>NC_143436.1:36165454-36468484 GCF_987193195.1 Phasianus colchicus
GATTTCTTTCTTACTAATTCTCTTCGGCCAGTAAACAAGATGTGAGAAACCTAAACAGGAACTTGTGGTGCAGGCTGACATCAAGAGAGAGACAGCTGAAGGGTTGTGTAGCTCAATAGAATTAAGAAATAATAAAGCTGCGTCAGGCAGTGTTGCCTGATTTATACAGGCACACCCCAAGCCAGAGATGCTGTTTGCCAAGGCCACCTTGCAGTCCTTGGTTTGTAAAATAAGTCATGGGTAACTTTTCTAGTGAATTGTGTGGAGAATTGTGATGGCAGTTCTTGCCATTTACTGTGGTAAGATGCTAAAATAGGAGACAGCAAATTAACACTTGCTGCTCTAGGTGCTCTGCCATCTGGGCAGCGATGGTGCTAGCACACCAAGATAAGGGATGCTCCCAGCTGATGGATGCTGGGGCAGTAATGGTGGGTCCCATGCTGCCTGCTCATTAGCATCGCCTCGACCTTCACCAGCCCATCAGAAGGATCATCCCAAGCTGAGGAAAACTGCTTATCTTCTGCACATCATCAAACCTCTGGCCTGACTGATGCCTCTCAGATGCTTAAATGTGGTCACTGACATCTCTGTTTTTCCACGATTTCAAGTCAGAACTGCCGGATGGGAGGGAACAGATAGTGGGAATGTACCCCCAGCTCCAAGGCCAGATCTTCCTTTAATGATCGTGCATGCTACTTAGGAGGGTGTGTGTACGTGAATGTAGAATTGCCTTTGCTATTTTTTCTTTTTCATGCTGTCAGGAACATTTTGAATACCAGAGAAAAAGAAAAGTGCTCTTCTTGGCATGAGAGAAGTTGTCACACTTGCAAAATAAAGGATGCAGTCCCAAATGTTCATAATCTCAGGGTCTGAAGGAGGATCAGAAACCATGTATACAATTTTAGGCTTCTTTGAATGCAGCTTTCGAAAGCTGTTTCTGGCTGAGGCACTACTAGTGAGTATCCTCAGAAACAGGAACAAATGTCTTTAAGGTGCAGCAGGAGGAAACACCTTGCCCATTATGAAAGTGAATAACCACAGTCCCTGAAGGAATTCAGCTCCTGTTTAAGCCAGTACTGCACACTCCTATGAAGTCTGTCGAAACAACAGTGCGTTTTTATAGGACTTCCAGGAAGGATCTTCTTAAGCTTCTTAATTATGGTACATCTGCAGTTGGCAGATGTCTACTGGCAGGAGAATGAGGAACTAGCTGGGAATATTTCTGTTTGACCACCATGAAGTCACCCGTTTCTTTACTGGTATTTAGAAATAATAATTGTGAATTGCAAAGCAGGAGTTTGCTAAGATTTTCATTTCTTCCCTGTTGATGACAGCACAGTTCTGGCTGTGAAAGTCTGCTTACAAGAAAGAGGGTCAAAATCATACGGATAATAAATCTAAGTTTGAAGACAATGAGGTTTTAGCTGCATTTATCATGAAGAAACTGAGATCTTTACTGGATAGCTAGGGTAGTTATTGCTTAGTTATTTATTGACCCCAGCAGAGGTCAAATAAGAATCCATCTCTCAGGACCTGAGATGGATTGGCATACAACTTTTTTAGCAGTGATTTAGGGTTTATTAATACTTTTGCAGTAAATCACAGGGTTAGTAATGTTACTCTTAGGAAAAAAAAAAAAGCCAAGTCTGACAGACATCCCAGCTCAGCTGGGAATCAAAGATCACAGCTCAGTGCAGTCCGAGAGAACAGAAGGGACTCTTCTCTTAGGCCCTTTATTTATAGGGCCTCAAGATAACTGACATTGGTCAGAAAACTTTCCATTCTGGCTACAGTTCAGATGAGGCAGTCCTGGAATTTTCTCTCAGCTGTACAGTTCCAGTAATCCCAGTTTGTACAGTTCTGTCACTTTTTGGGTCAGGCTGTGATCCAAGGAGCAGGAGTTCCAGGTATGGTCAGGGACTGCCTGACCGTCCCACCTCACTGCACTCAAACAAAGGTGAAACCACAACAGTGACTTTTGTTGAAATTGCAGTGTGGCCCAGATGGGCTGAACCAGTATTTATTGACCACGAGGCAACGTTAATCCTCAAAAAGTGCAACTTGCAGCCATTAAATTGAACTAACTGATACTGCAATGCAATCAGTATCATCAAGTGGTTTGGCTTGGAATATGGAGTCTAGGAGCTCTATAGGAGCAGCTGCTCTCTAGTGGAGTTGTATTTTGAAGCTGATCTCCTAAAGAGGCTCCTAAACATTAGGGTCAGTTTTCCAGTGCACTTTCTGAAGTGTCTGCAGTTCCCCATGTAAAGCTGCCCAAACATAGCACTTCCAATTGAATACAACTATATGCAGGCAGACTGCTTGTTGCCAGCACCCTCCTTCTGAAATGAACTCAGCAAACAACAATTTCAAAGTCTGGTAGAAAGTAACATTAAAAAGTATACCTGCTTTCAGTAGTTCAGCTTATTTAGGCATCTTGTACAAGCTGAACATCGGGGCTCCAGATTAGTGGTAAAACCGACTTCATAGAATGATAGAATCATAGAATGGGCTTGGGTTGGAAAGACCCCAAGGGTCATTAACCTCCAACACCTCTGCCACAGGCAGGGCCACCAACCTCCAGATCTGGTACCAGACCAGGCTGCCCAGGGCCCCATCCAACCAGGCCTTGAACACCTCCAGGGACAGGGCATCCACAACCTCTCTAGGCAGCCTGTTCCAGTACCTCACCACTTTCTCTGTGAAGAACTTTCCCCTGACATCCAATCTAAGCCTTCCCACCTTGAGGTTAAATCCATTCCCCCTCGTTCTATCATGGTCTACTCTTGTAAAAAGTTGATTCCCCTCCTTTTTATTATGCCCTTTTAAAAAGTGGAAGGCTGCAATGAGGTCTCCTCGCAGTCTTCTCTTCTCCAGGCTGAACAAGCCCAGCTCCCTCAGCCTGTCTTTATAGGAAAGGTGCTCCAGCCCTCTGATCATCTTTGTGGCTCTCCTCTGGACCCTCTCCAACAGCTCTCCATCTTTCCTGTACTGCGGGCCTCAGGCCTGGATGCAGAACTCCAGATGGGGCCTCAAAAGGGCAAAGTAAAGAAAGACAATCACCTTCCTCAGCCTGCTGACCACCCCTCTTCTGATGGAGCTCAGGATACCACTGGCTTTCTGAGCTGTAACTTCTCCTTATTAGTTCCACTACCAAAACAGGAACAATACAACAGGTGCTGACAGCTAGTGCAGAGAGTTCTTCACACTTCTTCATTTCGGTAAATCTTAGATGAGGAATGTTGAAGTTGTGCCTTCTGCACATGCTCCTTCCTCCCCAAATACTATTGCCTGATGCTTTCCCCCACCTGCCACTGAATGGCTCCATGGCCCCCTGCACCCAGAACCCTGATGAACCCAGCATTGCTTCAGACACTGTGATATAGCACAGCATGACCAAGTGGCACCTATAAATGCACAAATGATGTGTTGTATCCTTCAGCACTTGAGAAGAAGAGCCAAATTTGCATTGTCAGGTAATGCTTTAGTAATTCCGTCAATTAAAACTTGTTTATTTACTATTGCTATTTTTATTATGTTGTTAGTAGTGATACGTTGATGATGAATAGTGGCCATGCAGTAAAATCAAGAATGTAGATATTGCAATAGACTATAAAATTCCTCTGTTGATTAGCTAACGTGGTACTTCCCATATTTTATAAGAAATTTGGCAAGTTTAGAGTGATGTTTTAAGTGTTGGGAAATTTCTGTATACTCAAGAGGGTGTTTTTGACAACTGTAGAACAGAGAAATCAAAAGGGGGTGGGAGGAATTTAAAAGAAGAGGCAGGTGCAAGAGAGCCGGCAGTCCCGCTGTGTGCACGACACTGACAACATGAGGTCTTTGCTAATCTTGGTGCTTTGCTTCCTGCCCCTGGCTGCTCCGGGGAAAGTCTATGGACGATGTGAGCTGGCAGCAGCTATGAAGCGTATGGGACTTGATAACTATCGGGGATACAGCCTGGGAAACTGTAAGTCTGTACTCTTGTGATTTCCAGGGAGCACATGGGGTGGGAATTTCCATTTAACAAACTTCTTTAAAGTGAGCAGGTCTGCGTGATGTTGGAATTTAGCTATTAAGAAGCCATCGGGTTAGTCCATCTCTGCTTGCACAGACTGCAGGTATTTTCTACAGATTTTCCCTTTACTTCTCCTTTCCCTATAGTTCTTCCTCAGCTGAACAGAGATGCTGTCATCGGAAAGGTTTCCCAGAAGCAGCCTGCCCCATTCTACCTCCTCAGATCCTAAGTGCTCTGGTTTTACTTGCTTCAGTTCCTTCCTCTGCAGATGTTCCCAAGGCTGTGAAGCAAGTGGAAGCAGAGTGTGGAGCCACGCTGGGCAGAGACACTGGTGTCAGGCTGGCTTGGTGGGGATTGCTACAAGGAGTAGTGGGGGAGAAGGGATGCTGAGCATGCTGATGTGGGAAGGTCAGTCAGAAAGAAAGTGGGCTGAGAGGGGATCCTAGAGTCAAGGAGTGAGGGGCCACTTGAAAGCTTCTTTCCTCTGGTGGGAACTGACAACAGATTATTGTTAAACCAATTTCCTTTGAAGGGAAGCATGCATGCATTCTGTTCCCAGATCTGGAGAGCAATCCATCATGTTCACAGCTG
Source organism: Phasianus colchicus (assembly GCF_987193195.1). Taxonomy (NCBI): domain Eukaryota; kingdom Metazoa; phylum Chordata; class Aves; order Galliformes; family Phasianidae; genus Phasianus; species Phasianus colchicus. The sequence continues at coordinate 36,170,064 of NC_143436.1, forward strand.
AAACATGAATTGCTGTCCCCATCCCTCCTCCTTCCTGCTGCCCTGACATGGATGCAGCAGCACGTAAATAGGACAAAATGAGGCCATCATAAGCCACGTAAAGTAGAAGCGGCTGAAATAAGCCTCATTAAGGTGAGCAGGTATTGATGCAGAAAGATCACGGAGTGTGCCTGGCAGCAGGAGCAACACGAGCAGCCCTGTTCAGATGCATCTGCACTGCTGCCAAAAACACCACCTGTGAGATGTGCCAGGGCTGCCCAAAGCTTCCAAGAGTGGTAGGAGCTGCACTGCAGAGCCCAGCCTGCCCGCCAGCATCCTGAGACATGATAAGTGTTTCTTTATATAGGGAGCAATGCACAAAAGCATGCTGGAATTTATTTTTAAGAGTAGAAATCCTGCGCCAGGTTTACTAAGGACATTTTGAAGTTAAGACATGTTGCATGTGTTTTTCACACTTGGTTGGATTGGAAAAACGGTGTGCTCTGGACACAGTCATCTTTCAATTAAGAGAAGAGATGGATTGTGTATCTTCATAAGTAAGTCAGATACAGATTTAAAATAATAAACTTAGCCAGTTTTTTTTCTTTTGAATGGAACTTTGACAGGGGTGTGTGCCGCAAAATTCGAGAGTAACTTCAACACAGGTGCTACAAACCGTAACACCGATGGGAGTACCGACTACGGAATCCTGCAGATCAACAGCCGCTGGTGGTGCAACGATGGCAGGACCCCAGGCTCCAAGAACCTGTGCCATATCCCATGCTCAGGTGAGCTCAGTTTCTCAAGGCAACAAATGCCCTTCCATACTCCATGTGCTAGTAGATGAGCAAAGGTTGGTTACAACCCTATCTTTAGAACAAAGCAGAACAAAATTCAAACTCACTCTTCTCATTTTCAAAAAGGAGATCTGCACTGTAGCCATGCACATGTGAGAGGAAAAAGTTTCCTAATGGAAGGAACTGTGTTCCCCTGTCTACCCATCTGAATGTTTCTAGAGAAAAGAGGTTTCAGAAAAGCTATTTATTAATTAGCAGCGACACTAACCTCTGGAAATTTTTCTTTGAAGGTAGGAAGAGCTAGACCCTTGCAAGATATTGTCTGAAATGCCACTTCCCCATCCCATTAGTAGAGGGGAGGAGAGGTGAACAGATTTGTGAATCCCCCCCCTGATTAGATTAAGGTGAAGTGACACTCAAGGTCTGTACACAAAGAGGAAAAAGCATCATTTTTAATAGGAGATTTCTATGAAACAGTCATCCTATATGCATTTGCTCTCCCACAGTTATTTCTACCTAAGTACCATCCATGTGGGATCTAGTCTCTGCAATGGCAGGTGTAGGGAGGAAAACATTTTGATCATGTATTCTGTTATGTTCATCTGTACGGCCAAACAACTTAAATAATGCATCCCTGCAACGCCAACTCATTTTGACGAGGACAAGGAATACCTACACAGGTAGGTAGGACCAACACATTTGAGGGAAAATAATTTGTAGGCAGAGTGAAAACGGGACAGCAGCAGAGGTCAAGGTAACCATACTGTAACTGTAGGCTTTCTCATCAGCCTGTGTCCAACACAGCATGGGTCTTATGCTACCAGCTAATTTGTGATGCCTTCTTCACCCCCAAAATGGCCATGTTCACAGGGAAAGCAAAATAGAAAAGGCTAAAATCTTTCTTTCTCACATCCTTTTAGTTAGGATTTCAGTTTTGTTTCAAGTATGGGCATTTAGAACAGTGCAATAACCCTTTTACCTTTCTAGAGCACAGCTGAATGGATGGTTATCTGCCAAGAAAGTCAACTAACAATGCATCTAGTTACCATAGGCAAAACAGTATGGTTGCAGATTAACCATAAAATGATGGCAGAAAGTCATTTGTTGTCACACTAGTAGCCACATGCTATATTCTAACTCTATCTTCCAAAGACAAATGCATGAAATAGATCTTCCTTTTGCAGCCTGGATTATTCTGCATCATTTGTGGCTTTGCTTCACTCGGCTTTCTCTGCTTGCATTCTGATAGCTGGAAGTCGCTAAAGAAAAATTCTTTGGTTTTCCTTGTAACTTAGAAAGAGAGGGACAGAGAAACTGCCACGCATCTCAGGGCTTTGTTCTTTACTCAGAGAGTGGTGAGGTGCTGGCACAGGCTGCCCAGAGAGGTTGTGGATGCCCCGTCCCTGGAGGTGTTCAAGGCCAGGTTGGATGGGGCCCCGGGCAGCCTGGTCTAGCATTAAATGGGGAGGTTGGTGGCCCTGCATGTGGCAGGGGGGCTGGAGATTCATGATCCTTGAGGTCTCTTCCAACCCAGGCATTGTTTGACTCTGTGATCCCTTACCAAAGACCAGCTGGGCACAACAGACGTTCCAGAGATGAATAAGGATCTCTGTTGCAGTCAGACCACAGAATGGGTATCTGGAAGCCCAGGGTGGCTGGCTGCACGCTTCTCCCAGGCTTCCCTTTCCCCAGGTTGTGGTGCATCTCTTACTGTTTGCCCTCACGCTGTGTCTGTCTGTGTGTGCTGCACACACTGGCACTGCTCCGCTCGACCAGGACTGCTCGTTGGCATCTGGTTTAAGCAGACACCGTGCGGGCCACGGGAATGGGGAGCAAAATGCTCAACACCAACACACTGATCGCCTGAAGACAATTAAAAGTAAAATCATGAAATGACGCCTTTCCTGCTTCCCTTCTTAAGCACTGTTGAGCTCAGACATAACAGCGAGCGTGAACTGCGCAAAGAAGATCGTCAGCGATGGAAACGGCATGAATGCATGGTAGGTGGTGAGGAGAGGAGAGGAGAGGAGAGGAGAGGAGAGGAGAGGAGAGGAGAGGAGAGGAGAGGAGAGGAGAGGAGAGGAGAGGAGAGGAGAGGAGAGGAGAGGAGAGGAGAGGAGAGGAGAGGAGAGGAGGGAAAGGGAGGGCGGAGAGGCCTCAGCGCCGACGGCAGCGCCATCCCTCACCGCTCCATCTCCCTCCGCTCAGGGTCGCCTGGCGCAAACACTGCAAGGGCACCGACGTCAACGTGTGGATCAGAGGCTGCCGGCTGTGAGGAGCCGCCTCGCCCAGCCCGCCCGCCGCACGGCCGCCCGCTTCGCTATCGCTATCCCCGCTTGGCAGTTTTAGACGCATTCCTCATTAAAACCACCATCCGCAAACGCCTTCCCGTCGCTCCGCGCCTCTTTCCGCCGCCAGGGCGCCACTCGCGGGGCGGGCGGGGCGCGGCGGGGGCCGGGCGGGAGCTCGCGGCCAACCGGCGGCCAACGGGCGCCCCGTGACGGCGCCGCCCCGCCCCCGTGACGCGATGCGGGCGCCGGGGCCGCGGGGCTGAGCGCTGCGCTGCGCTGCGGCGGGGCCGGGCCGGGCCGGGGCGGGAGCTGAGCGCGGCGCGGCTGCGGGCGGCGCCCCCTCCGGTGCAATATGTTCAAGAGAATGGCTGAGTTCGGGCCTGACTCCGGGGGCAGGGTGAAGGTGCGGCGCGGGCGGAGGGACGGGGCGGGCGCGGGGCTCGTCCGGCGGGTGCCGGGGCCTCTGCCGGCCCGCCCGGCTCGGGCTGCCGCGGCGCTTACGGGCGCGCTTCTCGCTGCTGCCGCTTCTCTTCTCTCCCGCGCAAGGGCGTCACCATCGTGAAGCCGGTAGTGTACGGGAACGTGGCGCGGTACTTCGGGAAGAAGAGGGAGGAGGACGGGCACACGCATCAGTGGACGGTTTACGTGAAGCCCTACAGGAACGAGGTAGGGCCCGAGCGCGTCGGCCGCCGCTCTCGAAGCGCCCGCGCCGTCGGCGCCGTGCCCGGGTGCGCTGTGGTGTGGGGCTGAGCCGGCTTCTCTCCTAGGACATGTCCGCCTACGTGAAAAAAATCCAGTTCAAGCTGCACGAAAGCTACGGGAATCCTCTCCGAGGTGGGTGTTGTGTCGGGGCGTTTGCTCCCCTCGGTCCCGCTGAGGCTCATCGCCCTCATCTCTGTTTCGTGCTGCAGTCGTCACCAAACCTCCGTACGAGATCACCGAAACGGGCTGGGGCGAATTTGAAATCATCATCAAGATATTTTTCATTGACCCAAACGAGCGGCCTGTGAGTACGCCGAGCTTCTAATAGCGCTTCTGCCATTCTGGTGGCTTGGAGCTGGGCTGCTTTGTACTGCCAGTCACGGCCCACCAGCCACGGAGCTGATAGAGCTCACTTTTCCAGGAAACGTGCTCTGTATTCATTCAATGGGTGCCTGTGTTTGCTGAGCTCTGTGCCGCACTGCAGGCTGAGGCTTCTCGGACGGCTTTAGCTGCACAGGGCTTCTCTGGTGCTTAGCAGTACAGGAACACATTGCACTGCATCTGAACTACAGCAATGATAAGGCTGTGGAAACCACTCTCAAACTGATTTATTGGCAAAATGGCTCTAAACTAAATCGTCTCCTCCGTTTGGGAATGCTTTAGAGAAGGTCTTTGTGGTAGTTCTTATGCTTCTATCCTCAAGCACTTGCCCAGACGATGTAAAAACATCAAGCTGCATTTATAGCAGGTGTGTTTAATAATGAATACTGAATTTAAGTAACTCTGCTGATGTTGTATGGTGTTTATTTTCGTATTCCTAAAAGCATTTAAAATCCTATGCAGTTGTTTAGTAAGAAAAGCTGCTACTGTTTTGTATCTAGGAGATAATTGGTGTTTCCCTACAGTTGTCAAGCTGGTAAAGCTCTCTCTTTGTATCTAGGTAACCCTGTATCACTTGCTGAAGCTTTTTCAGTCTGACACCAATGCGATCCTGGGAAAGAAAACTGTAGTTTCCGAATTCTATGATGAAATGGTATGAAAATTTTAATGTAAACCAAGCCTGACTTTATTTAGAAAAGTATTAATGGTGCTGTGTACTTTGGTCCTTCCTTAGATATTTCAAGATCCTACTGCCATGATGCAGCAACTGTTAACAACGTCCCGTCAGCTGACGCTTGGTGCTTACAAGCATGAAACAGAGTGTAAGTGCAAAATGAGAATACCTTCACCAACTGTCATTTACTATTAATGTTTTCTGTGGGACGTGATCATACAATGAGTTTGGCTGCATGAATTTTGAATAGCTTGGTATTAGCAGTGACAGCATGATCACAGAATCACAGAATGGCCAGGGTTGGAAGGGACCTCAAGGATCACAAATCTCCAACCCCCCCACCACAGGCAGGGCCACCAAGCTCCACATTTAATACTAGACCAGGCTGCCCAGGGCCCCATCCACAAGGCCAAAATGGCCTTCAGCACCTCCAGGGATGGGGTGTGATTGATGCCTAGCTTATCATATTTGAAGAAGAATAAATGCAGGCTGCTTTATTTGAGATAGTTCGGTTGATTTTATGAAGGTGTGAACTGCAAGCAAATATTATACTTCCTCACTGAATTTCACTGTCCAGAAGTATAAAATGTGTGGGCTCTCCATGGAGGGATCCATGACTGAGGGAGATCTGATCACTATCTCCCATTTCTTTTGCTGTTACCAGTTGTTGAGATTATTTTTCACCTAATCTTTAATTCTCGAGATTTTGTTGTTTTCCTTTGTCATAGTTTTTGTTTTTCACTCTGGCAAATGATACTTTGAATTACACTGTTTCAACCACAAAACTGATAGACTGAATGAGTTCATCAAACAAACTTTTCTTCTTCCATAATTCCACTTTTTTTTCCAGTTATCATTTTTACTACTGTTGTTGAGTCTGTAAGGCTAAAAGTAATTGTTTTGCATTTTTTCAGAACATGTGCTTTCCAAATTACTGCCACATGTATAAAGTCGAAATTTGAAAGGTAATTCATATTTCTTTTTTTTTATTGCCATCACAGTTGCAGATCTTGAAGTAAAAACCAGGGAAAAGCTGGAAGCTGCCAAAAAGAAAACCAGTTTTGAAATTGCTGAGCTTAAAGAAAGGTTAAAAGCAAGTCGTGAAACCATCAACTGTTTAAAGAGTGAAATCAGAAAACTTGAAGAGGATGATCAGTCTAAAGATATGTGATGAGTGTTGGTAAGGAGCCTGTAATGAGGATGAAAGGACTTCAGTCGTGGAGTTGTATGCATTCTCTCCAATTCTGTAATGGAGACTGTATGAATTTCATTTGCAAATCACAGCGGAGTGTGGCAACTGACTGTTTATAAATGGGAGAAAACAAGAATGAATGTATCCTCATTTTATAGTTAAAATCTATGGATATGTACTGATTTATTTCAAGGAGAAGGGATCGTAGAGACTTGGAGGCCAGACTGCTGCTTTTGACTGCATTTGAGTGGTATAGGAACATTTTGTATATGGTCCTGTGTTAGTTTACAGAACGCCACTGTTTACTGTTCTTGTTTTGTTTTTTACTTTTTCTACTGCAACTTTAAGGTTTTAAAAGTTGAAAATAAAACATGCAGGTTTTTAAATATTTTTTTGTCTCTATCCAGTTTGGGCTTCAATTATCATTGTTAATAGCAAGTCCTGATTTAAGTCAGAAGTTGAAATGTAATGGTATCCAAGATGCTTAAGTCTGTTATCAGCAGAACAAAAAAAAAAACCCTTCATAAAATAAAAAAATAGCATTTTTTAATAACTTCTTTATCAACAGATAAGAGTTTCTAGCCCTGCATCTGCTTTCACTTATGTAGTTGATGCCTTTATATTTTATGTGTTTGGATGCAGGAAGTGATTTCTGCTCTGTTTTGTGGATACTCTATTTAACACTTGTACTCTGCTGTGTTTAGCCTTTGAAAAATCCATGAATCCAAAAGCCATGAAAAAATCAGTGCATGATCTTTGGCTTGTAAATCTCCCTCTTCTTTTGTAGCCTGATAGAGATGGCAGACCCTCGGGTTTATAAAGGCTTGGGCGTCTTCTTTGCTACTTTGAGATTCTGTGTTGCAGTTACCTCTGGCAGAGAGGAGAAAAACCCCACAAACCTCATCCCCTTCTTCTATAGAAATCAATATTACTAGTGCTTTGAGAACAAAGCACTGGTTTGAAACAATTGATAATTAGCATTTAACATGGCTTGGTAAAGATTCAGAGCTGAAATAGTTGTGACAATATGAACTCAGTATGGAGACTTCACTGAGAAAAACAGCTGTTAAAATCGGGCATGTTTCATTGAAGAGGATGGGGCAGTTTGCATGACACAAATCCCTCCTGGAGCTGCAGACCAATTTTTCTGGCAGTCTGTCTGCCATTGCTGCTGATCACAGAGAGCAACTGTTTTTATCAGCCACAGGCAATTTGCTTGTATTGTTTTCCAAGCATTGTAGGTAAGTATAAATACATTGACTCCATAGCACTTCGAGTATACTTACTAAAACATAAATGAAAGACAAATTTGCTTTGCTTGGGTGCGTAGGACATTTGTAATTCCAACCTGCTTTTTGTTAGAGGCTGTCTTCTGAGGCTAGAACTGACTTTGACAAGTAGAGAAACTGGCAATCGAGCTATTGCTATCGAAGGATCCTTGTTAAGAAAGTTAATTGTCTTTTAAGGTATGGTTTATTCATTAAATTTGCTTTTAAGCAGTAGCTGAAAAAGAATGTGCTGTCTTCCAAACACCAGGTGGCAGCTCTGTGCAAAGTGATTTCTGGTCCCGGCCTCTTGATTGCCGGGATTCTAGCGCGTCTGGGAGGACTCAGACCGATTTCATTTGGTTAAACAACGTGTCCTGCTTTCTGTAGACATGACCGGTTTCTCTCCTGCAGTTTATGAAACTGTTCAACGGCAAACGATATGTACTGAGAGAGGAAACAAATACAAGTGCTACTGTTTGCAGGTTTTGTTCATTTGGTAAAGGAGTCAGGTTTTAAATTTCAAAATCTGTTTGTTTGTTTGTTTGTTTTAATTTGTTTGGGGTTCTTTTTAGTGCTTTATCTTTCTTTGCCAGGACTGTGTGACAATAGGAATGAAAAAGAACGTGCCAGGCAATCTCCTGGCTTGCATACTTTAGCAGAACTGCTGGTCTTTCCACAAATGTTATTTTTTAAACTTAATTTTAATAGCGTTAGTAGACTTCCATCACTAAGCATTGCTCAGTGAACTTTTAACTTACAACTATGTTGGAAGTTTTGATATTCCTGAATGCAGTAGGGAAGAACAGATTAACTATGAGAAAAGTAGATTATGAGTATCAGGATGACAAAAAGTACAGAAACAGTGAGAAATTCTTCTTATACATGCATCTTGTTGTAACTAATTGGGATTTGTTTAAACGTTCACTTATGCTACATTCATACTAGTTCCATTTAAAAATAGCAAAAGATAAAACGTGAAATCGTGATTTTCAGATGGAACACTGCCTTCCTATGCACCTGACCAATTTCCAGAGGAAAAACCTCTTGAAAGCCGAGAGATTAAGCCACCAAAAGAACTCATTTGCATTGGAATATGTAGTATTTGCCCTCTTCCTCCCGGGTAATTGCTATACTTTATAGGGTGCTTATATGTTAAATGAGTGGCTGGCACTTTTTATTCTCACAGCTGTAAGGAATTCTGTCCTTTAGGACAGAAACAATTGTAATCTGTTCTACCAGTGACTCTATTGTCAGTACTTCCACTTGAAGAGATTCTTCAATGTCTAGTTCTGCAATATTTGGCAAATCTCACATCTTATTTCATGCTCTATTCATGCCTATGCTTATTAAAGCATTAATCCGGGTCATTTTTGTTTTAATTGCTGTCCTGATCTGAGTGATGACTACCTAAAGCTCAATTCAGGTCCTAAACCTCTTCAACTCTCCGTAGCTAACAGGAAGAATCTTCAAAAGTTAGGTTTGAGGGACTTATGGCTAACTGTAGATGTTACTTCCTAGTATCTGCACGGAAGGCTGTGTAGTAGTTAGAGCATTCAACCTCTAAACCATAGAAGATTTTTCTTGAGGAAGACTGAATCTTCATTCCATGTTTTGTACAGCTTCATAACCATGAGGTCAAGATGGCATTCTCCATCACTGCTATTCACTATAGCATAGAGAGTCAGATCTGCATGAGGTCTCTAGAATGGGACAGGGAACAGGCAAAGGAAAACCAAAATGTAGCACAGTGATTAGAGCACTGGAAACAAAAAATGAAGTAATCTTTTTAGAGCTGAAACTGTCCCCATCTCTACTGGCTATCTTAGAAGAGAGTTAGAGCCTCAGTGTATCTCAGTATACCCTAGGATATCTCCTGGGATGGGGCATCCACTACTCTCTGGGCAACCTGGTCCTGTGCCTCACCATTCTTATTGTAAAAAATCATCTTCCTTATATCCAATCTAAATCTCTCCTCTGTTAGTTTGAAATCATTTCCCTTTGTTCTGTCATAACAGACCTTGCTAAAGAGTCTGTCCCCTTCCTTCTTTTAGATATTGTAAAGCTGCTATCAGGTCTCTCCAGAAGCCTTCTCTTCTCCAGGCTGAACAGCCCCAGCTCTCTGAGCCTGCCCCCATGAGACAGGTGTTCCATCCTTTGGATCATTTTTGTGGCCCTCCTCTGGACACACTCCTCCAGGTCCACATCTCTCCTGTACTCCACATCTGAATGCAGTACTCCAGGTGAGATTTCACCAGCGCAGAACAGAGGGGCAGGATCACCTTGCTTGATCTGCTGGCCGTGCTACTTTTAATGCAGCCCAGGATAAGGTTGGCTTTCTGGGCTACAAGGGCACATTGCTGGCTCATGTCCAGTTGCTATACCCCCAGGTCCTTTTCAGCAGGGTTGTTTTCCATCCTTACATCCCCAAGCTTGTACTGATGGGGGGGTTACCACTACCCAGGCGCTAAACCTTGCACGTAGATTTGTTGAACCTCATGAAGTTCTCCTAGGCCCACTGCTGGAGCCTGCCTGGGTCCCTCTGGATGGTATCCTGTCCTTCAGGCATGTCGACTGCACTACACAGCTTGGTTTCATTCACAGATGTGCTGAGGGTGCGCTCGATCCCACTGTCAATGTCATTGATGAAGATGTTAAAGAGCACTGGTCCCAGTACCCACTCCTGAAGAACACCACTTGTCACTGATCTCCATCCAGACACTGAGCCACTGGCAGGCATGCTGTGGGCAATGTAAACAGGGTGCAAAATAGCTCTGGTGCACAGCCAACTACCAGGCCTCAGGCAGCAGTCTGCTCCTGGGACAGCAATTGATGCTCTGAGTATCTCGTCACTGTTGTTTGCTAGTCCTGCTTCCTGCTAGACTCATTCTACAGTATTTTGCAGCCATGGATCCACTTGTAATCTCAAAGAGCTAATGTGATCTATCTGTATTAATGAAATTGTGTTTCAAGTTCTGCTTACTTTTTATCAACAAACAAGCAAGGAGTCCTAGTTGTGCATTTGCAGAGAATAGAGAAGATACATTTCTAAGGCTGTGAATTCTTTGTAGCATTGTTTTTGGTTTTGTTTCATCAAGGATAAAAGGTGGGAACAGAGTGGTTACTGTAAAGATGATTAAATTGCTTTATATGCATTTGTGTTACATCTTTTGAAACAGATTGACACAGTGCGTGCATTTTAAAAATGGAGAAGTAGTAAAAGCTTTCATGGTCTTACTGTCTAAAAAGTGAAATTTAATTAAAATTTGTTTATAGCCTAATCTGATCCCATGCGGTACTGAATGCTCACGGTGTCCTGCTTGTGCATTTGGAGCTGGAAATGCTTCATACTCCACTAAGACAATCTAACTTTCAGTTTGTGAAATGGCTGGGTTTCAGTTAGACCTCCTGTGGATGGAGGTAATAAATCAATAAATGGAGATGCTACATTTTCAGCTGAAAGGCCACTTACTTCAGTAATGTTTTATATGTCACAATAGGCAGACTTTACAGCATTCCTTTATAAGGATTAAGCTCAAGCTCTCAGAAGCCTGGTAGCCACCTATGTGTAAGTTTAAAGAAACACTTTGTCTCATTTGCCACTCAGCCATTGCTGCTGTATGCCCTCACCATTGACTTTGCATTTTCTTGCAGTGTATTTTGTACATTTGCCCAAAGAGATGCCCTTTGGAATTTCCTCCTCCTTCCCTATTTTTGTGCTACAGCTCTTTTATCACTTTCGTCAAACAATAAGAAACAAAGACCTGTAAGACAAAAAGAACTTGGTTCTGTTGCTGCTATTGATCTCAGAGTTTTATCTGACACTATAGTCCACTAGTTTCAGCTTTACCTGAATCCTGAGATGGATTGTGAAACAAATTCGAATACGTTTTGTAGTAATCTAACACTTGCACATAAGCAGTGCTCTGTGCTTGGTTGGTGCCATTATACCTGTGTTAACCTGTGCAAAAAATGTCCAAACAAACCCAAACCCTGAGGCTGAACCTTTACTGAAGTGGCTCTGATGCAAAAACAAAATTCAGGAGTTTATGTGTTTTCTTTTTAGTAACAGTAACATTCTGTAATCTGTATGTAACAGTAAATCATTGCTATATCACTGTGTCAGACACTAACTTGCCATCATTACAGCTTTGGTTGGAATTTCTGCCTTAAAAAATACCACCAACAAATAAATCAACTCAGCTACTTGGTGTGCTGTGATCTCTTTGCTATCCCACAGTTGTTCAGCTTCCCAAGGACTGCCTGCAGCTCCCTTCTCTTGGGCCAGAATTGCATCCAAACTAACTTCAGTGAAGAGATTTAGTAATTGTGGAGCAGAACTGGATTTGAAACAACATTCTCATGATCAAAGATTCGAAGAAGCTTTTGTAGTAATTGGAGAATAACAACTATATAAAATGTGTTTGCTTCTCATATTTAAATTAAGCATAAAGATAAAATGCATGAGTGCCTTATTAAATGAACTTACAGATATTGCATCTGATAAGATCAAAGCAATTGAGTGGGATTTTAATTTAGGCATTTGACTGACTTTGTCTTAAAAAAAAAAAAAAAAAAAGTTTTTGAAGTAATGCTGGCTTTGTTCCATAATATCTGAAAGGTTCCCTCAGTTGTGGATTGCTCCACTGGGAACAATTCCCTTCTCTACTGTGTATTATTATTTATGTAGTACTCTGAGAATGCTGCATAGTGCACGTGCAAAGCATGCAGGCGTGGTTCCAGGCCTGGAAACTGTAGGCAAAATGGTCAATATAGGATGGGTGGTGTAATAAACTGCAGAGCTGTACTTGAGCTGTAAGTGGTGTCCTTCAGCTCTGAGGTTATCGTCTTCACTCGCTTTGATCTGAAGAAGCATTTAGTACAGTTCAAATCCTTCTGGGGCGACAGAGTATGAGGGAGCTGGGGCTGTTCAGCCTGGGGAAGAGAAAGCTCTGGGGAGACCTGAGTGTGGTCTGTTAGTATCTAAGAAGGAGCTATAAGAAAGAAGAGAACAGACTCTTCAGTAGAGTCTGTTGTGATAGAACAAGGGGAAATGGTTTCAGTCTAACAGAGGGGTGATTAAGATTGGATATAAGGAAGCAGTTTTTAACAACAAGGGTGGTGAGGCACTGGACTACATTGCCCAGAGAGGTGGTGGATGCCCCATCCATGGAGGCATTCAAAGTCAGGCTGGGGAGGCTCTGGGCATGTAGCTGTAGGTGTTCCTGCTCATTGCAGGGGAATTGGACTAGATGAACTTTAAAGGTCCCTTCCAACTCAAACAACTCTATGATTCTATGATTGTAACTCAGCCTGTTTGGAGTGGGTAAGTGATGTGACTGACTGCTCTGCTATGGGTTTCACTACCTTTAAAAAAGTTTCTTAAAAAGTAGTATCCCTGGAAGACTTGGGAATGAAGATTGTTCTTCTGTTTTTAAAAAAGGAAGCTAGACTTTAGCCCAATTCTCTGACAATCTCCCATTTGTATCAAAATGGCTTTGAGCTGGGAAGATGGAGAAGATGTGCATTTGTTTGGCACAGAAGCAAATCGCCTTGGGAAGGTCTAAGCACCTCACTTCATTTTTGACAAACTATTCCTGCATCAACCGATTCTGAATGTAGAACAAAAAAACCCAAACACTTCAGGTTGTGACACAGAGGTTTGCACTGACAAATGGATCTTAAATAAGATGAGGATATGCCACCTGCCCTGAGTGCTGACACGAGCAACTCCTTGAACCAACCTGGAGGAGGATGATGGTACGACAGAGAAGGAAAAAACCACCACAGATCACTGCAGTCCACAGTTACAGCCCTGTTTGTTCTGCCACAAGAGAGTTCAAACATTCTTAACAGTGGAATGAACTTCCCCAAAGAGTCAAAGTCTCATGAACTTTAACTTTTTTCACTTCAGCTGGAAGATCTATCTCTTTAGGGCTCTTTAATTTAAAAGCAAGTCATTTTTTTCATGCCTTGTTAAAGCAAAAGCTGTTCTGTCATCCTTCTCTCCTCCTGCTATGAGGGAGTATGGATGAACAAACTGAAGGGTCGAGTATCCCCCTATAGCAGTTAGCTGGTCCCACCTGACCCAGGCCATTCTGAGAAGAATTCCACTGTCTCCATCCTCCAGGCTCTTCTGCACACATCTTTCTACTTATGAGAATGATGGTGGTATATTTTGATCCCGTCCCTGATTTGGCTTAAAAATCTACGTTGTTATAAGTAATTGAAGGGAAATATAATTATTTCTGCTAAAATAATTATTACTTGAAATACCATTATTTCCATTATAATACCAAATTAACAAATCTACTTTTATTTTCCATGTTTCAAGCAATTATGTAGTTTGCTTATACCAGCTTCATGTGCAAATTATGCCAGTTCCAAAGCTGAAAAATAATAAAGTAGTTGAAAATGAGACACTGCACAAACACCTTTACACCCTATTACCGATAATCCTGCTTTTCCATAATTCATCCACTCTTGTGCTGTGCATCCTCTGAAGGAACATGCCCAATGTTATTCTACTGGGGCAGGAGCAGTTGCTCTCATCGGATAGCCCAGTGCCTTCACGTAGCAGTTCATGCCCACATTGGTTTGAAGGTTCTCTCTTTCTTGAAGGAGCCTTACACTCCTTACACAGCGTGGATAAATAATGACATTGATATTTTTCTTCTCTTAGGACGTCAGGCTCTGATCAGCAGTCCGACAGTGGTTTCAGAAATAGAGTTCTCCCTCGAGCAGGGTGGTACCCTTCAGCAGAAGCCCGGTGGGATCCTCCACAGTCCTCCTGGCCTTCTGCCTCTCTCAGTCCCAGTGCTTGGCTCTCACTCAATTCAAGTTGTGCTTTCAGAATATGTGGGATGAAGGAGAGCAAAGCCTGGAGCACCAGTGCTCAGAACTGTTGATCTTGCATTTTCTCTGACCACTGCTTTCACTAACAAATTATGATGAAGAGGCAGGAAAGGAGAATAACCCTGCCAGGGTGAGCTCAGATTCCTTCTGCATGTTTATTGCTGAGCAGGCAGAGCTGTTTGGGAAGGCAGAAGGAGAGTGCGTTTTGCTGGTTTTCAATCTGATAATTTGACTTCTTTGGAGAAGCTTTTATTTCTTGCATTTCTTCTCCAGGCAAACTGCACAACAGCAGTGTAGGGACAAGTTGCTTCAATATTTATATCGAAGTTAACTCAGACAAATGTTACTCAAACATATCTGTTACCCAGATAGGAAAAATATTGGATGGAAACAAACACAATTGGATCTGATTTTGCTGCATCTCAGACATTTTAATGATTTCTGAGCATGAAAAAAACACAGCAGACCCAGAACCTGGAATGATTAATCGATCCATACATGAAAAGCATCAAAAAGGTGCTCTAGGGGGTCCTATAAAAAACACTCTATAATTCTGGAAGCTGATGGCAAAATGCACATCAGAGCAGCTGTGATAGGAAGATACCAGCTTACCAGTTTTCTTTTTTCTCTGCTGCAGATCCTCTGTGTTGCCATCCTACAGCAGAGACCTTCTGCAAGTGCAGTGGTTTTCCTGGACTAGCAACCACAGCAGGACACACGCTTCAAGTATGCAGACCCAAGGAAAAAAAAAGAAAGTGTTATTTTTAACATTTTCTCTCTTATAATTACCATTCATAACTTACAGCTTATGCTGTGTAAAGACTGAGAAAGTCAATGATTGATTTAAATCTGCCTTTTTTTTTTTTTTTTTTTTTTTTACCAAAGGCAAAAACTCCACACACCGGTGCTTAATCATACTTTGCATCATGTACAAGCATGCAGCTTTCCATACAAATTCCATAAGGTGCTTAATCTGCTATTGCAAAAATACTTATTTGCATACAATCACACCCTACTGTGGTTTTAAATGTTTTCTGAGAATACATTTTAAGCCTATTATCTTAACCTCATTGCCTTTCTACCCACATATAGACTAGCAGACATGCAAACCCTTCAGCTTAATTGCAGGCAGGCCTGAATAAAAATTAAAGTGCATTTGTTCTTTAAAACTATAGAACTCGGCTTCTTCTAGGACTGTTGCATGTGAATACACTGAGTTCAGCTGCAGAGCTGTTGCATGGTCTGCATCTTACACAGAAAATTTCTTGTTAGAGGGGAAAGCAGTGATGGGCAGTTTGGAGTATTTTTGCTGCGTGAATTGTTTGTTCATGCCATGCATGCCAGTTGCTGAACATAAACAGTCACAAAGAGCACAGGGCTATCTTATCACCTGAAAATCTTAACCCAAATACTAAGAAGCACTGACCCTAGTTAGGGAAAAGAAGATGAAGAGCATCTTTTTGCATGCCTTCTTGATCCAGAAGTGGAAAATGTATGCTCACACAACTGCATTACGTGCCATGGCAGCACATGCTATGCCCTTCCCCCATCACTGTGTTTAACTAACGATACACCAAAGTGCTTCATCCCCACTGTGTTCTTACACTCTACGTGGATCAGTTATCCTAGATATTCTACTTCTATCTGCAAACGTAATGTATGGAGTCATGTACACACAGCTGCTCAAAGCAGGGCTGGGCAGCAGGGCAGACTGCTCAGGACCACATCCAGCCAAGCTTGGAATGTCTGCCAGGATAGCAGCTGTCCAACTGTGGGCGACTTCTTCCAATACTTGACTATCTTCATAGTAAAAGTTAAAATAAAATTTTAAAAACCCCAACAACTCCATACATTAGCAGTATTTCCCTTGCTTTGTTCTATTTGCCAGCTGCCAACAGCACCTTTGAGTCTAATCCGTTCTTTAAAGCAATGATAGTTTTAGCCTTTATGTTCTGGAAGCAAAGATCCATACTCAAATTCTGGAGCATCTGCAAAAGACTCTGCGTTTTGTTTCTCTAAACCAGCTGTCTGTTATTTCCTATTACTACTTGCTAGAAGTTTTTGACTGCTCCCTTCCTTCTCTCCACAATTCAGTCACTTTCCCCCAATCACCCAGGCATTGCCCACTTGGTCTTCTTCAATCTGAAAAGTTCCAGTGCTGGTAATCGTGTCTTAAACAGAAACCACTGTCTACACTGTGTTCACCTTCTTCCTGACATGGGAAAACCAAGTTTATGCTGTTTTCTAGCTGTGGCCATACAACTGATCCCCACGGAGATATCACAACACTTTTTGCTCCAGTCAGTCTTCCCTTTCAAATAATTCCTGATATTTTTCTTACTCGGAGCTGGCAATGAAGTTTCCAAAGAACCACCTACAGAGACACTTAAGAACTCCTTCCTCTGCAATAATATCACTTGTAGAACTATGCACTCATAATTAAGATTGGCTTTGCCCATATATATCTCTTTACATTTATTGAGACTGAATTTCAGCCTCTAGTTTCACGCCTAGGCTCAGCAGGATGGGATCCTTCCAAAGCTCTTTGCTGTCAGCTTTATGTTTCTCTACTGTACAGGATTTTGCATCAGCAGCAAACTGTGCTGTTTCCTTACTCGCTCTCCTTCCAAGACCATTTTGAACATGCCAACCAGTGCAGGTCCCAGCATGAATCCTTGTGGGAGTCTGATTGTAACTTTCCTGCAGTGTAAAAAATGACTATTTATTGCTTCCCGTTAACCCTCCTCCTTCAGCTAGTTACCAAT
The DNA here is from genome assembly GCF_987193195.1 of Phasianus colchicus. Lineage (NCBI taxonomy): Eukaryota > Metazoa > Chordata > Aves > Galliformes > Phasianidae > Phasianus > Phasianus colchicus. The sequence goes on from NC_143436.1 coordinate 36,186,964, forward strand.
TCACAGCCCTCCCTCTGAACCTATGACTGCTAACTTTCTTTAGCAGCATTGGCATGGAATTTTGCCAAAAGTTCTTTTGAAATCGCTTTATCACCCTGGTTTATCAGTTTGTTCATTTTGTCAAAGGACTTCATAATGACAAAGCTTTTTCTATCTACAAAAATGATGTTGATTTTTCCATGGTCTGACGTACTTGTCTGTATGTCAAAGCCTCGCCCCACCTCCCTGTCACTGATCTGCCAGTTTGATCTGAGACAAGACTACATCAGTAAGAGGCCTCCAATACTGAAAGTGAACATTTATGATCCTTAAACACTCATCCAGCTGCTTTCCAGCTATGAGGTGCTTACATTCCACGAATTCTCATTTCAGTGACTTCAGTATGTACTTCCCAGCAACCCAATCCCTCTCCTAAGGGTCTGGCGTAGTCAGTTACAAGGGAATAATGTCAGTGGGTAGGTTTAAGGAAGCAGTAATAACTGTATGATGGCTATAGGTGAAGGAAAATAGGAATTTATATTTTCACAGATAGAGGTTGAAACCAAACCTGGGTAGCCTAAGTTTTGGGCTTTCTAATATCGAACTATAGGAAAAGGAAGGTTTCTCCTACACCTCAAATTCATGTCTTGTATAAAAGTATATTCAAGTATACAAGCACCTAATGTGCTGGAATGAACTCCACTATGCAGCTCTTTGCAACTCAGTTTTACTTTTGAGGGTATCAAGAGAGACACTGTAAATGTTGCAGCTGTTCTTACCAGTCCACACTGCATTGAAACACCTCCCTTATAGCGGAGTTGGTAAAATGGACCATTTGTCAGCATCTTCGCCATGAATTTGCAGTGTGGTCCTAACCCAGAGTTCCCAAATTCCCACTGTAGCAGCTAAGGCAAATGCACACAGTCCCTCTGCCAATTTTCCAGCAGCAGTCACCATACCTGCTCATGGGATGCAATAGAGCACTATATTCCAAGATTCCTTGGCACTAAATCCAAGCACTGTGCCTGCAGTCACACAAATGTCATTGATCTCTTGCAGGGAGAAGCTTAGCCAGCTTCTTGTTTGGATCCCATGTGATCCCATTCCTCCAGCTGCCTCCACCACATACCATGTGGGAAACCTGAATTGACAACCATTAACTCCACCAAGCAGCATGATTTTTTAACAATCAGTGCCACAACCCTGAGCCATGCAGCACCAAGACTCCCACACACCTAGCCAATGCTCCTCTGTAAGTAACATGCAGCTATAACTCTTCCTCTGGAAGCCAGAATGCAGAAATAATCCCACTAATGCTAATGACATATCAACTAATACAATGACAAATGCCCTAAGAATACCAAAGTAGTTACTCACTGAATGAATAAATAAATAAGGCAAAGGGCACATGCTGCATGCAGAGATTTAAAATAACCAGCTGCCTTTTCCTGTGAGAGGCATCCATTCCGTGTCCTGATTGAGGAAGGGTTTCCAAACTACAAAAATTGAGCATGATTACATGTAGTTAATTCCCTCTACTTTGTACTCACAAGGGAGTCCATTTGCAGTTGCACAAGTTGTCTAATATTTAAAAATCTGACATTGTGTTGATGGTCTTCAAACACTGTTTTGTACAAACTTCACAGTTAAATTTTGCACAGCTCTGAGGCCCTGAAACTCTGCAACACCAGGGGGTGAATGAAGGGCTTCACATGGAATTTCCCTGCTTTCATCTGACAAAATCTGTTCTCAAATGTTATTGTGACACAGTGTAGCTTTTTTTTTGCTTGAATTAGGTTTACATCCCACTTGGTTATCAAAGGCTAGTTGGAAACAGCCGTGCACACATTCTGCAGTCAGCACATTGGTGCTGCTCCTGGGAAGCAGCCAGCAAGAAGATACGGGAGCTGCATGTGGCAGCCTTTGTTGGGGGAAATGAAAACAGTTCAATTCAGTTAAGCAGAACATTCACTTGTGAAGCAAACTGAATTTGTAGAACTCGGGAGGCCCAAGAGGCAGCTTCACTCATAGAATAATGTCTTTGAGACTTTCAGTGTTCAAATGGGCAGGGGACTAAGTATCCAGCATCTGAAGGGGTAAAATACATAAAATCTCAGCCAGTAAGCTTAGCATAAAATAAGGTCAGAGAAAACACCTGAATTTAAAATTATGCTTTTGCTACTAACTGTAGTATCTGGGATTGTTTGCTCTGGAGAAAGAAGGCTCAAGGGAAACCAGATCACTTTCCACAATGACCTGAAAGGAGGTTGTGCCAAGGTGGGGATCGGTCTCTTCTTCCATGTAACAGTGATAGAATGAGAGGGAATGGTCTCCTGTTGTGCCAGGGGAGGTTCAAGTTTGGAATCAGGAAAAATTTCTTCTCTGAAAAAGTGGTGAGGCACTGAACCAGGCTGCCCAGGGAGCTGGTGGAGTCAGCGTCCCTGGAGGTATTCAAGAAAGGAGCAAACATGGCACTGAGGAACATGGTTTAGTGGACGTGGTGGTGCAGGGTTGATTGGTTGGACTTCATGAGCTTAGTGGTCTTTCCAACTTTAATGATTCTATGATTCTGTGAAATTCTATGGATCAATACTCACAGCAACAAGCATCATCTCCATCACAGCACATTACTTAGAGCTCATAAATCCTTTAACCATATCAGAGGTATGTAGAGGTACATGTGTACAAGATGAAGCCAATGTATACATCTGAGGAAAAACAAACTGCAATACCAACAGTGATCTGTGTAATTCCTGCCCCACTCTTCCCCAAATGTCACAGAAGATTTGTCAGATTCCAGCAGTCATTTTAGGAGAGGTTTCATTATGAATTAAACTGTACAGGTGCAATATGTCTTTACTTACCATTAGATTTCTTTTCCTTTTTTTTCTTTTTTTTGACTGAAATGTTGACATCTTAACTAATGATGAAAATGTTAATGAAGCAGTGATCTACTGGTTTAAATTATTGGCTCAATTTTATACTTCTGAAAAAAAAAATAGTATTAACTCTATGGGGATAAGTTTTTTTTTCTGAAGAAGTGCAGACCAGGCCATAAGTGGCTGCTATATGGCCCTTACTGTATGCAAGGGCTTTGTTTGACTGTGAAAACAACAACTTCTTGATTTGACATACAAAGGGTCATTCTACTTAGCATGCCACACATGAGGAGAGGCAGAATGTGACCAGTTTTGCTCTGTTGCTAGCACAATAAGTCCTGCACTCTCTCTTTGTAAATCTGTTTTCCAGATCCTCAAATGTTTGCTATAGACTTTTTTTTTTTTTTTTTTAAATAAGTTGTTGTTAGTGTCAAATGGATTTGGGGACTGATAGAATAAAATTACACTCCTAGGTAATGTCTTACAACAGAGAAAGAGAGCGAGTTTCTGTACCACATTTCAGCCAGCAACATGCTTTTGCTGCTGAGTCACAAACCCTGAAAGGCACTATTATATAGGAACCCTCACCTACAGCTGAGTTAGGTGGTGCCTATAGCAATATCAAAGGCCTTGTTCATCACAACATAAAATGACTGCAATTTTCTGTGATTTGTCATGAAGTTGTTGCTACAATTTTATTTTTAGGAGAAACTGTTTACTCTTTTATGTTTCGATTTGCAGTTGAAACATTTAGGAGGTGAACCAATATCCATCTCCAAAAATATTTCAAGGCTTTGGTCAGTATGCTGAAGTATACACAGCTTGTGCTGATGGGAAAGGGCTTCCCACTAGAGAAGACATGAAATGGGATAGATTCCAAAGGACACTCCAGAAACACAATGTGGCATTCCATTCCCTCAGTGCTCCTCCTTTGTCATACCCAGGCAATAAGAATACAAGATGAATCATAGAATCATGAATGGCCTGGGTTGAAAAGGCCTGCAATGATCACCTAGTTTCAACCCCCTGCTATGTGCAGGGTAACACGAGTAAGGGAGAACTTTATCAATGAGATAAATCTACTGATAAAATTTAACATATGATGGGGCTGCTCTCTTAATTACAGAACTGAACAGTCTTTAATTTTTAAGGTAGCTTACAGGCAAGGGAAATAATCTGCTAGGTCCAAATTAAATGGTAAATCCCACAATGTTAGTCCCTTCTTGTAAGAATCCAGGAACTGAGTGACATGAGTCTATGAACCAACATTGAATAACGCTACAACAGTGAAATGAGAGCTGCTGGAAACATGAGCTACAGTGTAACTGATGTGGTTCAGTCTCCTTTGTTCTCCAAAGACTCTTTTCAAAATACATCTACGGCCTCCTAGTTTTTAAACTAAAAAAAAAAAAAAAAAAAAAAAAAAGAGTTGTTAACCTGAAAATTTTAATTTGGGGTGAAAGTGACATTAATAATAAAAGAGTTGTTCTAAGTAGTATTTTAAAATAGCACATTTAACATTTAATTGAGTAAACCAGTTATGAATTAGAGAATGATGAATTCTGTTGCCATGGAAAACCGTGTATTTAGCACCTCCAGTAGCCACTGTATATTAAAAGGCCATATATGAAATGCCAAGTAAACATTGAAATGTTTAGTTACTAAAATAGTAAATATGCAAATTTTAGCTATGGGTCAACTGCTGACAGGGAAGCTTTAAAGGTGGCATTAGTAGCAGCATAATGGGATATTTGGAAAAACAGAAGTTGTCTCTGATTTCAAAGCTGATTAAAAGACAGTTTAGAGCAATCTAGAACAGAATTGTAGATGCCATGAAAGGACTTAAAGCAATGTTGGCTCATAATTTGTAGGCAGCTGCAAGCAGATGTTCAGTCTTCAAAAGAGCATCTATAGTGCATCTCGATGGACATGCAGTCATCTCAGTTTGGGATGATGAAAAATGATTGTAGATAAGACCAGCAACCAGTAGAAGATGGAGAACTTAGCTGTCAAAGAGACAATGTGCTACATACAGTTCAAGCTCAGCTGCTTATATGAGCAGGTGAAGGCATGATGAGAGCTAGAGGGAGCAGGAAATAAAGACCCAACAGAAGAGAGCGGTGCAGACTTTTTCACTGTTTATCCAGATGCTGCTGAGGAGGCTATGGAAAATTGCAATATAGTAATACTGCTTGGATGTAGACTCACAGTTTGAGACAAGCAACAGGCAACATAAAGGTGAGTCTGCATATCAAAGGACCTAAAGGACACGTAGGTGCTGCAGATGACTGTCTTGAGAGCAGCTTGTTGCTTTGTGGCCATGAGATATGCTATATTTATGGGACGTGAGCATATACAGCATATTAGATAATCGTGTTCGCTAGTGCTTCACATTACGTGACCCAACTACAGCCAAATCTCATCCCCTACCCTTGTTCCATCCAGACCTCAGAGCACGGGCACGGGCCAGCAGCCGCCATGGCACAAGTCCTGAACAACAGCCGTGTTCCCACTCCCTTGCAAGCATCACCATTTGTGCAGCTGGAGAAAACCTCCGCAAGGCATTCATCTTCTCCAGCTCCCGCACTCGCCCGGGCGGTGCCGGGTAGGGGAGCAGCGCCGTGGCCGCCGTCATGAGAGAGGACATGAGATGAGGTTCTCTCATCTCCTCTCCAAGAGACTTCACGTAGCTGCGACCGCCCCGCAGGCAGTCACACGCCGCAGGGACGGCAGGACGCACGGAGCGGCTCCGCGATCCAACGGGAGCCGGCGCCGGCCGCCGGACCTATGGCGAGCGGCGGCGACACCGCGCTCGGCTCGGCGGGGCCGGGCCGCCCCGGAAGGCGTTGCCGCCGCGCTCCGGAAGTTGTGCGGCGGAGTCCGGCCCAGAGCGAGGCCCTGTCGCCGCCGCAGTCGGGAGGCGCCGCCGTTCCCCGCCGCGGACGCGGGGCCGCCTCTCGCCCGTGGTGGGCGGCCCGGCCCTGGGCTCGGCGGCCGGCGCGGGCTCATGGCGGAGGTGGGTGCGGCGCTGCCCCCGTCCCTGTCCGGGCCGCGCCTCGCGGGGTGCCCGGCCGGCTCCCCTCGCCCCTGCCCCGCCGCCGGGGCCGCGCTCCTTCCCCGCCGGAGTGCGGGACCGGCGGTGCGACGCGGGCGGGCGGGGCTGCGGCCGGGGGCGGCGGGCGGGCAGGGAGGGAGGGAGGGAGCGCGGTCGGGAGTGCGCGGAGCGGGTTCGGAACAAAAGCGGAGGGGCGGCGGGCCGGCCTGGCGGCGGGGGCTGCCGGGGGCAGGAGCGGGATGCGGGATGCGGGAGCGGCTGTGCCCGCACGGCCTGCGCGCTGCCACGGGTCGTACCCTGCCAGCTGTCAAGCGCCGGGCCGCTGCTCCCGGTGCTCCTCTGCGGCTTCTCCCGGCGCACGGCGCTTTGGGCCCCTTCCTCTCGCTGCGAGCGCGGGAGGGAGGGATGTGGAGGATCATAGAGGTCGAAAGGGGTTTCGGCACCGCTCTGCCTTAGTTCTCTGTCCGAGCCGTGGCTCTCTGGGATGCTCTCTTGGCTTCCCGGTTTCCGTGTCCCGCTCAGCATCAAGGCACGAGGGGTGGTGATCGTGAGGAGTGGTTAGGAATGCATTGGGCAGTTGGTCGGAGGTGACACCGTGCTGTCTCTTAGCTTTTTCTTTTTTTCACTTACAGTGTTAGTGACAAAGTGACATTTAGTGTAACGAGCAAGAAGCACAGCCATATATTGTGTCTTGCTTTAATAGGGTTAGCGTTACAAGTCATTCTGCGTGATGATTCTCATTCAGTCCATGCTGCTGGCTCCGCAGTACGTTTGTGTTTGAGGGAACATGGCTGCTTTAACAGTGGGTTGGTACGAAGAAACATTCAGATCCACTGAATCCAGATTCAGATCTGCTTGCTTGTCTGGATCAGCAGAACTGCCAGTGAGGCTCCCTGTCTGTTTCCCTCAGTTTGCAAGTGCATCCGAGCAGCACAGCCGTCCTGCGGGCGGTGTTGGAGCCTGCTGCAAGACAAATGTGCATTGGTATCAGTGTGAGTCACCAGTTCAGGTCCAAAAATATTCCCCGCATCACAAATGAAAAGTGATTAAGAACATTATTTCTTGACTGAGAAGCCGTGGGTTTATTTGCCTATGTATCAAGAATGCTTTGAAAATGCTTGTTGAAACAACGTTCCAGCAGTTGTATTTATATTTGGTTAAACAGCTTTTTGCTCACTTTCCAGTTCGGTGTCTTGTCTTGAATGCTGGTGGTTAGCTGTAGTCAAAATAAATTGTTCTCATTTCAATACAGTTCCTACAGAGAAACTTAGAGCACTTTTTAATCATATGAGAAGCTTTGGTTAAAGAGGAGTTATGCAGTCTTTAATAGGCAGTCTGTGGAAGAATGCAGCTCTGTAAGAAGAGGAAAATTTCATAAACTGTAGGAAAACAGGTGGCACTGGCAAAGGCAGGTTCAATGATATGTCGGTGTGAATCTGAACTTCATTTGCCCCTTTCTTGATCTGTAAGGTTGATACTTCTTGTCTGCGACATTGATGTGATGTATTTCTTTCTTCGTTTAACTGGATGGATATAAACAAATATACTGACTTGCCGTGGGAATGATTCCCTTTTAAATCTACCAGTGCAGTAATAAATGTAATTGCTTGAAAGTTAGCAAGGTTGTTTCTAGCAGTCAGTGTGTACTACTACTTATAATAATTTATTCTCAAGGATCAGCTTGAAAGTAGTGTTATCCATGCTTAGTAGGGTTCTGATCTTGCAATCAGCATTATTCACTTCTGTGACCCCTGAGTCTTACAGTTTCAGCAATACAGCTCTGTGGTGTCTGAAACTCACTCCTCAGCTGAGAGGTTTACAAGACTGCATTAATTGCCTGAACTGTTGTTTAAATTCCTTGTAAGTGTTAAACTACAATTGAAATAATATTCAACATGGCTGTATTAGTTTTATTGCATTGATGTTTATACTCTGCAAGAAATCTGAGCCACTTTAACCAGTGATACAAAATAGAATTTCTGGTGAAAGTATGGTTACTATGTTAACGTAACACTTCATTTTGCAGCACACAGGGAGTGAAGCTGGCTGCTGCAATTACCTGCTCCCACCTCCTGCTGCTTGTGCCCAAGCAGGCTGTCTGTGGCTGCTTAGCTTTCCAAAAAATGCTGATGTTTAAACTCAAAAAGAAATGTATTAGAATCATCACGCTGAGTTGCTGTGGTAAACTTAAATGTAAAATGGGGTGGTACACAGGTGCACTTTGGAGCATCAGCTGTGGGTCATGACTGGACATTCTGCCTTTCAGCCTGCCCTTGCTCACTCCTTGTGCTGGGAGTGCCTGCCTATGGAGCTGAGCCAGTGACAGCAAGTGGCTTCTTCTGTGGGGTGCCTGGGGGTGTTGTGGATGCCCCATCTTTGGGGTGTTTGAAGCCAGATTGGATGGGGCCCTGGGCAGCTGAATCTAGTGGATGTCCATGGCAGGAGGTTGGAACTGGATCGGTCCTTCCCAACCCAACCTATTCTATGGTTCATTCTATGGCTTTTAACTGATGATGCCCTGGACTGGCACCTTGTGAGGTTGGGACTGGGTGTTTTGTGAAAGCGGTGGTGGGACCCACGTGCTTGAGGGGAAGAGCAGGGCTGCCTGGGCTTTGACCTGTGGCCATCACTATGGGACTTCAGCTGGGACCCAACCACTTTGTGTGAACGTGTTTTTGTCACAGACCATCTCCACCACAGGAGAATACAGTCAGTCCTGTTTGCTCCCAAGCCCTCTCTGCTGCTTTCTCCTGGGCACAGGCAGGTGCCTGTGCAGGGCTGGGCTGAGGTGCACCCAATGGGGTGTGCAGGGTGAGGATAAGGCTGGTGCAGTGCTGCACAAATGGTGGTGAGGGGAGCAGGTTGCTTCTGGTAACAGGGACAGATTGTGCTGGCCTGGAGTGTGCTTGATCCTGGCTGACTTTGGTGAGGTTGGGCTTGGGCTGAGCACGGAAGGTTTGGATACATTGTTCGGTTGTGGTTTGTTGGCATACTTAAAACCTGAGATCCCTTAATCCCTGGCAGTGTGACTATGGTTTCAGTATGTACTTTGAAGGGATCTTAAGGGAAGAGTCTTGCTGTTTTGTGTCCTAATGCCTTTTTTCTTTTTCTATTTTTACTTGGTACCTGTTGTTTAATTTAGTGATAGTTAATGGAAAAAATATGCTCCTGCTTATAACTCCTGTTCATCCATCGGGTTCTTGAGATGATGAATTTGTTGTGCATGTATTGAGCTTCGAAACATAAAAAAGACCGAAAAAAGAAGATAGTTGTGTCTGCTAAGAAACCTGCAGGATATTCTGCACTAATAATTAAATTGAACAACAATAACAACAAACGATGAAAATGCTGAGGCTGACCTGAGTCTTAATGCTGTTAGCTTCAGACAGTTTCCCAGGAGGCAGCATGTGACTTTTCTGTTAAAGTGATGAGGCAATGCTTAGTGGTTTTCCAAATCTGTCTTAGGACTTCAAGGCTGTAACAGAAGTTTTTCTTAATGTTTCAGGAAAGTTTTAGAGACTGTGTACCCCAGCCGTTTGTCCCTGCTGCTCTGCCATAGCTTGCCATGCCTATCAATCCTTTGCAGCACAGAAGCTGTTAGCAGCGCTGCCTGCCTGAGGCACACTGAGCAGCGCAGGGCAGCAATAGCTCTGCTTGCTTTCACTGGCCTGTCACCTCAGTGAACTTTCCCTGAAGTGGATGCATGTGCCTTTCTGCGATTCCTGCTCTTGCAGATGACCACCCCTGCTGACTGAATTGCAGTGAGTAACTGGGCAGCAGTACCTGCTGGGAGAGGTTATCTACGTGTAGCTTTTCAGTCACATTTTCTGAAACAGATTTAATGGATGTTGGTTTTTGGCTGCTACTAAATAACATTGTTCTTCATCTAAGCCATTTGAGGAGCGATTGACTGAAAACTGCAGTCCAGAGTTGTAATTCCATGCAGCATAGGCAGGTGCTTTTTTTTAGTTGAGCAGGAGTGGTACAGCAGCAGGCATAACATAGCAGGCTTTGCATTGCCCACTCTTACGCATCGCTTTCTTTTTTCTTTTTTTTTCTTTGTTGTTGCCCCTTTTGTGTAATCAGTGCTATGTGTAAACTTTCATTTCAGACCTGAACAGGTTATAGTCTGCTGTGTAGTTGCTCCTCATGTAAGTATGTGAGCGTGTGTGTGTGCATGTGTGTGTCCATGTCACACATTCTCCAGTATAGCACTCCCTTCAGATTTCTCTTCACTGCCTCAGTCTGGGTGGCAGCAATCACAACAGCTGATTTGGTTCACTCTTTTTTAAAGCCCATCTTCCTGGAGCCATGTGATCCTCCAGAATTTCAGTCTTTCCCTCAGGCTTGAAATTGCTTTAATAAGAGAACTAGTAGCTTTTCTTCTGATGTTTATGCAATAAAATGTCATGATTATTGCATGTTTGAGATTGACTGAATGTATTCTTTTCTAATTATTGGAAGTGTTGTTGTGATTACTATTTCCTTCCCTTGTTTCTGAATCCTTTAGTTTCACATCCTATTTGTTCTCCTGAAATGCTTTCACATCCATCTGGAGGGCACTGAGGTTCTTGCCATGTGAGCTGTGCTTACTGTGCTTCTCACTCTCAGATGGCCCAGGATAATCCCCAAACTTTTCACTTGGATCTCGGTTGACAAAGACTAATACCCCTGTTACAGAATGCGTTCCTCTTGGTTACTGCAAGCAGAACATGGTTATGGTGCATGCTGTTGCCACCATGGCTGCCTTTGCTTTAACTTCCAGAATCTGCCGCAGTTAGCAGACCTGTCACCTCCTCTTGCAGAACCTCATTTCCTTCTTTTTGCTGTAAACGTTCTCATCCAGTGCTGGCTGTTGGTAAAAATACCTCTGTATTGGTAGGTTATTGAACTGAAATTTTACCAAAGGTCCCAGAAATGTGTTCTTACATCAAAGCTACTCTTGGATATTTCTTACTTTACAGCTTTTTTTGTACACCTTTTCCATTCAGGCAGTTCTGATTCAGAAATCATATATGAGATGCCTGTGAGGACTACTGGGCAATTGACTTATCTGAAAAAGTGAGAAGAGGTCTGGTCTGTACTCTGACTATAGAAGAAACTGGGTCTCCGTTAGCACTTTGAGTCAGAGGATCAGACTTCTTTCCCTTGGCTTCTCTTCCTAATGATTTTGGTCCTGGCAGCGTTGAGATGCTGCTGTTGTCATTCCTATGGTGGTGACGGTTGCTGTAAACCACTGACCCGTTACTGTGTGCTGACTCAGTAGTGAAAAGTTGCTTTAATTTCCTGCCTTTGCAAGGAGAAAATAGACCCTCTGTGCAGAATGCTGGTACCTGAATTCCTGTATTTCTGGTGGAAGGTGCAAAACGTCATCAGACAGGTCCACTGAATTCTTGCAACCACAAAGTGCTTCTTACCTGCTCAGATTTACAGTCACACATCAGACAGTTGTCTTTCAGGCAGATCTTCTTTGGACTGAGATGTTACCTTGTGCGTTAGTGTGACACCTGGCGCGATGTACAGCTGGGGACATCCCAGTGTTACTGTAAGCCAGTCAGTAAAAACGATTGTGGTAACGCTGTGTTTGTTGTCTGAGCATTGGAAAGATGAACAATTTTAGATGGAAAATATAAAAAGTTTTTATAAACTTCTGTCCTTGTACTTTTTTTTGTAGTAGCATGTGGTAACGTATTTCTGAAACAGAATGTGTTGGTTTCATAATTTGTCAGATATTTGGCAGGGCAGAGAGTTGACTTGTTTTGCTGTTCCTTAGCATATGATGCCATCTTTTCCCCAAGTGGAGATGTTGAAGCAGCAGCTTTACATGGGAAACTCCCACTATCTTCTGCAGAAAAAACAAGCTCTGGTTTACATATAAGCTTTGAGTGAAAAATGAATGATGTAGTGCAAACTGTATTCCATTGTGATAGCAATGTCTCTTCTGCTGAGCTTTTCTGAGATGACAACAGCAGCTTTCTACGTACTTGTACAGCACAAACAGAGCTGACTGTGCAGCAGTTATCCTTCAGACGATGAAATTTTTCAGTCTATTTATGAGTATCAACGCTGTGTGCATACTTTTGCCATGCGTTGAATGCTTCTATTTTCCTTTAATTGAGCTTAAAACTAGTAATGGAATTCCTGAGGTTTTGAAAGGAATAGCTCTTGGCAAGCACAGGATTTTGAAACCAAGGGCAAATTAAGATACCAAGCAAACATGGGGAGGGCTGCTTCTCCAGGGACATTTGTTACGATTATTCTGACGTCTTGGAGACTGTTAGTTGGATTTGGTTTTTATACACACACACACACACCCCTATTCGTTTTTGTATAGGCATAGTATTGTTGTTTTGTTTAATAATTAAAGATACTGAAACTCAGGTTAATCCTTGCTATCACCCAGGAGGTTTAGCCTTTTCAACCAACCATTAGAAGCAGGGGGTATAATGGTCTTCTTAGGTTTTTTCCTTGTGTCTGATTGTGTTTTTCAGAAATTCAAGCACTGTTTAAAGTGTGTAATTAGATGAATGATTTCATTTTAAATAAAATAAACTTTTCCTTTTATGTGACTGCAGTAATTATAACAGGAATAGTTATCACAGACCAAACTCATATTTACATTTTCCAAGTGTTGTTGTGCTTTTAGAAAGCATACAGCTAAGAGCTGTTTTAGTTTGGTGGGAGTAGGAGAAGGTAGGACGTGTGGAAGGTTGCCAGGCTGCCAAGGCCTTGTCCCTCCTTGGGAACAAGGAGCTTGCAGTGCTGCTTGCTGTAGGCATCTTCTGTCCTCCTGCTCCCTGTAATCCCAACGTGTGCAGCATTTATGGGAAGCTTGCGTCTTATCTCCTTGATTTAGCTTACCACATTTCTTTGTGGAGCTTTGTGCTCTGTGTGGCTTCATTCAGCCCTGCACTGCTTTGCAGTGCATCTTTATCATAAACATTTTGAATGCCTCAGAGCTCATTATCATCTCTCTCTAACTTAACTCATTTGCTCTCTGCAGTGCTGCTGACAGCACTGTAATCCTCTGTCGCCCAGGGCAGTAGTTAGGGAGTTGCCCTCTTTTTTTTTTTTCCCTTCTCCTTCAATCCGCAGTCAAATTTAATTCCTATCCTTCCTTATCCAAACAGCATCTCCCAAGATTACATTTTCTTTTTTTGTCTTAACAAAGTTTAGGCCAATATCTGTCATCTGGAGTACTTCAAGGGCCTCCTCCCTCTTCTCCTGAAATTCACATCTCTGCCATCGGTGTGAGGTGCAGCCGGTGAGATGTTTCAGTAGTCTGCCTGTCTGCTGGTTCCCCTCATCAGGTCTGTGTTAGTTGTCTTTGAGTCTGAACAGTCTGCATCTTGTATTTCCACAAACCTGCATACTCTCCCTTTGCCTTGCTGCTTGTGGTCTGTCTCTTCACTTATGTACCATGGCATATCCTTCACATGGCATACCTTCTGAGTATTATCATATGTAATATGTGCTAATTCTGCTACAAGAGAAAATGATTACACCTCTGCCTTTGGGTTATTAGAGTACCCTCCCACTGTGTCTCTGCTTATACAGATAAACTACACTTTTATCTGCTGAAGCTAGAGGGAATGCATGCTACCCTTCTATTAAAGGTAAATGAATAAAAATATACAGACCTATGACAATTACATTGCTGTATGTCTTCCAAATTTCATTCTCTTGTCTGATGGCTGTACTTCCTTACTCTGCAGTAGGAAAGAAGCACTAGTGATGCACTTTGTACTCCCACAGCAAAGTTTAGCGTCAGATTTTGTGGTCTTCATACACGATTTCAATTAGTAAATATTCTTTGCTGCTCTTTAAAAATTTTATTGGGCAAGACAAGTCTGTTGAAGTCTGGAGCTTTTCTTTAGATGACACACAAATGGAATTAAACCTGCATTAAACATAGCACTAAATGCCATGCTTATTGCAGAGCAAAGGTTGATCTCAGCAGAAGCAATCTTTTTTTTTCCTTTATTAATGAATAGGAGAAGCCACCTGACTCCTACATATTTTTTCATGTCTCATGGAAGACTGGATCACAAATGACTTGTGATTTCCCCATTGGTTGTTTAGACTTTGCTTTCAATTATAATGATTACAATAGTTTAACTACTTTAACTTGCTGTACCTGTCTTTGCAAAATTCTAGGATGATAGAATTAAGTAGTCATGAATCACTTCCGAGTCACAGCTGCTGCCTTGTGTTTCCTCCTTAAGACCACTGAGTAGCCTTCCAGGCCTTGAAAGCGTGGGGTATGTATTGCTCATCAATTAGTACAGCAACAGCTGTGAAAGAGCAGTGGCAGCTCTAGTGTTAATTTTATTAGGTGCACCAACATCAATGCCAAAGTAAGCTGAAAGTTTTGCATCAGTCCGTGCGGTGTTTGTGTAGCTTGGAGATGGTCTTATTCCAAAATGATTAGCCCCTCCTTTAAGGTTCCTAAAAGCATTTAATTAGCAAATGTGTGAAGGATGCTCTGTGTGAATGTGAATATCTCTCTTCTTATCTTCATTTACAGTATAGTTTTAGGCTATGGCATTGATTTTAGTGAGAAAGCGTCCTCTCTATTTGCAGTTTGGCTGGGAAGAATGCCAGTCCATTTATCTTTGTTAGTAAAAGGCATTTGGCTGGAACATTTTAGATCTCAAAAAGTAATGAACAAGCTAACATTATACTCAGTGTTATCCAATAAATTGTTCTCTGAGCATTGAATTTTATACTCAGGCTGGATGGACCTTTGTGCAACTTTGTCTGGAAGGAGGTGTCCCTGCTTACAGCGGGGGGTTGGAACTAGATGGTCTTAAAGGCCCTTTCCAAACCAAACCATTCTATAATTCTATGGTATTTATTTAGTATTATAATATTGTTAGGCCTATGTTTAGAGATATCTTGAGTAATACATGCCAATCAGGCAGTCCTGCAACTCTTCTCTTGATAATGCTTCATTCTTAAAAGCTGCTGGACTAGAAAAGAATGTATATGGGGAGGGAAGAGGGGAATGTGCTACATAGATTTGAAACTATTTTCCTTTCGCCTTGCCCCCACTCCTCCTTTTTCAGGTAGGCAGATAGATGGGTAAACCTTTCTTACCCAGTGCTTACATTCCCCCTCCTTCAAGTTCCAGAACCTGTTTTGAAAACAAAAAGTGGGGAAAGCGATTTCTGATCGTCTTTTAGGTCTTCTGTTCTGGAGCAATGTTTGTTTTGTCTTAGAGGCACAACACAGGCCAGAAACTTAGATAAGCTTCTAGTTTCTGTAAGACTCTTTGAGTGTAAGTATATATTATGGCTGTTATTTTCAGATACTTATGGCCACTTAGGATCTTGAAATATTTCTACTAGTAAAGGGCAACAAGCTGCCCTTCGAAATCTGAAGTTTAAGTTATTTATCTTGGATTTTCTGTGCCTACAGTGAATGTGTATCATCTGACCTTCACATATGTGTTTTCTTTTACTGTGTCTTTCATCCATAAGTGTCAGTTTGTTTGCTTAATAAATATTTATTTCTTCCTGCATCAGACTTCCTTGTCCTGTTAAGTCTAAGTTGATCCTGTAAAGCACAATTTCATGTGTCTGCAAAGTTGAAGTTTACTTCTCTTGAAGAGTTTGTATGTATTAAGTCACCTGTGATACATAGTCCTGTTTGTTAAATGGATGCAACTCACTTCAAAGGGTGTTTTAAAAAGTTTTATACGACAGTAAAACGTAGCTTAATGTTGTTAATAGCATAGAATTTAAAAACAAAAACACCTTTCTGAAGGTATAATTATGCTGATAGTGTACACTTTTTTGTGTGTGTGTGTGTGTGAATTCTTCATTGATAACATTAAAATAAGTCAGTAACACTTATTTGTGGTACAGCCTGCGCCCAGCTTGTCTCCCCTGCAAAGGACATAAGTATCTTTGACTTCCCTCGAAGCTCAGCCTAGAGCAGCTTTGGATTGGTTGTGCCTCAGTTTAGATATTAAAGTTTTAGGGCTCACAAAAACAAACATGTAAAAAATCAATTGTCAAGCAGTTAAATTAAGTTTTATGTTCACATCACATGTCTGATGGCTTCGACTGCTCTTATCTATTGATATGTAAATTGGAGCGCGATTTTGAGGGACTCTTAGTATTTTTTTAAGGTTCTGCTTAAGAACTAAAGGGCTGAAGCACCTCCCCTATGAAGACAGGCTGAGGGAGCTGGGCTTGTTCAGCCTGGAGAAAAGAAGGCTGCTGGGTGACCTCATTGCAAACTTTCAGTACCTGAAGGGAGCCTACAAACAAGAGGGGAGTCAACTCTTTGAAAGGGTAGATAACAGCAGGACAAGAGGGAATGGTTTTAAGTTGAAGGAGGGAAGATTTAGGTTGGATGTCAGAATCACAGAATGGCCAGACTTGGAATGGACCTCAAGGATCATGAAGCTCCAACCCCCCTGCCACATGCAGGGCCACCAACCTCCCCATTTAATACTAGACCAGGCTGCCCAGGGCCCCATCCAATCTGGCCTTGAACACTTCCAGGGACGGGGCATCCACAACCTCTCTGGGCAGCCTGTTCCAGCACCTCACCACTCTCTCTGTAAAGAATTTCCCCCTGACATCCAACCTAAATCTCCCCTCCCTCAACTTAAAACCATTTCTCCTCATCCTGCAGTTGTCCACCCTTTCAAAGAGTTGATTCCCCTCCTGTTTGTAGGCTCCCTTTAGGTACTGAAATGCTGCAATGAGGTCACCCCGCAGCCTTCTTTTCTCCAGGCTGAACAAGCCCAGCTCCCTCAGCCTGTCCTCATAGGGGAGGTGCTCCAGTCCCCTGATCATGTTTGTGGCTCTTCTCTGGACCCTCTCCGACAGCTCCCTGTCTTTTTTGCACTGAGGGCCCCAGACTTCCACAGTACTCCAGATGGGGCCTCACAAGAGCAGAGTAGAGGGGAACAATCACCTCCCTGTCCCTGCTGGCCACCCCTCTTTTGATGGAGCCCAGGATCCCATTTGCCTTCCGAGCCGCAAGGACACACTCCTGGCTCATATTAAGTTTTTCATCTATCAAGACCCCCAGGTCCTTCTCCACAGGGCTGCTCTCAAGGACCACTCTTTCCAGTCTGTATGGATGCCTGGGATTCCTCTGGCCCAGGTGCAAAACTCTGCACTTTGCTGTGTTGAATGTCATCAGATTCACCCGGACTCACCTTTCTAGCCTCTCGACATCCCTCTGAATGGCATCCCTTCCTTCAACCATGTCAACAGGGAGAAGTTCTTTATAGAGAGAGTGGTGAGGTGCTGGAACAGGCTGCCCAGAGAGGTTGTGGATGCCCCGTCCTTGGAGGTGTTCAGAGCCAGGTTGGATGGGGCCCTGAGCAGCCTGGTCTAGTATTAAATGTGGAGGTTGGTGGCCCTGCATGTGGCAGAGGAGTTGGTGATCCATGATCCTTGAGGACCGTTCCATCTCAAGCCATTCTGTGATTCTATACTTAATATTCTGACTTCTCGTGCAACTGCAGGTGAGCAAACTTAGCAATCTCTGTAAGAAAAATAGGTGCAATTCCTTTATATGCCAATCAGTTTGCTATTTACTGCTTTTGAACTCTGTAGGAGCGCCAACAGCTGAGTACTTCGTAGTTCGGTGTAGGACGATGTCTGAAGGAGGAGTACTGCAGACAAGTACTGCAACTTGGAGTACTTCATGTGAAATTGCTCTTCTGGGGAAAGATTAAATAAAGTAATAAAAGGTTGACTCTTTCATGGTAATAAGTAGAGTGATACAAACTTGTTGTTGTGTGATACGTCCAAGTGCCCCTGCTTTGATTCTGAGATGCTGGGCTGCATGGTGCCCAGCTGACTTACCCTATGAGCAGAACATGAGGGATTGTGCCTTGTGGTACTAGGAAACATTCTGCCTTCAGCATAAGTTTTAGTACTGGAGCAAATGGGATATTGTACGTGAAATATACAGTGTTAGACTTCTGTACCAAAAAAAAAATCTTCGTTTCCATGTGCAACACATTGAATAGTTACTTCGAAATTGACTGATGTAGTTTTTATATTCCACTGTAGTGTGTGATTACATGACATTCTAGAAAATGTTCAAGAAAATAAACATACTTGAAGCAAAACCTATTTTCTAATGTTAAAAAATCTAGAGGAGACAGACAGCATTTTTTGTCATGTTGTTTTCCAATGCCCTGCATAAAAACGAGTGACCTAGATGTGTTGGATTTGCTCTTCTAATGGAATTTTGTTGGTGATTATTAGCTAAAATTACTGGGGGGAGGGGTAGATGAGGAAGGGTCAGATAACATTCATTCTTGTATGGAAGGGTACAAGAATCAGCTCTTTTCTGTCATTTGGGTGCATTCAGCTTCATATTCTGCTCCATCATTAGTGTGTAGAAATGTTGGCATTCAAATTGTCAAAAATTGGACGTAATCCAGGAGCTGAAAAGAGTGTAAACTTTTTTGTGAAATGAAATATATGAAACTTCCCTGTCAGCTAAGGAGGAATATGTGAAATACTGTAGTAATGAGGCTTTTAAGTAGTTAGATTTTAAATTAGTTCCGTATGAAAAGTAGTTTCTCAAGTGTGTTGTATCAAGGGGATGTAGCTCCAGAAACCCTTTGGTATTTCTTGACTTTAGAACAAAAAGGAAAGAAAATAGAGGAGTGCTTGAAAAGATGGAATAATAAAGTTGAGTGGGTTTCAGTGAACAGTAAAAATATTGTTGTATTTTACCTCAAATAGTAGATACTGTGGGTTAAGCTGTTTGTGATTTGAGAGAAAATGTGGTTCACATTCACTGTAAGAGCATTATGTGAATAAATTCCAAGATGAGAGACATTTTGAGTTAGATCATTGATTACCTATTACAAATGGACTGAGGTGGGTGGGTTTTTTTTTTGAATTTTTGTAACTTCGTGGAGTAAGACATGTTTAAAGATAATGAAGATACCTGAAGGAGTAAGGAGGCATCATCTTTAGAATGTCAGCCTATACTTAGAAAGAAAATGTAACTGAAACTATCACCAAAATGTTTGATATAAATTCTGTGTGTTTCAAGCTAAACTCCTACAAAGTTCTCATAGGCTAACCCTAATAACAGACTTCATTTAAAATTTCTTTGGGTTTCAAATCCGTATTTGTGACTGTTTTGCTTTTAAGCTACCATGAGACTAAAACCAAGCTGGGTGAGGTGCTGATGGTTCAACTGGATGTCAGTAGTTCATTTTCATTGTAACCTAGAAGCAGAGGCACTGCAGCTTGGGACAGCCAGTGCACTTTCTCTTCTGTTTGCTTTGCACAACTGTCTTGTATGTGGATGATCAAACTGTTAGTAAATCATTTTACGGCATGCCTTGCAAATTGGTGTTTGCTTGTTTTAAAAGGCTGAGCTGTGCTCTGCAGCAGTGAAGTGGCTGATGTGTGTGTGGGTCAGTGTTTGCCTCCTGCGTGAGGCAGGGCTGGCACCTCGGCAGCACAGTGAACCGTATGCATCAGCTCCAGCTCCTGGCTAACGTTGGTTGCTGCTTCCCAGAACTTCCTTTTGGTTCCAGGAAAGGTCTGAATGCTTCACTAGAAGTGTGTGATGATTGTCAGCCTGCACCTAATGTAATGAACTGTAACCGTGGGTTTTGTGGTGCTCTGGGATTTTTCATACACATTTCATGTGTTTTATGTGTTATTTATGCATGTATTTTAGTATTGTTTTGTTTTCATCTTTTGCTGGCTATTGCTAGTCTAAAAGATGCACTTTGTGTACGGTGTGTCACTATTAATGGCGTAAACCTGTGATAGTGACATGACAGAGGTGTTTGCATGTGGAGCTGAAGTGGGCAGCGTCAGCTGTACGCAG
Source organism: Phasianus colchicus (assembly GCF_987193195.1). Lineage (NCBI taxonomy): Eukaryota > Metazoa > Chordata > Aves > Galliformes > Phasianidae > Phasianus > Phasianus colchicus. The sequence goes on from NC_143436.1 coordinate 36,206,713, forward strand.
TTCTCAGGAAACTCTCACATCAGTTGTATCCAGTGCCACGTGGGCAGCATGCTGAGGTTGGGGTTTTTGTGGTCGTTGTTCCCTGGGCTGTCTGATGACCAACAGGGAAGCCCTGATGTGCTAAGGATTGAAGAAATCAGCTATCATTTCTGTACGTCAGCTACAAAAATTGGCGTACTCATACGGATTTATTCACCCAGTTTGGTTTTGGTTCAGTGGCTACAATAATAAGAAAATAAGCATCACCTCAGCAGCTAAGAATTGTTTTTCTACATGGAATAAAGTAAATATGTTGCAACTGATGTAGGGCTGTTAGAATGGGGAAAGTTAAGGAAGTTGACATGCTTATGGTCCCATTAGAAGTAGACGAGTGTGGCAGGGCTGCCTGCAGACTTCTGCAGGAGGTAGTGTGGGGCTGGGAGGAACCAATTCATCAGCTCATGGACTTCAGGGAAAGTTCATTGCATTGATCAAGATCACGACAGATTAAGTAATTATTCTAAAGGTGTTAACGACTGTTCAGTAGCAGCTGTGGTAGAAACAGACCCAGCTTGGTTGCTTCTGGTTGGAGAACCAGGCCTGTATCTGAGGCACATCTGGGGCTTGTCTACAGTGCAAAGGGAGTGGGCAGTAAGGTGGGCTGATCAGCACATGCACATTATTATGATGTAGTGTATACACTAGTCAAACTTGCTGCACGTTTTGAGTCTTAAATTACTAATGCTTGATCTTGCAGTACTTTCCTTCATTAGAGACTTTTTGACGAGCTCAAGTGATTTACGGAGGGACGTTGGATCGTTGTTCTACTGAATGCAACCCTGGAGACGATAATAGCAGATAAAAGCTCTTTTTATTTAAAGTATATACCTAATGCTAAATGTAATTTGAGAGTGATTGGTGTGGAAAAGAATTGGAAGATGAAATTTCTGAAGTGAAAATTTTGTATTTCTCCTACATTTCCTTGATTGCAGATAATATAATGAGTTTTCCTTCTGCACAGTTACAGACCTCAAATGATCCATCTGTCTTAGAAAGTATGTCTAGAAACTGGTTACGACCTACAGGAATTAATATATTTTGGCTGATAACAAAGGGGCTTGACCAGCTTTCACTCTTTTATCTGCCTCTACAATTTGAAATCATTGAAACTTTAGACCAAAGCAAGAGGCACATAGGAAAACGTCATCTGGTGTGCCTTGATGAATTGCATGCTGGAGGTCAGAGCTTCCTCCATTTGTAAGTTCTGAGTTGGATGTAACATTTACAAGCAATTTATAAACTTAAGCTTTTTACTACTTACAGGGAAGCAAATTGTTTATGAGGGCTTTAAAACAGAAAGTATAGCTTTGTTCCATAGTACAGAAAGGACTTAGTTGCTTTAGAACAGCTGCACACTAGGATTAATCTTTCTCTCCCCATTTCTTCCTATAAACTGGAATTCTCATATTGTTTCTCTCATCCTTTCCTGTAAATAAACTAACTTCTTAGTGACCCCGCTGTTTGGGGAGCTGGTCTGCATTTCTGCTGTAGCAGCAGATTTGTATGTGTGCAGCACCAGGCAGGTTTCAGTCTGACAGGAGCCCTGCTTGCAGCATAACACAGCCTTCCAGCTGCTGGCACAGCACAAACAGGGAATGAATATGTTCTGGCTGTGCTATATTATTTAAAAGTTTTCCAACTGTTTGTTTTCCCTTCTGCATAAGTTTTGCTGCCCTATCTCTTCCAATGTTGTGTGTGTGTGTGTGTGTGTGTGTGTGTGTGTGTGTGTGTGTGGAGTATGTCTATAGGGAGTATATAAACATATAGGGTAACTGAAATAGACTAAATTAGAAGTCTTTTTTCCTTCCAGTGAAACATGTACTTTGTGTAATGTTCATTCTTCCAGACCTTAAGTAATATTTATTTTTGAATTATAAAATACAGTTCTCTCATACTATAGTTTATGGAGTAATGTGCAGAAATGAATCTGTACTTTTAGCTGGTCAGCATAAATGGGTTGTTTGTTTGAAAGGGCCTAGGGACGTTAGGTTTGTAATCTTGGATCTACATGAAAACTTAAAAATTGTTGTGAAGTTGTACAACAGAATCAAAACATGTATCATCTTTAGAATAAGTAATTAAGAAGTGTGTTACACTGATCAGACCTTACAGAAAACTCACCTGAAGCAGGCGTAGAACCAGACATTGTAGGAGCTTGGAAAGGTAGGGCAGGGGAAGAATATAAGGGGTTGAGTGGGACCTGATAATAAAAGGGGGCTGGGAATCAGTGGGAAGAAGCTTGAATTTTAGCATGTTCTACATGTGGGGTGCTTGAGGTAGTCGAACCTGCTTAATATCATCTATTGCTGGTAAAGTCTGCATTATAATGTTGGACTGTCTTAGCGTGTATCTAGGTATCTGCTTTCTTAGTTCTGAATTCCCATTTCTGCAATATGCAGTGATAAATAACTTCTGTGCTTTGTTTTGGAGACAGTGTCTTCCAGTGTAGAAGGAATAGCAATAAATGGATAGAATATCTGAGATTAACGTGCCCCATAAAGTAGCGCTGTGATTATTTCACACTGCTTCTGCAGCTCCAACTTTTCTCCAGTTCTTTTCTATTTCTGTTCTAGAACATAAAGTAGCTCTTGCAGATTTTGGGTTGCAGTTTCTGCAATGTTGCTGTTGACTAATTCAGTCACTGGTAGCTATAATGCGTTGCTTTGACAGAAGTGTTTTGTTTGCTTGTGCAGTCTGAGACACGCATTTTCATGGTTTATCTTGGAATACTCAAACTTGCTTTGGAACATTGTTGCCAAAGGCTATTAAGCTTAGTGATTATTATGTTTATGAAGTTGTTGTGTTTTCTCAAACCACAATTCTTGTAAAAGGATAATTGCGTTAAATCTAGGGCTATTCTTTGGAGATCCTGTGCCACTGCCAATATATTTTCAAACAATACTTAGTTATCATTTCAAAGATACCCTTTTAACTTGAAATACTAAGTAGTGTAATAAGCTTATAAAACATGCCGCTGCCCCTCTAGTTTACTGAAAATTAACTTTAAGGTGAAAGAAGCCACTAAAAATCAGACTTGCTGCCAGGACAAAATGTGTTAGTTAATGTGAATGCTTGAAGCTTATGGTCTTACTTGAATTAATCTTAATGCTGATGGAGCATGTACATAGATCACTCCCACTTGGGGAGGAGAGACACTAACGTCTGCGAATCACAAACTTCCAGAGGCATCCTGCTGTGTGTTTATAAAATGTAATTTACTGCTGAGTGGGACGGTGCTGGAGTTGGTAAGGATGCTTCACATCTGTACTGACTTTTCAAAAAGTGATAGGGATGATTTCTGTCAGTTAGATGAAATGACTTAAATGTCAGAAGCTTACTCTTAACTTGTATGCTCAAGTGAAGTTTTATGTCCGTACTGGAAAGTTGTAGGAGTAAGTGGATTTTTGTTTTCTTCTTAAAACAAAATCCGTGCTGGGTAAATAGTTGCCATTCTTGGTCCTAAATATTTAGGGACTTCTGAAGCTGTATTTCTGCAGAATTTTTGATACTTGAACTGCTGTGTAAGTGGGTGTTAAAAATTGCACTGCTAGGAGTTGCAGAATGCCAGCGTGCTGCTTGTATAAGTTTAGATTTGTGAGTCATACCAATACTGTTGTTTGTCTTGAAACTGAACTATTATGCTTTTTACAAAAACCTTGTTTTCCCCAACTTTTAAACAGATTTTAGGGTTTGCTTGAAATTATACTTTGCATGCATAACTGTATTTTTATATCAGCTTACCTTTGCATAAATTTAGTTGAAGGAAGCAGTTTGAGAAGTTACAGCCCTATTTCTTTTTCCATAGGTGTTCTATAGGTGTCAGTAAAAGTGGTACACAAGATGATGTATTTTAGCAGGTTCCTGTAGTATCCCCTTATGTGATAATGAAACTGTTTTCATGGTCACTTTAGAACAATGAATGCATGACTGGGAGCCAGGCAAAAATGCGTGACTTCTCCTTGGGCTGCATGGTTCACCCTTCCTTTTGTTGGTGGTAGTGGGGCCTTCTTATCCATTAGATAAGTGGGCTGCTCAGGATTAAAGTTACTCTGGTTCTGGTAGAGAATTACAAATTTTTAAAGATACTTAAATACTGGTCATGAGTCACGATTTGGACTGTCCAAGATTTCACAAGAGCAGCAAGAAATTGTTGTGTTTTTTTGTTGTTGTTTTGTTGGTTTGTTTTCAGGGAAGCAATCAGGGATTGGCACTGCCAAAGTTGACGCAGTAGGCCAGTATTTTATCTGCAGTGTTTAGTGAGCATTACACAATTGTTTTGATTAGCAGTATTCACTCTTTTGGCTTTTTTTTAAAGGTACACAGCAGTCTTAGTTGTTCCCTTTGCGTAACTAATACCAAGATCTCTGTTTAAAGTGCCAAGGTACTAATAATGGAAAGGAGGTATGAATACAATACAGCTGAATTTCATTAGTAAACTGGAGCTTTGTACATCCTTCTCCCCAGCTTCCAGTCACTCCTCTACCGCACGTACGTAGGTGTGGCTGCTGGGACTGGTTTAAGATAATGTGGCTTCTGAAATTGTAAAACGTAATATTTAAGGGAAACTCTTAAACTTTCAAAAGCTTTGCACTGAGTATGTGGTTTGCAGTTCCAACAGTTTTCAAAGATATCTGCCTGCAGTGTTAAAATATTTGACATTAAATGTGACCCTTATGAATATTTGCTTGTAAGAGCACTTTCTTTAACCTTAACCTCAGTAGCTCCTTTTCATAAACTACTTGTTGCTACTGATAAAATAGGTGTGCTTTTGGTTACATTCAGCCTGCTCCTGTTTTGTCTGCCTAGATTAGCACTGTTGCTTTGATGTGCAGAATAGATTAAGATACTAATTTATCTGGGAGTTCTTTTCACTGTTAAGTTCAGAATGATAGGGTGCTTGTTACACAAAACTGAAATTGTTAATGTTGACTTCTAGTTTTACTAAAGGGTGGTCTTAAACACAGATGTTCACAGGAATTTGGTTTCTCAATTCTCCCCAGAAATGTCCTTAAAGACAACAGAAAACTTGTGTTTTGCACTGAATCACCAGGCGAGCTTGTGATGTTAATCACATTATAACATCTGGTTTTGCTATTTGTATTGCTCTTTTTCTGAATGAAGAAAAGAAGCAAGAACAATTAAAGATAAATACATTGAAGTTATGTATTTATGGAAACATCTACTATTTAATAACTGTTTTGATATTATTACCTGGTGTATTTACCTGGTGTAGGGATCCTGCTTTGGCAGGGGGGTTGGACTCGATGATCTCTGGAGGTCCCTTCCAACCCCTACGATTCTGTGATTCTGTGATTATTCAACATTATATTGTGTGTGGGTAAATTCATTGGGAAGACATGCACAGGCTGTTGATACCTGTGATATCGTTATATTGCTTGACCATTTGGGGAGTTGCTTTTTTCTCCCCTTCTTAGATCAATGTGAAATCTTTGGGTAGTTCTCACAGATCTGTTACAACTTTGGCTGTGTATTCAGCCCCCTCCACCAGAACATTACTGTGCTGGTGGGTTCAAATAATCATCTCCATCTATTTGATGCATGGCTTTAGTAAAGACTGACCTTTTTGTGTCAGAGCCTGGTATACTGGATAAATCTGTGCATTTTGTGACCAGGTAACAAATGGATATTTCAATCCAATTGATGATCAAAGTTCTCTGCAGCAGTTAAGCATATTTCCTGATGTGTTTCCAAAACATGCTAATATCGAAAATTAGAAGCTTGCTGGGCAACTGGGACAGATGGTACATTTGGTTGAAATGAGTTGCACAATTTTAATGACTGTTTATTTGTTGAAGTTCTTGCTGCCTGTTTAGAGTGCAATCCACACTGATATGTGGTCAACTTCACTTACTGTGCAGTAACTGCTTTTTGAAATGTTTGTTGGGTGCGTGCTCTTCTGACCTATCTTCTCTCCTTGTGTAGACTTCAGACTGTAGGGGAATTGCGGAAGACTTCTTGACGAGATGCTCAGGTACTGGAATGGGCTGCCCAGGGAGGTGGTGGAGTCACCGACCCTGGAGGTGTTCAAGGAACATTTAGATGTTGTGTTGAGGGACATGGTTTAGTGAGTACTATTGGTGGTAGGTGGATGGTTGGACTGGATGATTCAGTAGGTCTTTTCCAGCCTTGGTGATTCTGTGATTTTTTTTTTTCCCTTGGTGTGCGAACAAAGCTCTAAAAATGGCAGTGGAAAGGATTTTAATCTCATGTGAACAAGATTCCTGTGTAAGGACCTTTATAGTCACAAGTTGTATCATCTCTTAGAATGCAATTCCTATACGGCAAAATATTTTTTGGCACAGTGTGTCTTCAGGATGTCTTTATTTCAAGGTCTTTGTCCATTACATTGTATAATCTTGACTCTTTTACTCTTGTGAACCATTGGCACTAAAGGGTTGGGAAAAAAAAGAAGAAGTGGATTTGTTGGAGCCGAGTGTTGACTGTAAGGAAGGTATAGCTGCATTTCACTAGGAAGCTTTACCTGGGTCAGGTTTACTAAGAGGTTGTGCGCATCTCCATTTCCAAGTCTGTTCCCATTAGCCACGTGTTTGATGTCTCTATACTGATGGGGTCTAAGGAGTTATGTGGAGTAGGATATCAAATAAAACCTCTGTTGAAGTATAGGACTGCATGCACAAACTCGTGACTGTCTATTCTGAAATTAAGGGTAAACTGTAGGGAACGTAAATTATACAGTTGTGTAAATGGATAAGATTGACACAAAATAGGAAAAATACACGTACTCTGTAAATGATTGTACTTCAACAGCAACAATGTTAGAGATTTCCTGGATATGTTTGGCTTGGGATTAGCTGAACAAAGGCAAGGGAATGAATGGGAAGCAGGTAGTCAAGCAGCGGTGCCTGGTCCTGTCATCTGGGGTGTTGTGTGCCTCCATCCAACTGGCCTTCTGTGCTAAACAGACTATGTGAGTGGAGTGTGGTGATGCTCATCAGCCTGCTGAGTTGTGAAACCTCACATTTGGTACCAAAGGGATGGTTGTTGCTTTTGGAGTATTTTCCTGTGGCAGGAGATGGGATGATACAGGAAAGACAAAAGAGTAGAAAAATCCCAAGGTAGACCGAAAAGGAGGAGACTGTTTTTTGGTAATCATGCTTTAGGAATCAAATTTCAACCAAGTGCCTTGTGATATTGTTACCTGATCTGTGTGCTTCTGGAAAATTTCTTCTTAACAGCATACTGAAGTTATGTGAAACTCCCTATCAAAGATAGTAGATAAAAAATGCCAGTTATGTTAATGAAATCTTGCAGTATACACTTCAGACTTTGTAGCTTTGCTACGTAGCAAATATTTTGATTTTTCTGTCCAAAGATGCTTTGCAACCACACATGTTTATTCCCATTGTTTTCACTGTTCCATGTTTTAGGATTCTCAGTCATTTCTGTAACTTACATCAGTCTTAGTTGTAATGAGATGATATGCTAAAATGTACTTCTTGGGAGGAATATAGCGTTCAGATTTAGGTTTTACTCTGTGATTGCTTTCAAAAATCTTTGAGTAGTGGAGAAAGGCTTACTCTTCTGTTTTGTTTTTACTTTTCAGTGCCAGCATTTGTTCTTAGTCATACGTTGCTTAAGGCTAGAATGGAGAACCTGGTCTGACTTCATTTTCAGATAAGCTATTACATCTCACCCATTTACTCCTGAATTGAAACCAGTTAACTTTCTACCTAAATAATGTACTCCAGAAAAGTATCCAAGCTTGATTTTCGAGCTGCTCAAGAGATCAAAGCTCCACCAGTTTTCTTGTCAGTTTATTGCATACATTAATTACTGCGTACTTATAGTGTGTTTAGTCATTTGGTGGTTTTTTATAGTTAATGGCTTTTGAAACAGATTTCTCATTCACAAAGGTTCTAAACAGTTATCTTCTCTTGAAGTGTAAACCATCTTTTTTTTTCCATTTGACCAATGATTTTGGGGTGCGCATATTTACTAAACTAAAACTTCTCAGTCAAAAATCTCATCTTAATCCATTTGTAATGAACTTACTCAGATACCTGGCAGTATCCCACATCTCCCTTGAGCGCAAGAAAGCACCTCAGAAATAACATGGTAATGGTTTTTATTTTAGGCTCTTGATTGGAAACCCTTCCCCTGAGTCTGACGTCCAGAAAGCCAACAAAACACACCAAAAAAAACTGGTTTGGGATTTTGCTTTTTGGCTTGCATATTCTTCCCGGTGCTTTCCTGAGCAGCTGAATTATGTTGTAGGGACTGAGAAGATTCTTTAACTACTTTAAGGGCGGTTGAGTATCAACACTAGCAACAGCAGTTTACTGTACTTAAAACAGCTATTTGTTAAGATGGGTGGTTGACTGCAGAAATGCTGGTAAGCCGGAGTAGAGAAACGTAATGAGGGAGATCAATGCTTTGGGTAGATATTTTATTGCTCTGAGCTTTCAGCTCAGGAGTAACTCTAGAAAGGAGTTTGTAAGTGTGAATTATTTATTCTTCTTTCACTCATTTGTAGTTGAAGTCTGCTTTGTGGAGTTGAATTATATAAATTTAAGTTAAAATACAAGCCTAGTTCTTAGAATTGAGCAAATTATTTTTTTTCCATTCTTGTCAAAGTAAGTGCCAGCAAGCTTTATGGCATTTTATTTAATGTTTTGTGCCAAAACATTTTACATCCTGTGTTTTCTAACAAACTGCTGCTTTGTTAGAGACCCAAATTTTCATCCACAAAATCATGGTGCTGTAGATGTTAAAATGTGTGATTTTTTTTTTTTTTTTGTCATGCTTTGGATGGATTTGTAATACCCTGAAGAAGCGAGCTGGCTGTTTTAAATAATACAAATGAAGTTACCTGTCTCCTTACAGAAGGCTGTTGGGTTGGGCTGGTATCTATTTTGCTTTGCTATTAATGTTCCCCGTTAAAATCATGTTAAAAAGCCTGCTTAAATCAAGTTCATCCGTGTTCCTGTGCCTTTACACTGATAGTGAGGTATGATTGATAACTTAATTGCAGCACAGAGTAACTACAAAGGTGTATCTGTGGGTGTGGTATCAGGAACGTTTCTCTTTGTGGTGCTGTTGGTATAAACAGTGCCACCCCCTTCCTTGTGTTTGTGTGTTCATGTGGTGAGCCTGATTAGGAAGCTGGTCCACATGAGGAACAACCCAGTAAGGAAAATAATGATTATTTTTAACACAGATCAGCTATGAGTGAAATATTGGTGTGTGGGAGTGATGGGTAACTACAGAAGTGTTTCTACAAAGTGCAGCCTGAGACAGCTGAAACGTAGGTGGGTAAGTGGTTTCCTTATTAGTCCTTTGTTTGTATGTTAATTCTCAGAAGCAGCAAATGGTATTTCACTTGCATTTAGGCAGAGATGTACAGAGATGTGTACACTGTTGGCTGGAAGAAGGCATAAGATGATTTATCTCTAGTCCTGTAGTGCTGACAAAGCTGAGATTTGGGTCTGGCTTGGCACTGCAGCTGAGCTCAGAGTGCAGCTAGCTGTAGCCTTGCTCTCCCTGCACATTCCTGCCTCCCCTCTGTTTTGCCAACTCTGTCACCAGGCCAGCAGGGAGGCAGCTCAGGAAACTAAACTTGCTGAAACGTAACTTTCCAAAAATATATTTTCAACTGGCCTTGCTCCATGAAGCGGCTCACCATGGGGATGGATGAGAGTTAGCGTTCACCTGTGGCTGGCAGCAGACAGGAGGGCACATAGCAGTTCCTCTGTCTTGTGTTCTCCTGTAGCCTCCTGACAGCAGGAGGTTGGCCTCCTGAGAGGTGCCCACACGTTTCCAGGCTGCCCAGCAATCATTCTGCTCCTTCCTGCAGTGCCTGCACGATACCCTGCCTGCATTTGGCTGTGATCAAGCTCCTGCTGTGGCATCTTGCTGTGCTCCATCACAACCAGCATGTGCTGCCTTGTGCCACTCAGACTGAAGGACGAGGCAGGAGGGATGGGGAAGTGAAACAAACTTACAGACTTCATTTGGAGGAATGCTAGTTTAGGAGATCTGATGGTTGGCAAGACAACTTGTCGGCTTACTTTGCTGCTTCAGTTGGTGATTCCCACGGAGGTCTGCAGAGAGCTCCCAGTTATTGTGAGTTTGTGGGCTGTGTTTTCTCATTTGAGAGGCTTTTTTGAAGTTAAATAATAAAAAGTACAACAGAGGAGCTACTGCTTGTACCTTGAAATGTAATGCTCTTTGCCAAGGGATACTACCTTGCTATCAATTGAATAGTATAGCTGGCATGGAATGAGCATGACCTGTGTTGTTCACTGAATAGTATAATTTAAATGTGAAGAATTAATGCAGTGTACTCAAGGAATACTCATGTTGGGTGTTTTTTCCCTTTAATATGTGTTTTCCAATGTGGAAATTGATCAGAATGAAAATGTATGTAGTGATGGAAGGTAAATTTGGAAGGCGTTAGCCCCAGGTAAAGAAAAGACCCATTGTGGAATTGATGCCATTTTCAAGTGATGCTGCTTTGTCATAGTTATGTCTAACAGTGGTGATAGTGCACTGACATCTTCAGCAGTGTCTGGAATTAAGCATTTTCAAGAGAAAATGGACATTCAATGTAGCCATGTGATGCTAGCAAAATGAATAGCCAAGGAGAAGCTTGCCCATGCTGGCTGTAAACCAAATCAGCTCATTTTCTTTACTCAGTGTTTGACATTTTCATGTGGTATTTTAAAGTCTATAGTCCATATTCTTACTATCTAAAAGTTGCAGAAGTGACAGTGTGAACTCACTGAATGCAGTTGGCAGCAAAAAAAAAAAAAAAAGATAAAAAAGGCAATAGAAATCTTATGTGAAGATATTGAGGGCTGCAGCATTTCAGGTAATGTTTGATGCTGTGCAGTGCTTGGAAGGATGGCCCCATAGCTAGGAGGGCATGGAGGTGTGTGAGGTTTTTTGGAGGCTGAGACCAAAGACTGCTGTCCCAGTAGCAGGCAAGTTCAGTGCAATTCTTAGGCCTTTCATTTTTCATTTCTTTTTAAATCGAATTTTTTTAAACTGAGCTATGTCTCTGTTGTGCTGCTCATTAGGAGAGGATTGCGGCTGAATCTTCGTATATACTTATGAATCCCAGACCTAGTCTAAGTGCAGCCCCAAAAATGAGGAGCATCAGGCAGGTGGGAGCTGCCTGTAATATAAGTCTTTATGCAGCACTAAGGAAAATGATGTGGCTCCTGTGTGAGAGCATGTGCTGCAAATGTTCAGGCAGCACACTTGAGCACAAAATATGCACGTGCTATCAGGACAGGAGTCCAGAAAGACTACTTTTTCTCCTTACAAATTATCTGCTGCTTAAGGTAAAAGATGATAATTTCAGTACAATATGGTGAATATATTTAATGTTCTTGATTTAAAGAATTACGACTTTTCTTTGTAGTTGGAGGTGCCACCGCTTACAAATGTTGTGTGACAACACAGAATAGCCAGTAGAATCTTGAAAACCTTTCACAGAAGTGATTTCTAAAACACACCTAGTCAAACTTGTTAATGGAAGGAATCTTATGGAAGGACTTCTTTAAATAAAATTAAATGTGACTTTCTATGGTCAGGGAGGCTTTAGTTTATTATCAACTCCTTCTCTTCAAAATTGGCACCTTTATTGTACAAATAGGCGTTCAAACTACAGACTTGGAACTATAAAATGCCTGTACCCCAGTGGATTGGCCAGGATCTCCTGTGAGAGACACAGGACAAGAAAAAAGCTGTCAAATCCTCTTGATGGTGGTCCTGGTGGTGCCAAAGTAATATTTGGATGACCTTCTATTTCCTTCATCGATTAGCAGGTGTTGTGACATGGTCGTTTCTCTCTTCAGCTTCTTAAATCTTGAAGACAGGCAACAATTCACTGTCTGGTTTTCCTTTTTTAAAAATTATTTTATTTTTTTTATATGTTTTAAATTTGTCTGTATCCTGTGTTGTGTGTGGGTTAGCAGGAAAAGGACTGATACATGCAATGAAAGCTTGTGAGGGTCGGTACTTCTGGCAGAGGTCTGGGAGTCCTGTACTGTGATCAGGGAGCTTGCCTTGCTGCTGGGAGCACTGCTGTGGGAGCAGCGTTCTTCTTCAGTACAGGCTAAGCTTTTAATCCTCATTCTGATGTTCAGGCACTGACACTTGTACATACATACACAAACATTCCTATTTCCATTCATGTTGCTTATCCGTTTTGTTTTTAGTGATCTTTAAAATCTGTAGAGGATATTCATACAAAGTGGACAACTCAGTATGGATTCTGTGGAATGATACAGTTTTGTCTTTTATGATTAATGTATCTTATTAACACTGGGCAGCAGTTGTCTAAAGTAGTATAATACTTTATCTAATATCTAACAAAATAAAGCACAGTAAGGTCGCTGTGATTCTACCAAACTAACTGTATATATGTTTCGTTCTGTTGCAACTGTAAAGAATAAAACTGTAAAGAAATTAAACTTGCTCTTTGACAGATGCAATTTAATGATTACAAAAGTTTCCCTGGTGTAATGGATTTTATTTCTCATCAATTGTCAATAAAGAGTCTAAACAGTCCTTCTGATACAGAGGAGAATGTATAGCTATTGTTCATCTTCCCTGTGTATACCATGAGTTGGGGCTCATGAGTGGGGGAAAAAAATGTATGAGGAGCACATGATTGAACAGAATTAAGAAATGGGAACAATGATAAATAGAGATGACAAACTATTTTTAAAAGAACATGGATTTAATGATGAGATTAAGTTTTCAAGAAACAAACAAAAACCTGCTGTAAGACTGTAATATTGAAATAATGCCTGATTCCTTGTATCCATGTGCTAGGATCTCTTTGATAGAGAAAGAGAAACCAATGGATAGATGAAGAAGGGCATAAATTGAGAATATGTACTTATTTATATATTTACTCAGTTTTATAAAACACACTGGCATGTTCTTAGTTCTGATGATGTTTTACTATGTCTGCTTTTAATTTTGGACGGACAGACCTTGCACTTTTTTTAGTGTTATCTTTATTAATGAATTAGAAGAGTTGTGTGCAAAACATGTCAAAAACATTAAAAAAAAAAATTAACCTTTTCTGAAATGTTTGAATGAACAGTATTTCAGAGATTATAATGTTGCAAAATATTAACTCAGTGCCATTTAATTACAGGAGTTGGCATTTGTTGGCTTTGAAGCATTGGCAAGAGCTATGAGCCTCAAGTTTTAGAAGGCATTTGTGGTTAAATACTGGAGAGCTGACTCACTATTTCAACAGTTTCAAGCCAGGCATCCTTTTCAAGAATTAAGCTTGATCCTCCCTTCCTCATAGGGCCCATTTCTTAACTTAATTGTTCATAGAATCGTAGAATGGCTTAGATTGGAAAGGACCTTAAAGATCATCCAGTTCTAAACTCCTGCTGTGGGCTGGTTGTCACCTACCAGCTCAGGCTGCCCAGGATCCCCACCCACAGGATTTGTTTGATCAACCTGGTACATAGATGTGATTTCTTTTGTGTCACGTTCGGATGGGCCAAAATACAGAGTGCCCTAAATCAGGAAAAGGGAATGTGGTCTCAAAGGGTTACACTAGAACTAAGTGGACAGGTGTAGGATTGGTGTTGCATAGGCAAGCCTTAGACGTTGTGTCATTAGCATGGCGTGGTTACCTGCTGCAGTTCTCTGTGCTCTTCTCACCCAACTCTTTGAGCTGGTCTTTAATCTTCATTTTTACAAAGTAACTGGGATGAATATAAATGCCTTCCTCGTGGGAGTGAGTGGGTATTTTTAGGGGATTACTGAGGAATGGTATTCCAAGAAATGTTTAACTAACTTAACGAAATGCTCAAATTCAGGTTAAAATAATCACTTTTAAGAACTGCAGATAATTTTTTTTTTTTTTTTAATACTAATATGCAATATAAAAATTGTATGTAGTGGCTTTTCAGGATAGTTGGCAGTTCACTGCCATGACAGGCTCTTCAGGAACATCTTCTTAAGAAAAAAGCTCCTAATGTGCTCTTCGTTTATGTATTATTATTTCTAATAGTTCTTGTTATTGTTTTATATGTGTTATTGTTTTATATAGCACCATCTAGTGCAGGGAAGGGAGGAAGGAAGAGAGAGAAAATGTTGGTAATTAGTTTGAATCTGAATACACTGAAAAACTGCATAAAGCCTGTGCACAAAGCAGAAGTACTGAAGTTTGAAGATCAGAAACTCTCCTATCCAAATCTGGGTGTTGAGAAAGAAAGAGGAGGGGGGAAAGAAAGAAGGAAAAGAAAAAGAATCTCTCCTGAAGGTAAGGAGTGGGATGCTGCCAGGCCTGAGGTCTGTGAGGGACACGTTGCTATGGCCAGAGTGTCCCTCCCAGAGAACAGTGCTGCCAAGGGCAGGGCCCTGGTGGGTGCGTGTGGGCAGTTGGTGTGATCCCCACCAGCTCTCCTAGCCATGCCTTCAAGGAGGGCTCCGAGGGCGGCCTGCAGGAATGATGTTTATTAAAGCTCTTGAGGTAAAACTCCACCTGTTAGCATAAATAAAATTATAAACCAGATTCTGCAGATTCATCTCTACCATTCATAGTTTGTTTTCCATAATTGCCTCCAGTGGCACCAAGCTCTTTCTCAGCGTGTTTCTCTTCTTGGATCTCCTTCGTTGTAGTCTTTAACTCTGTTATGGTTTGTTAGTGCTGTTGTTGTTTCATCCTGTCAGTATTTCTACTAGCGAGTGGTGCTGCCTTTTCATCCTGTTACTTATGTAGCTTCAGCATTAATTTTCTTAATTATCACTGCCAGATGGATGAAGGGCAGGGATTAAGTTTGACCTTAGCTCAGTTTGCTTTACTGTTAAAATATCGTCTCTTTTGAATCTCTTTCACAGCATGGGGGTGAGTCATGTTACTGTGGTCAGATTGAGGGTCCAGAGCCAACCAGTGCATCTGAGAGAGCAGAGTGTATGGGAAGGACTGGCAGTGTGTGGGGAGGCAAGTTTTCTTCTACTTCTGTTCAGCACTCATATCCCTTAAAACTGTTGTGTTTCCATGGGACTGTGTTCCAGCTCTGGCACCTCTTACGACTGTTCTGTCTCCAAACATGAAAGTGAATTAGTCACTCTTTGCTGATGTACAGAAATCCTTTTTTTTTTTTTTTTTTTGCTTCCAAATAATTACAAAGTGAAGCTGTCCATTCTGTGACTGTTGGGGGAACAAGTCTCTGGGAGCTGACCGCAGTATGTAATTACTAGTTCAGGGCAAATGCTTTATTTTGATGCTACATTTCTTATGTGCATGTGAGGTCTGGGACGTGGGAGTCCCATGTTCCAGAAACCTAAGTTTTGTTTTCCAATTGAAAGAACTTGGCTTCGTGGTAGTGAATATATGGTAGCCAAAATAAATAGAAGGTCATAGCGTGGGCTATTTTAAGTTTTAAGTAGGATACCAGGATTCTTAAATCATATAGAATTTGCCACCATGGATTACATCACAACTCTAAAGACATAGAATTTGCCACATCAGATAAGTCAGTTAAGCACTGAATCTGTTCTCCTACCCATTTCTGAGATGGGCAAATTTGACTGTCAGCAAAACTCCAAGGGACTGATTGCAGTACCATTTCAGCCTCCTTCACCTATCTGCTGGAAGGAATGAAATGATGATAGAACAATTTTTATTTTACTCAGTAGCAGTTTTCCTACGCGGTAAGTTGGTCTCTCTGTTAGTCTGCCTGCTGTCTTCAGTGCCTTCCGTTTTGATTTTAAAAATTGTGTAGAGAAGATAAAACAGCTTTGCTGTAGTGACATCTCTATCCCACGTTACTTGGAAATTGTCTGTAACTAGAAAAGCTCAAATTTTTACCTTCAGTTTCTACTTAATCTCTGGGATTACAGTATCCTTGTGGAGTTCCTCCATGCTCTGCAATAGCTGTCATCATTAACTCAGCTTGGGAAAAATTGCTTATCCTGTTCTGTCCCTAGGCTGTGTTTTCTTCAGGTTTTTCCAGTTGTGAGTGTTGGAAGGAAAGATCTACTGGAATGAGCTTCTGATAGGGATAGGTTGTGTGCTATATGGCTCATCCTTGGGCAGAGAGAAAACAAAGCATGAGTTTAGTGATGTCAGTGGCTTTCAAAGGAACTGAGTTTGTAAGCTTTTGGTTCTGTCAGAAAAATTTTGGGCAAATGAACTTAGTGCAACTGTTGCCACTGCTTGGAATGAATGTTTTAAATTGGATTTTAAACTGCAGTGTCTCTTAAACCATGTTTTCCTTCTTTGATATAATTCAATCCTTGGTATTTTTCATGAGGGACCTATAGAAACAGCCTGCTTTCAATTGCATTCCCTCGCTGCTTATAGCCCTGCAAAAATTCACTGTTCACGGATTAAATTTGCAGAATTAAATCTGTAAAAAATTTTAAATGGAGAAATAGGGCCTTAGAAGGAAATGTAGGGAAAGGGAGACACCAAAAGTTTTTGAACTTTCTGAATTGCCCCAATGGTATCTCAGACTCCATCAGAATCCATCAGCAGGGTGAGGGAGGTGATTGTACCCCTCTGCTCTGCCCTCGTGAGGCTCCAGCTGAAGTACTCATCCAAGTCTGGAACCTTCACAGGAAGGATGTGGAGCTTTTAGGGAGGACATAGAGAAGGCCACGAGGATGATCCAAGGGCTGGATCACCTCTCATATGAAGACTGGTTGAAGGAACTGGGCTTGTTCAACCTGGAAAAGAGAAGGCTGCGGGGAGACTTCATTATGGCCTTCCGGGATTTAAAGGCAGCTTATAAACATGAGGGCAATAGACTTTTTACATGGGTAGATAGTGATAGGACAACGAGGAATGACTTTAAACTAAAGGAAGGGAGATGAGATTAGATGTCAGGGGAAAGCTCTTTACTGAGAAGAGTGGTGAGGTGCTGGCACAGGCTGCCCAGAGAGGTTGTGGATGCCCAGTCCCTGGAGGTGTTCAAGGCCAGGTTGGATGGAGCTCTGGGCAATCTAGTACCTGATCCGGCAGCTGACAACCCTGGCATGGGGCATTGGTGATCCTTTAGGTCCCTTCCAACCCAAGCCATTCTCTGATTCCTTGATAAAGCTCTCCTGGCCAACTTGTTTCAGGTTCAGGTAAATCGTGGCTAATGCTTTAGGATGGTTACAGAACACGTTTTGGGAAATGCTTTAAAAATCGGCAGAATTTGAGCTGAGAGTTTCATCTGTGCATTATAATTGAAGACAAGACAAATATGAAATGCCAGATGTGCCAGCATCAATTTGTAAGATATGGCATGTTTTAAAAATAATTAATGGTTTGAAAAATACTATTCTACATATATGCTAAATGGAATTCTTTAAATGAATGAAAAAAGGTGAAATACTGCTGGCATTGATCTACTCATCTCTGAATGAGTTTATGATTTTAATATCCCTCAAACTTGAGTTTTTTTGTTTTTTTTTTTTGTCATAACACAACATTTCCATAGCAACTGATGTTTGATGTAGGGAGTTGATAATACTTTTATTTTTTTAATTCCATTTTTAAAGCAAGTATTTTAAATAAGAGTAGGAAATAAAAGCACAGGGATGTTGTGTGTTGTATTTGTTGGGACTGTTCTTTCAATCTATTTTTAATAAACAAGGTCCTTAAAAACAATGAGTGCTGATGCTTTGGGATTTAAAAAATAGCCATTGTCTTCCAGATTATGCAATTTAGAATGTTACAGGCAAAAATGATACTATAAGAGAGTTATATATAGCTTAGCTCTAATCAAAACATTACCAAATACTTCTGGAGGAGAAGGAAAAACCCTGATCATAGTCTTTTTTTAACTAAAAATTTGTGGCATGAAAAAAAAAAACCAAAAAATCACGTTCCTATGCTTTAGTTATGTTCTCTACTCCCTGCTTGCGGGTCTGACTGAGAGCAACATGCAAGGATTTGGCATTTGTGTGGGGGAGGCATGGGGTGTACATGCAGAAGGTGGGTTTCCAGCCAGGACACCTCGTTTCTCCCTACCTCTTCTGAAATGTACTATGGGAGGTTTCTTCATTCCCTGACTTTTGTAAGATGTGTGCTAGGAATAATTGAGAACAGAAAATATTCCCCAGAAGTTAATGTTTGATTCTGCCATCATGCTGGCTGAGAGGCTCCCCCAAAAAGCCTTAAGGTGTTCTGTGTCTAAGGATCTGCTTAGTCTATGAGGGAAAATAGACGTGTTTTAGGTTGGTAATCCAACTAATAAATCTTACTGGAGCTGTAACAGTTCCTAATTTTCATTCCTTTTAACAAGTTAAGTAGATAAGTGCAGTCTTCCTTTGTCTTTCCTGGCATTTCTTCCTTGCAATGCACTAATAAATGTGTTGAGAAGAAGTGAAAAATACTCTCCTGCCCCTTCTCCCTACTTGCACCATTGATGTTTCATGAAACTGCAGCTCCTAAGTCTGACATTGCAAACATTAACTTCGGGGTTGTGGCTGTGAAAATGTCTCCTTCTCCTTGTATGCATGAATTACTGTAAATACTTTGCTATCAGGGAAGATTTAAGAAAATTCAAAGTGGAATAAGCAACCTTTAAATAAAATCCAAATTGTAATTGAGAGCAACTTGTTGGAGAATTTTGTTATTGCTTTGTGTGCTTTTGTTTATCTGTTAAAAATGACCTTTAGATCATTTAAGAATTCTTATATAATTAAAGCAGGCTAATCTACCTTACATTGTGTAACCATGTGAAGGATTAAAACTGCTAGAAAAAGTTGGGGTAAATATTGCAAACACATGCATTAGTGTTTGTATTGTAGCCAATAGTATATAAATAAGTTGCTCTGAAAGTAATGCCTCCTATTTATTCCAGTGGAAACTACAACGAAGAGCACAGTAACACTGTTTGCTAGAGCAAATTCTCAGCTACTAAACATTGTTTTTTTGGAGGCGTTACTTTTCCCTCATATATAGGGAAGGGAATAATAAGAAGGAATGTTCAGTGATCATTCCTGATGTCTTTCCAAAAATCTGTAGCAGCAACCAGTGAATGGAAGCAATTTATGATTAATACCATGGAGCAAGAATCATGGGTGCAAATGAAAGGGTGTTGTGTTAGCCATACATGTTAGAATTTGTGTATCTTCAGGAGATAAGCAGGAGACTTAAGCAGAGTGAGCTGTGTGTGCTTCTCTGTTTGTCTGCTCTGGTTTAGTTCTGTAAGTGTGAAGTATAAGAGGAGTTTTGCTTTGTTTCTGTGCAGTAAATTGGGCAAAGTGTAGCTGGGGTCCCCACTGTGACAGGCTACCCTACAGACAACAATACTGGATTATTTTCTTCCAAGACCAAATGGTACTAAAATGCTTAGGAAGTTCATAAGAGATTGAGAATATATCTAAGGCTCCACTTTAGAATCAACCTAGCCATGAAGACCTCACTTGATGTAATGTTGCCAAAATAAAATATCCGTATGTATTTTGTTAGTTTACTTAGCAGCTTATCTTAAAGATGAGAAAAAATTACATTTTTTATTTACTTTTCTAGTTCTAGGTCAAATGATTAGTTCTGTGACAAGACAGCATGACACTTTGAAGTATGACAGAAGCCCTGATGCCGCAACAGAAGCTGGGAATATTAATGGCCAAATCTAGGTGAGTGATTTTAACTCCGGTGGTTCCACGGCTGTTTCATTTCTTCCTCACTGCTGTAGTTGCCGTTTCTGCTTTGAAGCAGTGTTATGGTTCTTGGTATTCTGAAGTTTTAATATTAGAATATATTGGAGACCAAGTAACAAGCTTGTGTGATTATTGATTGATTACATCCCCTTTCTTTGTCTTTCTTGAGATATGGTAGGTGTACTTCAGATATCTTCTTACGCTGTGTCTTTCTTTGCAACTCTGTAGATTTTTCACAGATTACATTTACTTCAGTTTCCTGTATTTTTTACTATGTTTACTGTAGTTGATTGGACTGTTTGTTAAGTTTACTGTTGAGTTACCTTCATGGTGATTGCAAAGAATGCCACGATTACAACATAAGATTAAGACTGATCTATAGTGGGGTGATAGAAGAAGAAAGTTGTGAGACTTCATTCTGTGGCAGTTTTAGCATACTATTCTATGAATGTTTACTATTTGTACAAAAAATTTTTAATTTAAGATCCCAAGACTACCAAATATTTTTCTTAGTTTATACATGGTATTAGATGAATATTTTATTGTTGTGTAGTAAACAGAGTAGACTGTATAACTCAATTTAATCCAAAGAAAACTTATTAGCAATTAAACAAACAAACAAACAAAAAAACAAGTTGTAAAATGTAAAAAGGGCTCTTTTTTCCTTTACTTTGGTTACTAGTTGTATGTACACTGCTATATGGGAAGTGTTTTAAAGTAGAAGTGCAGAATCTGAGTACAAGGGCTACTTCAAGGCCTGGTGAGCCTCCACCTTCCATTGAACTGCAGCCCTGGAGCTCCCCAAGGCAGAGCTGCCTGTGTGTTTGCTGCCTGTGCTTGGTAACCTGAAACACAGAGCTGGTGTGGGAGCCAGTCAGCGTTGTGTTCAGCAGTCTGAGCTGGGGAGTCTCAGTTAAGGGAAACTGGAAGCCAGGTGGAAAGATCTTGGTTTAGGAGATGAGAATCGCAGCCATTGTGTAGTTGTTTTTTTTTTTCCTCCCACCTGCCTAAAGTGCTACAATAGGAATTAAGGTGACAGTCCATTGGGTCTGCTTGGTAGTAGCCTCAGTTTCAATTACTGGACTTCCATGGCATGGTGTAGTCACTCCATGAGGCCAAATCTAATTTAATTCCTATTAAAAAATTCTAATCTTTTATTAATTATGGCTGCAAAATTCATTGTGAAAAATTGTAATTGGAGGAGCGAGTTATATTGGATTGTTCTGTTGATGGTGCTCATGTAAATGATCACATTGGGTTTGGTTGTAATTTGTTGATTTTTACTTTAGAGATCACATGGTCTTCTAAAGAAGTCATGGGTAGCTGTTGTAGCTGTCCAGATAAAGAAACTGTCCCAGATAACCATCGAAACAAGTTTAAGGTAAGCACCTGATATGTGGTATGCTGTGAATTATTATTTTGTTGATTTCTTGAGTAGGTATGTGATAGAAAATACCTAAATGAAAATAGGAGAAGAATTACCTGATGGGTTGAAGCATTGCAGACCAGGTATCTGTGGCTATAGGTTTATCTTGCTCCTTTGAAAATCTTTTCTTAGCAGCAGTGGCAGGAATTCTGTAGACAGGCTGAGTTTCGATCTTCAGGATGGAGAAGCAGCCTCATGTTTTTGGTACAACTCCATGCAGCTGGTAAAGCCCAGTTAAACACCTTTGCTTTTGGGAGGTTATGGACTGTGTGAATAGAGTAAGAGGCATAACTGGGTGTGATTATAAACCTGGAAGTGGGGTCAGCAATGAAATATTATAGCACTGCTGATTTTACTTGAAGATGACTGTGAATTATATCATTTGGAGAACTTTTGTTTTTCTTAACTTAAATAAACTTCATGTGTGTGTGCTTCTATCCCTTTTACTGCTGGAATTGACAACCTTGTGAACACTTGTTCGTGTGCTTAACAACAAGAAGCTACTGAAGTCAGTGCCATTAAGTAAACATACCTTTGCATAGTCACACTACTCAGATTTGCTTCTGTGCTTCAAACTTTCTCTCCAAGTTGGCAAAGGATTGTAATGCTTCCATAGTGAAAAATGATTCATACAAAATGATTCATACAAATCATACATTCAAATGATTCATGATGCCTTAGGGCAACACTGAAATGAGCTTTAAAACAATGGGAATTTCTGGAAATGTTTAATATTATCAGTACAAAAAGCTGAAGGATAAAATATTTTTCTGTTGTCTTGGGTTTTTTAATGTATTTGACATCACTCTGTGCAACAAATTCCTCTTTTTCTCCTTGTAGATTTTCTCCATTGTTTGTGTGGTTTTTGTTTTTGTGATTTAGCAGCAGGGGGGAGAAGATGAAAGAATGTAACTTGCAAAATGAAGAAATTTGACATAAGCCTCAGTGACAGATGAAACTATTTCTAATTCTTTTTAACTGACTAGATTTCAAGTTGAAAATGCTTCTTAAAGGAGTAAAATTAATTGATACCATAGGGATCTTTTTGTAGCCTTTTTACTGAGTAAGAAAGAATTCCGCTAAAAGCAACATTGCAAGATAAAATACATCTGGGTGAAAATACACAGTGTCAGATTTCCATAAAGGAAGCAGAAGACCTCCAACTGGTTTAAGAGCAGAAGAAATAAGCTCTAAACATATCATGTTTTCACATAAGATAACCATAGAGTATGTGAATTATTTGTTGACATTAAAATGACAGACAAAGCAAACTAAAACAGTCTGAGCACAGTGCAAGGCTCTACAGGTATGTGAAGGAAGCT
Source organism: Phasianus colchicus (assembly GCF_987193195.1). NCBI lineage: Eukaryota > Metazoa > Chordata > Aves > Galliformes > Phasianidae > Phasianus > Phasianus colchicus. The sequence goes on from NC_143436.1 coordinate 36,229,123, forward strand.
TCATCTTATAGCCTTTTCTCAGCTGTAAGTGGGGTTACGTGACAAAGTAAATATTTTTTTTTCAGAAATGAGACTTTGAAAGGTTTCATTATCTGAGGTATCCATATGTAAATACTAGAATGTGTACATAGCGTCAGCTTAAAACTTCATTAACCTTAATTCTCTTATTTTAAATATCACCACAGATTTTGCAATAATGTTATATATTCTCACTCATGTTGCCTTTAAATATGTGTTATTTTAATGCTGGGTTGGAAAAGCAAAGGAACTGGTTTGGTGAGTTTTTTCTCTTAAACTTTTCCTCAAGGATCACAACTCGTATGATGGAACAGATAGAGTACATTAGCGAAACATTAAGATGATAGTAGTATTGGTGCTCAGATACTTACCTAATGCTATTTAACTTCCTTTCTGTAGGTTATTAATGTGGATGATGATGGTAACGAGCTGGGTTCTGGCATAATGGAACTCACAGATACAGAACTAATTTTGTACACCCGTAAAAGGGACTCTGTAAAATGGCACTACCTCTGTCTCCGTCGCTATGGCTACGACTCAAATCTTTTCTCTTTTGAAAGTGGTAGAAGGTGTCAAACTGGACAAGGTATGTAGAATTTTTGTATAAAGAGATTTTCAGAAATGTATTTGATATCTGAGGCCTTGTTTAATCATTATGTACTTGCCTGCCCTTTGACAAGGGCTATAATGGATGTAGTTTTATATGTGGACGCAATTCCTGGAAAAAAGTAAGTGGAATGGTCTTATGGTAAAATGAGGATTTGAATTGTTTGCAGTTTTTGGTCTGGAGCACTTGGTGTTTTTGGATTGATAACTCTGGTCAGCTTAGAAGGTTTTCACAGGAAATTTTCCTGCCTTTGAAGTTTGAGTTGGCTTTCAAGGAAGGGCAAGGAAAGATGGGGCTGTGAAGGAATCTTTTAAGAACACAAAGTTTGCTGTTTTTATATTTTTAAGAGACTGAAGCGCTGGAATGAACTGGATATGCCCACCTTTTTTTTATTGCCTTCAGCATCACACTTTTGTCTCATCCTCTTCTTGAAACTCATACCACTTTCATTTGTATCAGTGGCATAGTTCTCAATTTTTTTCAAATTTTATATGAAGACTATACACTCCAGCTATGCTTAGTTATTTTCTGTGTGGCTTTAATCAGAAAAAAAGTCAGTTTCCTTTCCAGCACGAAGACCACCCCCATCTTGGCCAAGATAGGCTTTTCTGTTGCTGTTTGTAATAGCAGTCCCTGATGGAGGAATAGTTGTGTTGGTTGAGGGCTGAGCCTCACTTTGCACCTTCATATTGTGGTGCAGCTCTGTGTACTTGGAATTCTTGTGTATTGATCTGTTGTGAAATTTGAGTTCTTATTTTTTTAGAGATTTTCAGCATTTGGTAGTGTCTCTCTAAATCATGTTATTTAGCAGTGGCAAAATATTTTTTTAATTCACTATTAAGTTAGGAACAATAACAAACTTGATCCTAACCAAACTTGGTCAAACTACATTGTCAAAGCAGAGGTAAGGGCAGACAATTATTTTACTGTAAGAGTTTAGAATGCATTCTTGATTTGGCTCCTAGTGAGACACAGAGATGTTTTCAAATGTTACAGAATACTGTGCATTAAACTAAACTTTCAGACTTCTAAGGAGAAAATTGTGAACTTTGGTATGAAAAGATGCACTTCAGTGGATTTTTGCAAATTTAATTCACTACTTCTTTTAAATGTATAAAATAGATACTAATGAAATTCAATTGAAAATAGTATTTTGAAAGTTCTTTTCCACAGCCTTTTACCAAGTCTGCAAGCTTTTTCACTGACTCTACAACTCTCTTCTATGCTTCTAATTTCCTTTTCTTTTCAAGAGAAGATTAAGCAGACTTTGTGAGCAGCAACCCTTTCCTCCCTCTTTTGTTTTTCACCTTCCTTACATAATATTAAGTACTGTGAATATTAAGAAAAAAGAAATCTGGCAGAAAATGTTCTCCCTGCTGCCATTTTGCAGTAGTGCATTGTTCCTGAGGCCTACAGTAGCATTTGTGGGCACAGTTGCAAAACTTTGTCTTCCCTTGATGAGATGACCAAAAAATATTTCCTTTGAGATTACACAAAAAATTTGCCCTGCTGTTTTTACCAGTTGTACTAGTCAGTGTTCTTGTTGTTTGTTTCTTAGATTTTTCTTTTTTGGCTCATTAAGGTTTAAGTATCCAGTGAAAATTTTTGGAAATACAGCAAAAATGAAACGTAGGCTCTAGAAGCACCTAAAAGGTAGAAGCAGCTCTCCAGCTGTTGTGTTGCAAGCATGGAACTTATTCATTGCACCAGCTGAATATTGATTATTGACAGACATTCCTCTCAACCCATTTGTTGTATTCCCATTGAGGTTTGTGAGCTTCTGCCACATGGAGCATTTCTGGTACTTCTTTTGCAGTCCTGTGTCCATAAATAAATATATGGTGATAGTAGTTGCCGCATGTTGCATTTTTGCACTAACAGAAATTGCAGTATAGCTAGGTGGTTTTCAGTGAAGAGTGTTTTAAGATTGTGATACTCATTTAAAAAAAAAAAAAAAAAAAAAAAGAGCACCTGCACCCACGTGTAACAAGCATGTCAACTTTAACTTCATGCTTTCAATGGAAGAATAACCCAAAGCTACGACTTTGCTGGTGAGGGTAAGTTGGGGCGCTCCCTGCTGTTCAAAGGCAAAGTGGCACAATACACACATCAAACACATGGTATTGCTGCTGACTTTGTGTTCTGTGTCTATCCCTTTAGCCAAAACCAATTGGTTTGTTACTGTCTGTTTCATGCAGTTTGTCCTGTTAGCTTTACGTTTTAATCTTCTTTAGAAAGTTAACTTTTTTGCAGTGTTTAAAATCTTCTTTTCCCTCGTGCAGGTATCATATAGCAATTTAATAGAAATCTGGTTTAACAAATGTGGTCTTGTAGCATCACAGTAATTTTGTTTAGTTTTTTTTTGTAGGCATCCTTGTTATCAACTTAAAAGAAATCTTTGTTTGTGTTTTTTTTTTTTCCGTTTTTACCCCTTGTTTAGCCCTCAAAACTCAGTTTTGCTTTTAACAGAATCGATTTCTGTTCCACCTTAACTTTGAGTGCATGGGAAATCTATTCTCCTATCAGATAAACACTTGAAAGGATCTCACTGTATTTGTGTGTGTTTTGCTGCAATAAAAATTTCTAAACTTTTTTTCTTCCTTAGCAGGTATTCGTGATGTGGATTCCAGTTATTTTGCTTGAAAGTTATATGTATATTGCAAGTTATGCTTCTTTTAAAGGATTTTGATTTTTTTTTCTTGTGTATTTATAGGAATCTTTGCCTTTAAATGTGCCCGTGCAGAAGAGCTATTTAATATGTTGCAAGAGATAATGCAGAATAATAGTATAAATGTGGTAGAAGAACCAGTAGTAGAAAGGAATAACCATCAAACTGAGTTGGAAGCTCCAAGAACCCCTCGAACACCTACCAGTAAGTATGGTTATACTAGGAAATGACATACCTGAATATAATATGGTATTTAGTTTTAAATTAGTGGGTTTTTTTTCCTTAATTTGCACAAAATTTTAAGTACCTAAATGCTATTTTCAGCTGACACATTCTCTTGAAGCACTTGTTGAGGATTATGTTTACAGAATTTGAAGTCCTGGGAGCAAAATTTCTGTAGTCAAGTTTTTCAGCTTTAGGAAATAAGCTTTGGGAATTTCATTTTTGCACAGAAACACTGCTTAAGCATATACTTGTTCAGTTGCTCTGCTATATGTCACCATATTTTACTTGCAGTGTTTCAGAGAGATGTTAACATTAGTCAGTGCTCCAGTCTTTTGATTAGGGAAAAGTTATTAACATTATCACATCTACATGGGTTTGGGAACTTGCTGTGGGTAGATGGATGGGTAGAATGAAGTCTTATCAAAGCTGCTGGAGGATTTGAGCTAATCCCAGGCAGATACCAAGATGCCTGAAAGTAGGAATTCAGAGAAATAGAAAGTTAAGTTTAAAAAAAAAAAAAATCCTATATTTATTTATTTTTAGATAAAAATAGACATGATTTCAGAGGTAGAAGAAGAAGTTGGGTAGGGAGCTTATTGGGAAAACTGTGGTGTGTTGTACACCTTGATTTTGGTGGTTGCTTCAGATGTCTTTTCCAGTAAGTACTGGGACGTTCTACTGTGCAGCTGCTCAGCAAATCTACCTTGTGAATATTTAATAGTTTCACATATTTTTATTTCTTTTGAAAGTTGAAGATTAATATATAAAATGCATTTTACTTGGATACAGTAAAATGTTCTATTCTAATATGGTTTTGCTTATTTTCTAATTGAATCAGCTCCTGGGTTCAATGCACAGAGTTTACCTAATGGCTATCCCAGATATCCGTCTTTTGGAGATGCTTCATCACATCCTTCCAGCAGGCATCCTTCTGTTGGAAGTGCACGCCTCCCCTCTGTCGGTGAAGAATCAACGCATCCTCTACTTGTAGCAGAGGAACAAGTGGGTATTTCTTTTTCCTTGTGTAGTTCGTCTTCAACATTTGTTCACATTTTTCTTATGTTTGTTCTGTAGGCTTATGTTTTCATTGTTTGTGCTTTTCAGTTAGATGCAGTGTATTTCTGCTATATGTTAGTAGTCAGAAAAGTACTTGTTTTGTCTCTTTAAAATGATACTTTCTAGGATAGCTTGCTGAGGAAGTCTAACTATTTGAAGTTTTTATATATATGAGTAGAGGTATAGAAGGTATGTATTTTGCATATGCTCTTTTCAAGAATTTCATTAATTATTTTTAAACGCTTAAGTTGGACTTCAGAGATCTTGGTCAAAATTATTTACACGTAAGTCTTCTATTTGTTAAATAATGGAATAATTTAAGTTAAAAGCAAACTTTACAGTCCTGTAGGTCTTACTGTGCAGTTAGAGGAGAGACCTGCACAAAGCCTTGTCCTGTCATGTTTCGAATACTCTTAAGTGGTGATCCCACAGTGTCTCTGAGCTTGACCCCTTATTGTCAAAGCATTTTTCCCTTACTGAAATTTTTCCTGTTACCAGGAAAACCAACCAGCTGGTGTTGATTGCCCTTTGTGCTTTTGTTGAATGTCTCCAAAAAGTTTCTGACTCTGTCTTCTCTTTAACTGTCCAAAAATAGTCGAAAAGTGCTATGAAATTGCTTCCCAGCCTTTACTTAAGGCAACAAAGAAATCTCTCTTGGCTTCTCCGTTTATATCATGTGTTCCAGTCTCTCTAATCATCTAATCATGGTCCTCTACTGGACTCTCTCCTGTACATTGGTGTCTTTCTTCTGGGAGCAAATCAGTCCAGATTCAGTATCAACAGTATTGAATTAAAGATAACACTTTCCTTAACCTACTGGCTGTGTTTTAAGTAACACAAACCAATAGACATTTTGTATTCATTGCTGCAAGGGCATACTGGTGAACATTCAACTTAGACCTCTGGTGCTTTTCTACAGGACTTTTTTCTAGTCATGTACACATGGCCTGTGTTGTCAGTATTGTTCCATGCCAGGCACTGGACTTTACATTTGCCTTGCTGAACTTCATGAGGTTACTGAGGTCCTCAGTGAAAACCTTACCAGTCTGAGAAAGAACACTATCAGAAACTTCGAGGCTTTTCTCATCGTTCAGGTTGCTGATGAAAATATTAGTTAAGTTTAATAAAATATAATCTGGTGATAAGAAAATAAAAGAAGGTGAGCAGCGCAGAGTGAACTGTCTTTTGGGAGGGAATTAGGTTGGAGCCATCACAGAAAATTTTAGTTGTTGTTGTTGTTACTGCAGACTAAATGAGTTTAAAGAATCAGTGTAGAGTCAAGTGAGCTGTAAATAACACTTCAATTTGTAGAGCTTGACAGAGAAGTTGTAAAGGTGGGGTGAGTTCTGCTGTCAAACACTGCCCTTGCTATTTGACTGTGCAGGCAATGTCTAAGTTTAGAGGTCTTTAGTCTTTCCCTTTCAGCCTTATGTTGATCTGATATGGGAACTTGTGAGGATAAATTAGTAGTATCATCTTGTCTGTTTTAGTGGCATCTGGTGTTAACTCCCGCTACTTCTTAATTCTGAGTGCCACGGTTCATATGGAAATGCAGTTTTTCTGTTTCAGCTTCTGGTATGAAGTAGCTGTTAGCTCTTGAAGAAGGAATGCCTGCTCTTTCTGAAAAGCTAATCTCATTCTCACTCTTGAATTGAGTGGTATACAAGGTGCAGTCCTGATTTTTTATTTATTTATTTTTTTAAATGGACAGCAGATTTCCTTTCCAGTGTGGAAATTAGAAAGATAAATTTGGCCAAAGCAACTCTGGAATTTTTGATCACTGTCATGGTATGAGAGGACAAAGCAGAACTCTGCTTTACTAATTTGTCCAAGCATACTAATGAGTTGGGCTAAAAAAGCCCAAGGTTGCCCTGACCAGAGCAGAGCTGGAATAGAACCTGGAAAGCTGCAACTAGAGCACAACTAAATTCTACTCTTTTAGAGTAGAATTAGAGTACCGGTAACAAAACCAGCTATAAAGCAACAATAATGAAAATAGAGCACAGCTTAGCAAAATGTGACAGAGACAGAATCATTTCCTTTATTATTTTTCTTCCTTTCAGGTGCACACTTATGTCAACACTACTGGTGTACAAGAGGAAAGAAAAAATCGATCGAGTGTGCATGCGCCACTGGAGTCAAAGCTTTCAAACACTGAAACAACTAAAGTAAAAGAAGATCAGATGTGTACTGATGACAGAGATGCTCACGTTCTCCTGGAGCCTGAAGGAGTCAAGTTTGTTTTAGGGCCAACCCCTGTTCAAAGGCAGTTAATGGAAAGAGAGAAACTGGAACAACTTGGGAGAGACCAAGTTAGTGGCAGCAGCACAAACAATACTGAATGGGACACTGGGTACGACAGTGATGAACGTAGAGAAACACCATCTGGTAATAAATTGGTGTATGAAAATATAAATAGGTTATCAATCCCTAGTGCCTCAGGGGTCAGGAGAGGTCGTTTGACATCCACCAGTACCTCAGATACCCAGAACATTAACAATTCTGCTCAGAGGAGAACTGCGCTGTTGAACTATGAGAACTTGCCATCCTTGCCTCCTGTTTGGGAATCCCGCAAACTGAGTAGAGATGAAGATGACAGTTTAGGACCAAAGACCCCATCTCTGAATGGCTACCACAATAACCTAGATCCAATGCATAATTATGTCAATACAGAGAATGTAACAGTACCATCAAGTGCTCATAAAATAGAATTTCCACGACGTCGGGACTGTACCCCAACAGTCTTTAACTTTGACATTAGACGTCCGAGTTTAGAACACAGGCAGCTCAACTACATACAGGTTGACTTGGAAGGTGGTAGTGACTCCGACAACCCTCAGACTCCCAAAACCCCCACCACTCCACTTCCACAAACTCCAACCAGGCGCACAGAGCTGTATGCTGTGATAGACATTGAAAGAACTGCTGCTATGTCAAGCCTGCAAAAAGCACTGCCCCGAGATGATGGTACTTCTAGGAAAACTAGACATAACAGTACTGACCTGCCTATGTGAGCCTGGGAAGCATTAAATCATTTGCACCTTTTGTGAAGTTTATAAAATTGAAGATGCAAGTACTTTGCATTTCTTAACACTAACGCCTTTTATAGACTAATAGAACTTTTTCTGCATACTTCATGTACTTGTCTAACTAAAGGGAATTAATGTAGAGCAAGTATTCATTTAGGTAACACTATTTCATTCTATGGTAGTAATTACTGCATAGCAGCATCGCCACCTTTCACAGTGCCTCTTTAAATTGATTAGAGTCTGAGTGACATGCCAGTTTTGAATTTATAAATATTCTGGTTTGGTGCCTATAATCGTTAATGGCATTTATAACACTTTTTAAAGCCTCTTGATATATGTGTTATTAGCAGGTAAACCTAATCTTTCAAAACAGATATCTACGTTCATTTCTCATTGACGTGGCTCCTTCAGAATGAAATGTATGTAATTCATTAACTCAGCTTGATGTACACAAGATGTATTGGTTCATCTCAAGGGATATAAATACCAAACTTTGTTTTTTTTTCTTCAAAGACCATATGGGCAAGAAGGCATTTAATTCCCTGTAGTTTTCTTAAGTTGTGTGATATTTGAGAGGTCACATCAAAGTCCGTTGATCATTGCTAAAAACACATCTAAACCCAGCCTTAAGCTACTTCAGATAGAAGAGAATTCCAAGTGGCATATCATGTTCTCTGTGAAATCAGATGGATTTTAATGTTGTTAGAGTTTTTTTTGTGAAGGAATTCACAGGTTGGCTATATGAATTAAGGCCCTTTTGTCATTTCTTAGTTCACTGTGCCTTCCTTTCTTTGCATTTGTGTTTCTTTTTATCTGTTGTTTTAAGAGTCAAAATTTTGTACATAGCTTTAATTATTGTTCAGGGTTGTGTGTGTGTTTGTCTTACTCTCTGCATTTGACAAGGAAAGACTCTTGAAGGTCAAATGTTCGTCTTTGTCCAGCGTTGTACTTCTTTATGCCTGACTGAGATATCCCAGCTCTCCAGCAGCATGCATTATTGCACAACTGGAAAGGTTTATTATGCAGTTATTGTCTTCCTCTAAAGATTCAGACACAGGTTACGTGGGAGTCAGGGTACTGGACTTCATAGTTCTTTGTAGGAAATTGCACATTCTAGCAATGTGCATCCATAGTTGATAGTATAATTTAGAAAGATATGTAGTAAATTATCTGAAGGTAGTATTATCTATGAGTATACTTTTCCTTTTGCAGTAGGTGAATTTGGTTTCAATAATAGCTGCGCAGTGTTACAGGTACATCCAAGCAGAATGTCATTTGAATATGCCAGATGCACCCTTAGCAGAAATTGTTTCCTTTTTTCAATGCTCTGAATAATTTTAGAATTCTGGCAGTATTGCAGGTGCACCTTGGTACTAGCAGCAGCAGAGGTTACTCTTGAGCCTGTGATTGTAAAGGAACTGACACTTGTGAACTGGTGTGATGTAAAATAACCCTTGAACTTTGTGAGGAAAAACATGCAAGAAAAGCCATGTGAAGATCTGAAAAATAAATAAGGGTCTTCATGCAATATTTAAAACTGTTTTATTTAAATATATATATATTTTTTCAGGTTTTTAAATTGGAGTGTATCCCCGTACCTTTGTTAACTCTTTCTTTGGTCTTCTCTCAGTTTAGTAGTGGTAGCAACGGTAGCATCTGAAACACATGGTTCTTGCCACATCATTAAGGGATATCAGGCAAGCTTTTAACTCTGAAAGACTTTAATTATTCTTTCCAGACTGTGTGGTATCGAAATACCAGGTTTACAGAGAACACAATTTGCAGAAGTAAGGGATGGGTGTGTGAGACCATTACAAGGAACTTGAATGAGATAATTAATGATTTCGCTGTCAACCTATGCAAACTGTTGTGATAGATTTGTTGACCTGTGGGGAGAACTTGGTATTCAAGAAGGCGAAGACTACCTAGAACTAGAGATTTTTACAGGTCTGCAGCATTAATGCTCCTTCATATCTTTTCCGTTGCTTTACCTTGTGGTATGGACCAGTCACACTGAAGAGAAGCTATGAGGTGTTGCACAATACTGGGTTAATGATACTGGTGTGGTTCTTGTTCTTAACTTAAGAACATACATTTAAGCACACTTAAATCTGTGAGCCAGCCTACTGCTTCAGCATGTGTTTTGAGGCAAACGTGTTTGATCTAGATAGCTGCCTAGAAATATTTGGTCCTCATCTGTATAGTACAGGTGTCTCAAATTCTGATTAACTGAACCCTTGTAGCACACCTGTGAGGCAGTGGAGCAATATTCATAATTGTCAGATAGGGAAACAGACCTAGTGCAGATCCAAAGTAAGCTGCCAAGATTACAAGAAACATCCCTCCTTAGTTCTGGTGCGCTGCCCTGTGCATTGATCCTAGTCTCAAATATAAGAGATGATCTGAATAATATATATATATTTTTTTAATGCAAGTTTCACAGTACTTCATGTGGGGTATTTTCTTAGGTCTGGTCCCCAGAATTGAGAACTCATTGAGATTTTGTTCTCTATGATTTCTGAATGCATAGCCATGGCATTATTTTTCTTCTTGTTTTTAATATATACTAAATGAAATACTCATCAAGCAGAGTCAAGTGAAAACCTTCTGTAGCCTTAGTTATATTAACAAATCTGGCACCATATTTTTCTAGGACTATATTTTATATCCTCTTCTACAGGTGGAATAACGCTTTCTTGTTTTGTGTAAGCTGCAAACGTACTGGGTAGTCCCGTTACCTGCACTGCTCATCTTTAGCATTCTTTTTATTTCTCTATTTTATGACCCTTGAAGTAGATGTAGTTGTGATGCACTTTACCCTTTGAGACTTGGTAAATGTATTTTCAGTCTCTTTAAAGGTTGTGTTGTTAGGTTTAGTGTCTGTAATTTAGGATTCAGTTTTCAGCTGAAGTCTCACCACAGTATTTAGCTCGTATTTATTTTGGCCCCACAGGTGTATAGAGTGAGAACCTTCAAGTAGGTAACAAATCCTTTTAGTAACTAAGACATTAAGTTTCTACACAGTAGGTCCTGCAAGAATGGCAACACCGCTACCGGTTCTACTTTTTCTTCCATAGCATGCAATGGCTGCTGCCCTTCAAGCACGTTTAACAAGGGAAAGCCTCTTTAACTGTAGATATTCCTTCAGTGCAATGACTTGTGAAAGACATTGGAGTATCTTTTAAGGAAAGAAAATGTTGAAGCAGTGACCAAAAGTATGTAATAAATACCGGAAATACACTCAGTGAGAATCTAATCCATTGGTTGTATAACTGAAATATTTCTCCTCAAATCGATATGAAGAGGGAGTCTAGTTTTAATTTTGTAGTGTTTCCCTGTGACTCCAGAAGAAAATTTAAAAATGACTTTTAGCTATTATTTCTGACTGTTTTTTCCCCCCCATAAGTTTTGCATATGTAAGTGTTAAATTTAATGGTGTGCGTTGAAACACTATTCTTATTAAAGTCTACAAAACTTGTGTAGAAATCTGAAGGGTTTTAAATATATTGCATATCATAAACTGCTTAATTTCCACCCCCCCCCTCGTTGCCCCCAGATACCTAAACATTTTTGTGTATTTAAAGCTCTGACTAGGGCTTCAGTATAGAAGTGACCAGGGAAAGGTCTTAGCTGTATCGAGTTCAAAACAATGTCAGAAAGGGCTGCTCTTTTGCTGGAAACTGACCAGCAGTTGATTTTGCTGGATTTTTGACAGTGTGTTTGCTCAGAATCTGTTTTTTATGTAACTATTTCCCATTGAGATGGAATCATGAAATGGTAGATTGCCTTCACTGTTGGGGAAGTACAACTGCAAGTTTTGGTCAGTTTCATGTACTGCTTCGAGCATATAATGCTGTATTTGATTTGGACCTCTATTTCTGAGCAGTATTCTCCTCTTTGTGTAATGTGGATTTAGTGGTGGGGTTTTTTGTTGTTGTTTTTTTTTTGTTTTTTTTTTGTTTTTTTTTGCACTGTACAGACTAACTTAGTGGTTGCAAATAAGAGAAAACTGATTTATTAGGAACTGGTAGTTGACTGGGATCTGAAGTTTTCCGGTAACCCCCAAGAAGCCAAAAGAAATTTGATCCTTCTGGTTGGATTAGACAAAATTAGGTGGTTTTGGAATTTAGTCTGAAGATCTTTTCCCATTTTTTCTTTGATACAGCAAATTAGGCGTTTATATTTGACAGTATTCACTTAATATCAACTTAAGTTCATTTACATCTTTATTTTAAATTCATATACACTCCAAAAAAAGAAAAAAAAAAGGAAAAAAAAAAGAAGAAATTCCATCACAAAAGACTGCGTTAAGATGGAGTCAAGGCTGTTGATGTCCTTCATACATAGCATGCATTGAAAAGACACAAAGTCATGAGCAAAGGTCCTTTCGCAATCTTTAGAAATTACTTCCTCTTTTGGACAAGATAAGTGAATTAAAAAAAAAGTCTTAGTAACTGTAACTCTGACCATTTGTACGTTATTTCTTGTGATATTGTGCTGTAAGGTATGTGACTAAGTTGTCAGATGTCTTATGAGGATGTTATCCTAATGTGGTGTTTGCTCCAGATTAACGCAGTGTTTTGTTTGGAACTGTGTAGGTGTACAGATAGAACATGAGATATAAAGTTACCTTTAAAGTTGATGAAACGAGTTTTGGACATTTCTATATTTTTATATTACAAAGGGCATTTTGAATTTTTTCTTGCAGTTTTAATAATTATTTAGTGTGGTAATATACATACATTGTGACACTGTTTTCTGATATACCCATTACTTTGGTGTAATTCTATTTTATGTAGCAAATATGTGTACATACAAAGGAGATTCTGTAAAAATACGATTATGAAACAGGCTCGAGCCCTTTGGAACAGGGACTGTCTTCCTGCGTGTCTGCAAAGCCCTTCATACCCCGGGGTCCCAGCCACAGCTCCCATCTGAGACCTGTGGTGAATAAACTGTCAAGAGATGAATGTGAAGGAGCAGCTCTTCTGCTCTCTGGAGAAGCCTTAGTACAAAGGTGCCATGAAGCTCACCTTGCCGCTCCCCAGTGCCAGGGCCATGCCATGTGTGGTTACTCCCAACCACTTGCCAGCAGCCCAGAGAGCCTGGGGTCGGTGCGTCCTTTGCTCTGGTCCTTCCCTTTGGCAGTAGAAAAGGAAGTCTGAGGTAGGAGCTTTGATGTCAGAGAATCTCTTTCCTAGTGCTTGGGCCTCATGCAGCATCCCTTGAAGCCAAACTAATTCATATCTGCGTCTGGGCCTCTGGGTGTGTTCCTACAAGATTGAGTTCTGCTGACAGCAGCTCTGTTGTACCTGAGGACCTTGTTAGTCAAGTTCTTCAGGAATGGTCTAAAATACTGTAAAAATATAAATATATTTAATTACATGTACTGAAAACAGAAATCCTATTTGTTGTGGTCAGAGTTCAGATTACTATGTGAGTTTTGATTTCTTAGACATACCTGCATATATATTGCTTTAACTATGTTGTATGAAAGAGGAAGTGATTCTAAAGTGTGTGAAAGATCAGGATTACACCTGTATTTGTAATGGTTGTGTTATTTAGGAATGGATATCAGTGAACTTAACTCCATATTAATGCAGTTTTTTTGCATTAGAATATGTGTGTATATCATACACCTGCATTTTATATATAATATATTATATATTTGGTACTAACTTTGTATTTTCCCTGGAATTTGCCAAATCTTGAAGACAAATGTTCTCACTTGTAAGACTTTGGTACTTAATAACTGAATGTACATGAAATGCTCTGGTATGAAAGACAGTAATGTTGTAGAGTACCCCACAATACAGATGTGTCAACCAGCAGGCGTGTTGCCTTTTTTGCGTGTTACATCTCAATCCACTGCAGCATCACCTTATGTCTCATGAAATATTGTCTGTGTTTTTAACTAAACTGCAGAGCTGCCCTTACAATACAGCTGACAACAGTTCTATCATGTATGCTGGCTGGTAGGAGTAAGAATACAATAGTCACCAGTGTGCCACAAATGCATTTATTAAATGCAGAAATACACATTTCTACAAAGGCCAAAATCTTATGTTGTATGTTCCTTTCTTGTCATTACATTGTATGATATTGTAAGATTATTGTATGTCCTAATTTGCATTATAAAATGTTTTTTCCTACTTAAAGGCATAAATATAGCAACTTTGTATAAAGGTAGCTTTCTAGATTTTTATTTCTTTTATATAAAAAGGTCTAAACAGTGAGAGTATCATTGCCAAACTGTTTATAAAATTTCAGTTAATTTGCCCTGTTTGATGAATTTGTTTTTACAAACATTCCATATTTCTTTTAAGAAAATTATATTATACTATGCAGAAAGAGTGTATTTTTATGCCATTCCACGTTAATCTTAAAACAAAAAACCTTAAAAAACAAACAAAAATCCCCCCCCTTGTTTTAAGCTGTCCGTATTGAGAACGCTTACCAAATGTTCATTTTTAAGGATGTATTATGTATTATGACTACATTTTCCCCTTTACCAGTGCCAACTTCATTTGGAAAAAAAATAATAATTGTAGCATGGCAATAAACTATTGATTTTACATTGAAAATAATGTGTGGGTTACTTCAATATTTACCACTGTGGGTGCTGATACACACTGCATTAGTAGCCTTTTTTGCTTTTCTTTCAGTCACTGTTTCAAGGCAATGATGAATAGCTCTTTTTTCCCCCCAGTATTCCATTCAGTAGTGGGAAGAAAATCCAGAAGACAGTGACCCGGTGCTTGTAAATTTTTCTACAAGCTTTTGTTTCCTTTCTGTTAGAGCTCTGTTCCTTTCTTCTGCCCATAGGCCTGGATTTTTGTGGTTGTACTGCTGCTATCTGCTACTTGTTAGCAAATCACATACCGTCAAGTTATTAAATGACTAAGATTTAACAAAACCTAAACTTTTTTTTTAGCGCTGTACCAATGATTTCAGAAAGCGTAATAGGAAAAATACAAGGTTGAAGCCCTGTCCAGATGGCCTCTATGCTTTCCCCCAGAGATGATAAAATGTAGTGATCTTGCCCTACATGATGCAAGATTTAGATTAATTTGAAAATGTACAGTAACTAATTTATCATAGAACTAAACTATCGTATAACAAAATTATCATACAATGGCTTGAGTTGGAAGGAACTTAAAGACCATCTAGTTCCAAACTCTTGCCTTGGGCTGGTTGCCACCCACCAGCTCAGGCTGCCCAGGGCCCCATCCAACCTGGCCTTGAACACCTCCAGCAATGGGGCACCACAGCTTCTCTGGGCAGCTGTGCCAGGCCTCATTACTCTCACAGTGAACAATTTCTTCCTTATATCTAATCTAAACGAGCCCTTTTTCAGTGTATAGCTATTACCCCATGTTCTGTCACTGCACTCCTTGACAAAGAGCTTTCCTGTAAGTCCCTGTTTAGGTAATGGAAGGCTGCACTGAGGTCTCCCCAGAGCCTTCTCTTCCCTGGGCTGAGCAATTTCAGTTCTTTCAGCTTGTCTTCATAGGAAAATCAGTATAATAAGTAATAAATAAAACTAATAATGAGAGGGATATAGTTACTAAAATACCATGCAACTGATGTAATCCATTGCTGTTACCAGTAAAAATATGCTGTGTTCTGAAATGAATTTTGAAGTTGACCTAGATGATGTAAAAAAGCCAATTCTCCACCTACAGAGCAGCTCTGCTCTAAGAGCTTCTGCTTTTGTTAAAATCCCTATATGTAAAGCACAGTAATACATGTGTTAATCTTCAGCACCCAAAGGGCTGGATTTTGTGACGATTGTTTTCCCTGAGCATTGGGCCTGCACTGGACCTGGAGCTGAGAGGCACGGAGCATGCAGAACAGTCAGCTCCAGAGCTGAAATGTGCAGCATAGTCTGCTCTTAGATGGTCATCCCATAACAGGGGGAGGTGAGAAGTAGTATCAGTTTAAGGAGCTTCTGCTTGTATTAAAATATTGCAACGAGCAGAGATCAGAAGGTACAGCTTCACCGTTGCCATGATCTGCTGTTAAGTATGTATGTGTATTTTTAAGTGCAAATAATCTTAGCTAAAAAGGGTATGGTGGTTATTTGATCTCTGGTGATTTCTGGGGGTTGTACATATAACTCTGAAGCACAAAACTTGTTGTCTCAGTTCATGTTAAAATAACCCAGAACACAGCTCATTTATAACCTCAACTTACACCACAATAACAGAAATGGGAATTAAAATCAATATTAATTCAATGTACATCTTATGAATGCTCTGAAATAAAAGTAGTTATTATCTTTGTTTTTTCCAGTCTATTACCCAACCCAAAACTGAATATACTTTTCTATGTATCTATGATGGAAACTGAAGATGCTGTAATTCAATCAGTACCCATTTTCAGAACAAGACTGGAGTGAAACCATGTCCCATTCCCTGAATAGAACAAAAAACCCTTCCAAAAAAATCCTAAACTAGGTATGCTTACATTGAGAGACAAGTATGAAAGGTGGCAGAGTTTTAAGAGGTAGTTATAACTCTCTGCTGGGAAAGACACATGGCTTTAGCCAGCCTGAGTCTTGAACACACACCCAGAGATGTTTCTTGGGATGTGCTTTCTCAAAAGGCTTTGCTTTTTTAGCTGGGGGAAAAAAAAAAAAAAAGATTGGAGAGAGTACAATCCCAATCTCTGGCATAAGTAATCTGAGAACAAGATAATACCAGTTAGGAAATGTTTTCGAGGAATAAATCATATAAACCAATTTATATAGGATCATAGAATTGTTGGAGTTGGAAGAGACCCTTATCGGTCATTTAGTCCACCCCATCTGCAATGAACAGGGGCATCTACAGCTACATCACATTGCTCAGAGCCCCCCTAACCTGACCTTGAGTGCCTCCAAGGACAGGGCATCCGCAATCACTCTGGGCAACCTGCTCCAGTGTCTCACTACCCTTACTGCAAAAAACTTTCTTATGTTCAACCAGAATCTCCCCCCTGTTAGTTTGAAACCATTTCCGTTTGTCCCATCACAACAGACCAGACCCTGCTAATCCATCCCCTTCTTTCTTATAGCCCACCTTTAGATACCGAAAGGCCACTACTGGGTGTTCCCAGAGCCTTCTGATAACTGACCAGCTGATGAGGTATCAGGAGCACAAGCTTTACGGGCAACCTGAGGTTGTTCAGTCCAGAGGAAGCTCAAGGGAAACCTTTCCATCCCCTACAACTGTCTGCAAGGAAGTTGTATGAGGTGGTGGTTGGCCTCATCTCTCAGGTAACAGCGATAGGACGAGAGGTGATGGTCTTAATTTACACCAGGGGTGGTTCCGACTGGGTATTAGCAAGAATTTCTTCTCAGAAGGAGAGGTGAGGCATTGGCACAGGGCTGCCCAGGGAGGTGGTGCAGTCGCTGTTCCTGGAGGTGCTCCAGAACCATGTAGATGCGGCACTGAGGGCTGTGGGCATGGAGGTGGTGGGTTGGTGGTTGGAATAGACAGTCTTAACGGTCTTTTCTAGCCTTAATGATTCTATTAATGACGCCACGATTGTAGGTGACAGGCCTTTTGTAAGCAGAAAAACCAACAGCACCAGGCTTAGGTGGGCACTGGCGCGGCTGCACTTCCCAGAGAACGGGCAGCAGCGCCCCGGGTGCCCTATGGAAAAAGACTGCGATGAGATGGACCGCGCAGAACTGCCTCCCTCATCTAATTCCTCTTGCTTTCAGTGGGATACAGTGATATACATTCCTGGGGCCGGCTGCAAGCCCGCGGGAGGCCAAGCCGCAGGCACACGACGGAATTAACGCGCGGGGACGGCAACCCGCTCGGGGCTGGCCCGGCAGCCCCGTTCCCGCCTCCCGCCGGGGGGCGGACTACAGCTCCCACAGAGCCGCACGGCGGACTACAGCTCCCACAGAGCCGCACGGCGGACTACAGCTCCCACAGCGCCGCGCGGCGCCTCCGCCGCTTCCTCTGACGGCAGTTCCGCCGGGCGCTGGTGCTGCGGCGGCGGTGTGCGCGTTCGTCCCGTACCGGAGGCGGCTGGGTGTCCCGCGGCAGCATGGTGAGCGGCGGGCGGCCCCGCGCCGTGCCCGCGGCGCTTCTACCCGATGGGGAGAGGGAAAGAAGGCGGCGCGGAGCGGGGCGGCAGCCCGCGTGGGGCGTCGGGGAGGAGGTTGGGCCTGGAAGGTTCCAGAGCGCGCACGAGGCGCGCCCGTTAGGCCGCGGGCGGGTCCCGGCGCCGGGTGGGGAATGATGGGGGGGTGCGGGGTGGGCGCTCAGGCCGAGGCGCTGCCCCGGGCCGGACCTGGGAAGTGAGGGGATGGCGGCAGCCTTCTGGTCGTGTCTCTTTCGGCGAACGCAGTCTGTCTCACCGCCTCTAAGCCGCATGATTCATGTAATCTCTCAGTGAACGGGTCCCGGTATGGATTTCAAACAGGGAGTCGGTCTGTTCAGTGTTAACGTTCTTGTTATCAAAGCCAAACGTGTCACGGGAATTACTTCAGCGTTAAAGCTATTCCTTAAGGTTGCTGGTGTCGGGGTTCTGTGTTTAAAATGCAGTGTTTTGTGAAAGCTGCAGAAGTATTCCATGCTCTCGCTGTTGTAGGCATCCATTTCCCTCGCTCCCGTGAACATTTTCAAGGCAGGTGCAGATGAAGAGAAGGCAGAAACAGCTCGGTTGGTAAGTTTCTTCTCTTAAGATAAACTGGTGATGCTCTGGGTAATGATAGTCATTCTTTGAAATTTAAGTTTACTTCCAGTTTGTGGTGATGTAGAGCTTCATCTGTCTCTTGCCGTCTTCTGTTGTTGCAGAAAGTAGAAGTGTTCTGTGTATATCAACAGAGTTCTTCTGTATCTCAGCTTAGGAGGTTCATAAGAACCTCCTAAGACTTCCTTGAAAGTCTTTTGGCTCTGATACGTGGTTTTATGCAAAAATGGAGTGCGTTTCATCTCATTATTGAAATGTAGCACTTAAGAAACTTGGAACTGGATTCTGCTGGAAGGAGTTTGCCTGTAGAGGAGTTTGGTTAAGATGTCCTATGTTTCTATAGTTGGAAATTATAGCCTAGCACTTACTTACTGTTTTAAAGTAGAAATAATTTTCTAAGATGTATTTGTTTTCATTACAGTCATCCTTTGCTGGTGCAATTGCTATCGGTGACCTGGTCAAGAGCACTCTGGGACCTAAAGGCATGGTAAGATAGCTGCAAGTTCTCAGTGGTCTGAGAACTGTTAATCCTGTTAATCTGTGGCTATGACCCATGCAAACCTTGTGAAGTTTCACCAGACTAAGTGCAAGATCCTGCACCTGGGTCAAGGCAATCCCAAACATGAACACAGGCTGGGCAATGAGTGGATAGGGAGCAGCCCTGTGGAGGAAGACTTGAGTAGATTGTTGAATGGAAAGCTGAATATGAGTCGGCAACATGTGTTTGTGGTCCAGAAAGCCAACCATATCCTGGGCTGTATCAGAAGAAGTGTAATCGGCAGAGATAGGTGGGGAATTGTCCCCTTGTTCTCTCTTAAGAGGGCATGCCTGCAGTCCTCTATCCAGGTCTGGGGTGCCCAACATAAGAAGGGCGTGGAGATATTGGAGTGGGTCCAGTAGAGGCCACAAGGATGATGAGAGGGCTGGAGCACCTCTCTTACGGTGACAGGCTGAAGGAGCTAGGCTTGTTGAGCCTGGAGAAACAAAGGCTCCGGGAAGACCTCAGTGCAGCCTTCTAGTACTTAAATAGAGGCCTACAGGAAAGCTGGGAAGAGAGAGCAGTGACAGGGCAAGGTGTAATATTTTTGCACTGAAAGAGGGCAGGTTTAGATTAGATATAAGGAAGAAATTCTTCACTCTAAGGCACAGCTGCTCAGAGAAGCTGTGGATGCCCCATCCCTGGAGGTATTCAAGGCCAGATTAGGGGGGCCCTGGACAACCTGAGCTGGTGGGTGGCAGTCTTGCCCATGGCAGGAGGTTGGAACTAGATGATTTTTAAGGTCCCTTCCAACTCAAACCATTATATGATTTTTTAGTTGTAGTAGTTACTGTTATTTTTCAAACTGTTCTAATTCTTGCCTCGTGTAGGACAAGATTCTCCTAAGTACTGGGAGGGATAGCACAGTGACAGTGACCAATGATGGTGCAACCATCCTGAAAGCTATTGGAGTTGATAACCCAGCTGCCAAGGTCTTGGTCGGTGAGTTTCTAACAGTTTGTCATTGTCATACTTAGAATTTCTTCACTTGCAACTTTCTTATGTAGTTTTAACTTCTTCATAGAAAAATATTCTACGTAGTGTGAAAAATTGATATATTCTGTGATAGGTATTGCATATCTATACTTGAGAGCATCTGTCTGGCCTTCATTTTGATGATGATCTTCAGGCACAGGTTGAGAGACGGATGGCTCTTGACCACTGACAGGTTAGAATAGGTCTGTGTTGCAAACAAAGACGGGGAATTTGAAAGATGCCGTGTTTGATTTGCATCTCAGCTTTTTCTCTGAGTTATAGCTTGACAGCCTCTTTATCTGGAAGTTAAATTCTTTTTTCTTCCTTAAAGAAATGTGAGATAAAAATGTTCTTGATTATAGCTGCCAGGGGTGTTCAGTTTGTTGTGAATCCAAGCATTAATGCAGTGGCTTTCTTTTAGATATGTCAAAGGTTCAAGATGATGAAGTTGGTGATGGAACTACATCTGTCACAGTATTGGCAGCTGAGCTACTGAGGGTGATGTATTAATGTTTTTAGATGTTTTTATATAGGCTGGATAGTCCTGGGATATCAACAGGAGATGTGTTGTTGATGTTTATGAAGTGGGCTCCCAAAGGACAGGAATACTTGGCCCCATTGCCATTAAACTGATGGGAAAAAACCCCTACGTACTGTCTTAATATATATTTTTTAAAATATACTTTTATATATGTAGTCCATATAACTCGTATAAATTCATAAAGATTTAAATTTGGTACATTTAAAAAAATAATTTCTCCTTATTTCATTTTGCAAGTGAAACATCAAAGTGTTTTTATGTCACAGGTCAGTTTCTGGGCTTTGCATTGAGCAGTGCTTGCAATGCGAGGCTCCTTTGAAGTCCTTTTCCACTATGTTAAGGAGGGGAAAGGCCAACCTTATCAAATTCTGTTGTGTGCACAAGACCTGAATTCATAACATTCGTTATAAACACAGCATATTGGAGATTACCAAACACAGTATTTGAAGTGACTGTGAAAGAGATCTTAGAACTGAAGAACTCAAGCAGTACCAGGAGAATCTAATGGTCATAGTTTGTGGATCTGAGATCAGGAACATCTGAGAAATGGTGTGTCAGCTTGCTGACTTCCTTGCAAAAGGAAGTTTGAGGGGGTTCCTTGCTCTCTGGGCCCTCAGTCCACCTCAAGTTACAGATTTAAGTGAACAAGGAACTGATGAGTAACATCAAGTGACAGTTGGCTATTTTAATTCCAAGGATAGATCGTAATTGCCTAGACTGGGGGGGGGAGAGTGGAAAGGTGCCTGGAATGTTCTTCTCTTAAGTCTTCACTTTCTAGTTCTGATGCTTTTGCTGGCGTTCAGAATTTTCAGACTACTCTGAAGTGTCTTTCCTAGTTAATGTAAATGTCCTGTGTAAGAAAGCTAATGATTCATTTTGTTCAAATAGGAAGCAGAATTACTGATTTCAAAGAAGATTCATCCTCAGACCATCATTGCAGGTTGGAGGGCAGCCACAAAAGCTTCGAGAGAGGCACTCTTGAAAGCAGCTGTGGATCATGGGTTAGTAATGTATAGTTGCAGTAGCTATTTATAAACTATTTGAGATGAAAACTTATCAGTGAGACTTAGAGAATACTGGGAATTTTTTTTGCTGTTTGAAAGAAACAGAATGAATTGAACATTTGAGAGGAAAAGACTACTTCTGAGTTTGGTGAACTGTAGAAGCTTTGTAAAACTATTGAAAATTACTTGTGGTATTCAGAAAAAGAAAATGAACAGTAATTTTCCCCATAGGACAAAAGTCTGAGTCTTCAGATCTCTTGCTCTGATTTTAAGTATGTTTGAATTCTGTACATGACAGCGCAGGCTTTTCTAAGCGAGTGCAAAGTTTTTGTTCTTAATCAGTCTGAACTATTTTTGTAGTGAGATTACACATTATAGAATGTCAGTTGAGTATTGTAGTACAAATAGTACAAGGACAGTAAAATAAGATTTTTTTTAAAGCCTTGATATACAAAGAAGCATCAATTTCTAGTGATCAGTGTAGTTACCATGTTACATAGCCAAAAATCTTGGATGTCATCATGACAAACAGGTTGCTGATAGAATATATACTATTATGGTCCCTGATCAAAGTAGCAAAATGCAGGTAAGTCACTGTAGGGCTGAATTGATTTTGTAAAAGTAATGACAACTAACAGTTAACAAAGTACTGTTTCAACAAAAGTATTTCACCAGTGGCTTCTCCAATTTCAAAATGAGTTATGGATCTTACCTCAAAACCCTAAGCAGAAATACCACGGTAGTGATAGTTTAGTGATACTTAAGGCTGTCAAACTGAGGCCTACTAATGTAGCTGTGCTGACTTTATTGTAGTGATGATGAAGTGAAGTTCCGTGAAGACTTGATGAACATTGCAGGAACAACTCTTTCATCAAAATTACTTACTCATCATAAAGATCACTTTGTCAAGCTAGCTGTAGAAGCTGTTCTTAGATTGAAGGGTTCTGGAAACTTGGAGGCTATCCACATCATTAAGAAACTTGGTGGAAGTTTGGCTGATTCTTACTTAGATGAAGGTAAGCGTTTGTTTGTTGGCTGTAATTGTGAGTAAGAAATGAAACTGTTACAAGTTACACATCACTATGGTAATACTGAATTGTAAAGTACAAGATTTTTGGTTTTGCAGTAATATAAATGGACTGTTGTCCTTTCTTAACTTGAAGTCTTAAAATAAACAAACAAACAAACATCTTCTGTTACTACAGGCTTTTTGCTCGACAAGAAGATTGGTGTAAACCAGCCAAAAAGAATTGAGAATGCAAAGATTCTTATTGCAAATACTGGTATGGATACAGATAAGATTAAGGTATGTGATGGAACTACTGTTTTGAAACAGTGTTTTCATAAGCAGAATTAACTGCAGGCTGAACTCCTTGTTCTCTTCAATTTAGATTTTTGGCTCTCGTGTTAGAGTGGACTCTACAGCAAAGGTTGCAGAAATAGAACAGGCAGAAAAGGAAAAAATGAAGGAGAAAGTAGATCGTATTCTTAAGCATGGAATAAACTGCTTTATTAACAGGTACGTTTTCTTGGAAAAGGGGTAGGGTTTATAATGCAAACATAAAGTAGTGAGGTTCTAATACTGTATGTGTATGAAGAATATTATTTCTACCTAGATCTGTAAAATCAGTTGATGCTGAGGCTAGTGTTGTTTCCTTTGCAGCTTTCCCCTCCTCCCCCATGTACTGTACACTGCTGCTTGGCTGTTCTATAATTAGGGATCCATGTCTAAGCCCAAGCAGTCAAGTAGTGTTGCTGTGGTTTTATAGTAACCAGTGACAGATCTATGAATCTGAGAGTCTTTTCACCTGTGTCATGTCTTACTACATTGTGTTCTAGTGTAGGCAAAATGAGCAGTGTGTCCAGTAGACGTGGTACAGATGTATAGAGTCCTAGAGTCAGGACTCCAGTGAATGGATTGATGGAAGAATGCCGCAAAATAGTGCAGAAAGAATTCTTAACTTCCTATTGCTATGCAGTATTGCCTGTAAAACAGGTGGTGGCTGCCCTAAGAAGTTCAGGTAGTCATCAGTCATTGTAGCCAGGCTAATGATATTCTAGTTAGAATGACTGTTAAGTTTGATTTGTTCACTGATAGAGTTGATTTCTGCTTATAGCAATGCTGTAGATCTCTTCCACATCTCATATGTTTACCACTTAAATACTACCGAGGAGATGTATGATGGTCAAGGCAATATTGATTTAGAATAGGAAGAACCTTCTCTATATGTAATCAAAAATGCCATTTGTCTCTTTTGAAGATAGATCATAAGTATCTATTTTCTTGAGGTGTCATCTCCCAGCTTCTGAATTTCTAGTCCTCCTCTAATTTGGAAGGGAAAAATAATTTGGTCGTGATCCCACCTTGGAGAGAGGAGAATACGTATAAATAAAGAAGCACATACTCTTCTCTGTAGTCTTCTAGCTGTGTGTGTGTTAGAAGACTGGCCAGGTACACACAGAATTGTGTACTGTTGGGATTTTGTGTTGGTAAGGAATTGAAGAAAATCTTTTCCATGTTGTTCTAATGCACCCTGCTATAGAATTGGCAGCTAAGCTTCCGTCAGGCACCTAGAATCAAAGGGCTTGGAATTTAAAGCATTGATATTGTGTCTTCAGAGGCAATGTATTCAGAACTATAGTAGTTTGAATTTTTTTTTGTAGCTTTTTTTTTTTCCTGTCATTGCTGTTAGTTTGCTTGTGTGTGAGTGTAACTTTGGGTGGCTGGCGCCTCACATACAGCTGTTCTTGTAGCTTTCAGAAATCTACATCCATGCTGCCAAGAATTGTATAATCTTTCAAAACGTTTGTTCTTTCTGTAATGGGAAGCTGTGCTTTTGCTTTAATTGTAGACAGCTCATCTACAACTACCCTGAACAGCTTTTTGGGGCTGCTGGTGTCATGGCCATAGAACATGCAGACTTTGCTGGTGTGGAACGTCTGGCTCTTGTTACAGGTATGTAGACTGCTTTATTGCCTGACACTTGGAGAGCCACGTTATTTTTTCTGCCTTCAGTAAATGTCAATGATTGATCTGTGAACATGAAAAGTACTTAAAATAAGCTTTATTTCACACAACTTGCATATAAATGTGAATGGAGGGCTGTGAAATTAACCATAAGTAACTTTAAAACTAAGTTCTGGATTTATCAAGTCAGTATTCTTTCAATAGCAGATAACTCAGTTTCTGTTTTCAGTATATAACATTCCACTTGTAAAATGATTGATTCTGAATCCTTCCTTCACAATGATGTAAACACATTTTCTCTACCAACTGTGAATAAAGGGTGATGACACTAAGTGAGAAATAGAAATACGAACTGGCTAAATTATCTTTTGTATTTTAAAAATACTTCAGATGAAGTCCCTGCTTGATAAAATTTAGAAAAGTTTGTTTTCTGGGGAAGAGATACTTAGCCATGGGAAGTGCGGGATGAGAAATCCACAAATTAATACCGCCTTGTATAAATGTCTGTTTGACTGCTGTAACAGAAGAGTAAAGGGGCATCCTATGTTAAAAATGTGGGCCTGAGTCATTGACTTGAGATGGACTACAAATAACATGAATAATCTGGATACTTTCAGTAGTGGTCAGTGATCAGGGAAATGGAGAGTTTGTTTTGCAGAGAGAATAGGAAAGTTACTGTCTGCTTTAGTCTGTTAAAACTAAAACTGCAGTTGTGTGCAGCAATCTGTAGGCACCTTGATGCAGGCAGGCACTGCAGTGAGAAGCTTTATTATGGAAGAAACTCAGATTTTATGGGCAGAACAAGTGGGCAGTGATGGACCACGCTGGATCAGATTGTAGAGCATAAATGCATGCTGTACTGCAGATTTCATCTTTCCTTGTAGCTTCAACTAGAGCAGTGCTGTGAACTAATGCGGACTAATAAAACGTGTGAATGAGTGCATGTAAATGATTTTCTAGTGGGAAAGTTCCAGCAAAGTGCTAGAACAGTATTCCATTCAGAAGCATTCTGGTCTTTGTAGTATTTATGGTATGGGAGTTTATAGATGGTGTACAAGGTGGCAGCTGTGGCATGCAGCGTTTTCAGCTGCTTCTTTAGGAAGTCAAAATGAACATGAGAACAAGTTTCAAAACAACAAATTTGAGGTAGGATTTTATAAACATGTAATGAGTGAATAACATTAAAACTTCAAACAGTGTATGTTTTAAGAGACTGCGTGTTGTTATCTGCCAGAATTATCTGGGCAGAACTCAAAAAACTTCAGAGCTATTGTAGTTCTTTTGGCACAAAACACTGACGTTTTAAGGGTATACCAACATCAGTAGAAGGCTTCTGGTACATAAACTGACATCAGAAAAAGTTGGCTTATCAATATTGTTACGTTGAATTTATTCCCATGAGGTTACATGGATTTGTTTTCTTTCCTTTTTTTTTTGTCTTGGCTAGAACTGAGGATGCTTTTTGACTTGGTATAATCTTACATTTGTAGGTGGTGAAATTGCATCAACCTTTGATCACCCTGAGCTAGTAAAGCTAGGAAGTTGCAAGCTTATTGAAGAAGTCATGATTGGAGAAGATAAACTCATTCATTTCTCTGGTGTGGCAATGGGTGAGTGTTTTAACAGGGATGGCATGCTGCAATATTTGTTAACTCTGTGCTAGCACTGTTGAGTTACCAGGATGGCAATGCCATGTAATGACTTATCTAACTTCTTCTGAATGCCTTGCTCTTCAATAAAACACGATTCCTGCAAAAATACATCTTCATGCTTGAAAACTGTTCATTTACGTAACATTAAACATTTACATAAGCAAGTGTGAGTGTGGTATCCAGGATTTCTACTTGGGGTGATAAATTGATGAGAGAAGTAGCAATCTGTTATGCTTCAAGAACTGGCTAGCTTGTTCTAATAAAATACCAATACCATAAATTTCCAGGTGCTTGTTTTGAGGTAAAAGATTCACTTTCTATTAAATTAGAAAAGATTTGGAGCAGCTCTCTGATGAAAGCAGCAGTATAGTGTACATCATTTCAGTCTGCCTGTGAAATGTCATTACACTTCCCCTCTTCCTCTCTACAAATTGATTACTTTATGTAGAATTTAATTGCAGAGATAAAAACCATTTCAGATGCTTTGTGATATTGTTGTCTTGTGTCATGTTAAGAATCTCATCTTACTGTTTTGGTTTGTTTGTTCTAAATCTTCCTGCATTTGAACTTTGTAGGTGAAGCCTGTACCATAGTTCTGCGTGGAGCAACACAACAAATTCTAGATGAAGCTGAGAGGTCTTTGCATGATGCTCTCTGTGTTCTTGCCCAGACTGTGAAGGACACTAGAACTGTTTATGGTGGAGGTGAGTATTGAATTCTCTGTACTATGGACATGATACACATTTTGTATTACTATTCAACTCATGTATAAAATACTTGTGTGTCTTCAACTTACAGGTTGTTCAGAGATGCTGATGGCTAATGCTGTGGCAGAACTTGCCATCAGAACACCTGGCAAAGAATCTGTTGCAATGGAGTCCTTTGCTAAGGCTTTACGAATGGTAAGTTTGTTCAGTCAGAGTGTTGGATTAATGTAAAGCTGCAAGAGCTCATTGTTTTATTGACTCCTGATATCAGGCAGTTGCTTCTTTATCTGACTTCTGGTTTTCTAGAAACTCAGAAGTGAAATATAATAACGTACCTTGGATGAAAAATTAGGGTTTCTACAAAAGTCCTTGTGTTCTGTTTAATTTTATTTGTGCTCTAGTGCTATCCAGAAGTTTCTAGACTCCTGCTGGAGATTGCATCTTAGTAGGAATTAGAGTACTATAAGAAAATAAGTTTATAGTATATTATGGTGCTAACAGACACTCAGTGTGAGGACCAGTTGCCTTCTGACTTCTCTATTTTAAATTAGGGAAACCCCTCCTTAGGGAATTAGACTGTGAAGAAGCATCTCTCTAAAAAGAAAATAATGAAAGAGTGAAGTAAGGCTTGACATTACCTCTTCTGTCAGCTTGTGCAGGTTTTGTAAACAGAGCAATGTGGTTGTTGGTGCTGACCAGGAAGCTGTATTCTCAAATCCTCCAGTTGTAGTTTGAAGTGATTAACAAAGAGACATGTTTCTTTCTGTACATATAAAATAAGGCGACAAATCTGCTAATGCACTTCTGTCCTCTCAGCTGTTGACTTACAGCTTTAAACAAACAGGTGGTTGGATTGTGTTTTCTCATTTCTGATCAGTGTAACAGAATCTACTGTTTTTTATTAGCTGCTCTTCTTGAAACTGAATAGTCAGGTAGCAGTGTTGAAGTATGTGATATTTTTGACTGTAGGAATCAGTCCATGTGTTAATTAAAACCAACTTGTGTTTATCTGCTTAGATCCCTACAATAATAGCTGATAATGCTGGCTACGACAGTGCAGATTTGGTTGCTCAGCTCAGAGCTGCTCACAGCGAAGGGAAGACAACTTATGGACTTGGTAAAGAGCTTGATGTTATTTCTGTTCTTGGATTGGTGTTTGAGTGGGGAAGGGGGAGTTAAACTTACTGATCTTGTTTGTCACTAATAAATTCAGCTGGAAGAACTGAGTATATTGATGCCACAGTAAGTACAGTGATTTAAAAAAATTGGAGAGGAATTTTGAACTTATGGGAGGGACCTTGATGTGAATTACTTTATTTAATACCTCTCTTACTATCAGTATGGTTCATTTGATCAGGTAAACTATTGGGTTGTCAGCTTCTGGTAATTTCCTTCCAAGTAAGCAATGGAAGGAAGAAAACCCACACAAAACCACTTCTTAACATGTGTTTTCTTTCAGATATGAAAGAGGGGATCATTGGAGATATGGCAGCATTGGGAGTAACAGAAAGTTTCCAAGTCAAGAGACAAGTTCTGCTGAGTGCAGCTGAAGCAGCAGAAATGATTCTTCGTGTAGATGACATTATTAAAGCAGCACCGAGGTATGACTAGGATGCCTGCATTGGTCAGTTACAGTAGCATGAAGTAATCTCCTTCCATGGAAGAGTAACTACAGAAAAAGTCTCGTTGTAAAGCTATTTTATTTAAAATGAAGACTGACATCTGACATGCCAGCACTTGTTATATATATATAATATATATATATATTTTTTTTTTGTATGAGCAATATGAACAGGCCTTTAGAGCCATCAGTACACTCAGAATAGTGTTCCTGAGAAATGCCTACTTAATGTGAAGACACCATCTATTCATATCCCACTTAGAGTACTAAAACATCTGCAGAAGTGGCTGACCAAAATGTAAGGGACTTTTCTTTTAGAAGAACACGTAGTTGAATGAGCAGCTGCTTCTGAAATAGAATCTGCACCTAAAACAAAATTGTGTTTGTTGCAAAGCATAGGAAGAAATCTTACTTCTAGGCAGGTTAACCTGCCCCTACGAGGTAGTTTGCACTGTTTTATGACTCACAGTTCTTTCTTACTATGGCCAAAGCTTGTCTTATCATAAAAGACAGTACTATCTCAAAGCTGTGAGATGAAACTAGCACTGAATGCAAAATGTCAATTGAAAAATAAAGGCAGGTGGGGGAAAGCTGGTTGACCTCAGCACAGGGGAAAACTTTCTGAGTTTTCTTTTTCCTCCCCAGAAAACGTGTACCAGACCATCGCCCATGTTAAACTTCTCCTGGCACCTGAGACTGCGTGGACCAGATCTCACTTAGTAATTTTTTTTTAATGATTTAGTTTTTGTGAGGTTATGGAACAGAAGCTTAAGATGAGCAGCTCCATCAACAATGGCAAGAAGAAACTGTTTTCAGCTTCTTTTAACTTACTTCAGTTTATGTGTGTTGTGGGTAAGATTCACTTCCACATAAAACATGGGCTTTATACAATGTACAGCTTCTGTTCCTTTCCATGTTCCCCTTAAGATACGCAGAAATAAAAAATAAAATTAATCAGTGTTGTGTTGGTCTTTGTGTTTCATATCTTCACTCAGACTTAAGATACTTTGAAGTGAATAGATCAGTTAATGCTAGGGTTGTTCTCTCACCCTGCTGTATGTGCCATTATCACCTTCTTCTTTAGGTTGACTTTGTTCAGTTTTTACAAGCAGTTTATTCCAGTCCTGGCTGCATAGGCTTGGAATTGAAATCCAAGAAATAGGCTCTGGAGTTGTTAGCCTTTTCTAGTGATAGTGGAGTACTGTTTGTTTTCTGATGCTAAGAAGATGGAAAGCTGAAGAGGAGTTTTAGTCAGTGCCCATAACAGTAACTTAAATCACACTGCAGCCTTTTGCACTGCAAATTCAATGTAGGATGCTTCAGAGGGAAATTGTTGGGAAGAAGTAGCAACGTGCTGGATTGAAGAGTCCGTGTGTGTGTTAGGTTATAGACACAGGCTGCCTCTCTTTGCAAATATATTATTAAACTTAGGGCAGTTAGTGGGTAATTGTGCCATACTGCATTGCTTTCCCTTTTTTTCTCCCCCTTTAACCCCATTTCTGTTGTGAACTGTATGTTCCTTCCTATTCCAGTAGTTTGTGGCCTTTATCAGGAGCTGAAGCAGCACTGAAGTCTGATTCAATGGCCTTCGTGTAAGTTTTGAAGGCGATTCTCAGTATTGCCGAGTGGCGGCGCCCCGTCTGCATGGCAGCCTGCAGAAAGGAGCTGGCTGAGCTCGGTGACCCATCTGGCCCTTCCCAGATAACACGGCACCTTGGCAAATGACAGGGGCTGTCTGCCAAAGCAGGAAGATTCATTTGAAATCAGGAAAGTATCTATCTGTGCAAATTATTTTTCTTCCTGAAATGAAGAGAATGTACTCAGAATGCTCTTCCAAATCAAAATAGACTTCAAATTACTGCAGTGATAGTACTGCCTCAATGCAAGCCTTCAAGAAACAGGTGAAAGCACATATTCCCCCACCACCCCTATAAACAGTGCTAAGGTAGTTCTGTAGGAAACAAAGCATCGGATGTTGGGTTAAAGCCCCAAATTCTTGTCCTGTTCATAAAAAGAAATAGGTTGTTGGAAGAAAAGTTTAGGTGAGGACTGGGGAAAGGGAGGGTTCAGTTAGTTACAAAGTGAGATAATCTGATGAGACTCGGGAGCGCTTTATTTAATTTAATGAATATTGCAAGTACACTCATGTAGGTGCCAGCCAGATCCAAATGCAGACTTCATTTAACAAGCCAGCAAGTGTGAATAGAGTATATATTTTCAGAGAATTTTTCAAGAATGACGTTAAGCAGTCACAAACCAGCACTGGCTCCAAGGTTTCAGGGGCAGCCAGTCAATCGCTGCTGCCTGTTGTGTTGGGAAGGTGGCTCTGACCACAGCAGAGATGGGGAGAGGGACATGGCTGCCCTGCAGCACTGAGGGCTGCCCACCCTGTGATAGAGGGCTGTCTTCCAGTAAACAGCTGTGGAATCAAAAGCTAAATATCAAGTCACGTTGAACTGCATCTCTGTTCTGTGCTATACAATCAAAGCAACATACGCTTTAGAAAACAGAAGTTCTGTGCGTTTCCAAGGGAATCTGATGAGGTCTGAGTTTGGCAAGCTGGAGCCATACCCAGCTGGACAGTCAGTAGGCTTGCCTCAGCTCCTGCATGAGCCTGGAAAGGTGGGCTCCCAGCCGTCTGGTTCCACATGCAGGCTTCCCTCTGCTGCAGCTGTGGTTCTCCCATTTTAGCCAGGGCTTTGGTTTTCTTTGTTACTGCATCAAACCTTGGCACACGCAGCTGCCCCTAAGGCAGACCTTAAAGGCACAAGAACCAGCAGAACCGCATCCAGCTGCCCTCACGATCATTCTAACTGCTACTTGGCAACAACAAACCAGAGTGGTTACAGATCTTCTGGGAAGAAGACAGCAGCTATAAGAACAGAGCTCTGCTGCATGTTGCTTCCTCTGTCGTGCTGTGGGCCGGCAGAGATCAGCAGGCCTCCGCTTCTGGCTCAGCTTTGTTGGCAGGAGGTGGTGATGGTCTCTCGTTGAGCGAGATTTCAATCACAGCCCCGGAGCGTTTGCGGGGTTCGGGGCTCTCCTCTGACCACCTCCCCACCCTGCGCACCCCCTTGGCCACCTTGGGGGCATTGCGGCAGGGGTTGTGGTCATAGATCACCAGCTTGAGGCCGGGCAGGTGGGCCAGGCTGGGGAAAAAACGGATGGCGTTGCGGTCCACGTCGATCACCTCCAGAGAAGGCATGTGCAGGAGCACGGAGGGGAACTCAGCCAGCAAGTTGCCCGAGAGCCAGATGGAGCGCAGCTCGCGCAGGCGCCACAGACCTGTGGGCAGCGTACGCAGCGCATTGGAGCCAGCGTGCAGCGTCTTGAGCAGGCTGAGCTCACACACCACCTCGGGCAGGTGCTGCAGGTAGTTGGACTCGATCCAGAGGGTCCTGAGGTTCTGCAGAAGCCGCAGCTCGAGAGGCAGGCTGCAGAGCTTGTTGTTGCCCAGGTAGAGGATGCAGAGCTGCTTCAGCGCGCACACGGCCAGCGGCAGTGCTCGAAAGTTGTTGAAGTCCAGTGCCAGAATCTGCAGGTTCTGCAGCTGCTCCAGCTCAGGAGGGAGTTGTGTCAGGTTGTTGTTGCTCAGGTACAGCTTGACCAGTTCCCTGAAGGAGCAGATGTGCAGGGGCAGCCTCCGCAGCTGCCTGCCGCTCAGGTCCACCATTTTGTCCACGGGCATCTCCTCCAGGTCCTCCACGAGGTACTTCTGGCACTCATCGGAGGGCACAAAAGCGACAATGGCTTTCAGGCTGTTGCCCATCTCGGGTCCTTCTTTGTTCGGAGACTGAGGGCTGGGGCCGGCCTTGGCTTCCTCCCGCTGCGCGCTGGCCTGGTGGTAACTCCGTCTGCCCAATATAAGGCTCTGTTTACATGGCACCAGCCACTAATCTCAAGAGCTCTGAAATGTTCCTGATAATGGAACGAGTGTTTGGTGATGGTTGCAGACATGGTGACCAGCAGCGCAGCCCTCCTCCTGCCCCGCAGTGCTCGCCGCCCCTCAGCTCCCCGGGAGCCATCCTCCCCCCGGCCTGCATGCTGCCCTCCGGCTGCATCCACACAGCCGCTTCAGTGCCCCCTCACTGCTCTGTGCGGTGCAGTCTGTGCAGCTGGCATGGTGCTGGGGATTGGCTGCAGAAAGGAAACGCTACAGAAGACTGAATTTTTCAACTACAACGTTAATTAAATTTTCAGCAGAAATGTTGGCTGTGATTGAATTGCTGTTTGAAATACCTGTCAGGACTTGACCGACTTTGCAGACGAGTAGCACTTTTATGGACTTGCCTTGCAAGGTGCCAAATACACAGTTGAACAGTGTAACTTGCCACCCGGTACTTATCTGGAACCTTTCACACAAATCCTTGGCAAACGGCTATCTTTAGCTGCTCCAGTGTTTATGTTCTAATGAAGCCACGTTTACTATAGTCCCAGCACCCTGAGCCATGCAGGGCCTTCTCATTGGCTTCTGCTTTGCATCTTTCCTGAATCCCTGCTTCACACGCGATCGCAGCCAGCCCAGGCTGCTCTCTGCCGTCTTCCAGCTGTGTGATGGCTGTCCCTGGACCGAGGCCTGGTGGGAAACTGCTGTGGGTGTGCATACACCAGGCCGTGGCTCTGCTGTACCTCCCAGAGCTGTGTCAGGCCGGGAAGCAGCCTGCCTGGCAGCTGGCCCTCTGCCCTCTGCAGCCCAGCGCTGCCATTTTCCACATTTAACCTACTTCAGGGAGGCTATTGTAGTCACTGTCTGGGTGTGAGGTTGAGAAAAAAGCACTGTCAGGTTATGTTGCCTCACGATCTGCAGTTAGATCTGGTGATACAGAGATCTCTGTTCATCTGCTTTTAAATGTACATCAGCTCTTTCATGTATAGGGTGCTTCCTTGGGTCTCCACGATGCAGAAGCAATGGCACAAAATGTGCGGAGGTTAGCAGGAGTGCAGCAGACAGGGCAGCTGGGGATGGAGAACTACAGCCTGATGCCATAGCACTGGTGCTGAGGAGCCGGATGGAATGTGGAGCTGGGGAACAGAGTCTGCTTGTGTAACCACATGCAAAGGCGTTTGGTACAAATACTGTGGGCTGAGGGCTAGAATTTACACCCATAACAAAGACAAGTCCCATTGGCAAATCCCCTCTGAGACCTGCTGGTTGCATGGCATAGCAGCCTATAGATGAGCAGCTGTCAATAATGTAGTTTAGATATAGTTTTCTTAATAAGCCATATGGAGAGAAATATGCAATATATGGT
This sequence comes from Phasianus colchicus, assembly GCF_987193195.1. Taxonomy (NCBI): domain Eukaryota; kingdom Metazoa; phylum Chordata; class Aves; order Galliformes; family Phasianidae; genus Phasianus; species Phasianus colchicus. Next base: position 36,262,676 of record NC_143436.1, read on the forward strand.
ATGTCTATAGACATAGCTATGTAGATGTATTTTTCTACTTGAATTATTTCTACTTAATGAATCTTTTAAGCTTCAGAAAACTATTTATTTGGGATTTTCTGCGTTGTAGCTTAATCATTATTCCGGCTTATCAAAAAAAGTCACAGTGACCTTTTATTGCTGCATTTTGTACCTCTGCTGGCTTCACCGAAGGTCTGTTTGGAACACAATGTGAGATCAGTGCTTGAGAAAAATAACTTTCATGTTGTGGGATAATAAAGGTCTGCATTTGCAATAAAATGAATGATCCTGGACCATCTGAGAATCACTGACTCAGTGGAGGACATGAGGCAGAGATGGTCCCCCCTGCAGACTAACTGCAGTGCTCTGGCAGTCACTGCATTTCTGGAGCTGCTCTCCATGCCCTATAACATGGCATTAGTGATTGTCCAGAAGCATTTGTGGCATTTCAGGAAAAGTTCAAGTGATAAAGGTGCTCAGCACAGACGTTGCCTTGTTCCTGTCAAAGTGACAGTGCTGCAGCAGAGGACTCTACTGTGCATGGAGGGTGCAGGGGGGCTTTGTGAGCAGTGCTGCTGCTTTCTGAGAGCTCTACATTGTAAAGCCCTCTCTTTGGTCAGCCTGGTATATTAAAGCAAGAGGCTTGAAGGAACAGTTTTAAGAAATTCTCACTAATTGATGCAAAGCATTTGATACAGATTTATTTTAAATCTGTGGCTGGCATTTAGATCCCTTCTTGGCTCACCAATGTTGTATGCTTGTAATTTTTTCTTTATTGGAACATCACCCATAGAGAAGGTGATGACTCCTTATCTTGGCCTGGTTTCGTCATTCATTCTTTGTCATGCACTTTCAGATTCCAAAGGCTCAAAAAGTCCCATAAGGAAGCAGGCTGTGTACTAAGCCCCCTCCCAGGGGCTGGTGGGCTGCTCTTTGCTGTCCATCACATCGCTCTCTTTTTAATACTATTGCTTTCCTGCCGGCCTGAGGTAAGCTCTGGTGCCAGGTGGGGTGGGAGCAGCCAGGAACAGTGGGGAAATCAGTCCAAGTGAGCTGCTCCGAACCTGCACAACAGCACTCTGGATCAAAGTAGCCTTAGCCAAGAAAACTACTGTCTGTTTATTGCTTTGCCATCTTTTTTACTTTTAAGACCCATTTATATATTTTTTTTTTGGGTGGCAATCTTAATAATATCTGGGCTGGAGCTCCTGTGTAAATAGGGGATTAATTTTCAGTTGTTAGAGGATGGCTTCTCACCAGCCAATCAAGCACCCATGTGCTCCATGTAGAAGTGAGTCAGTTGTGTGTTCTGTCTTCTCTCTCTGCCTTTGAAATTCCTGGCCTTCTCATCATTAAAGCAGGCTTGAAAAATAGCTTATGCAGAGGGAAACAGGCAGCTCCTTGGGCTGCCTTCTCTCTCCCGTGCTAACAGAAGCCAAGATTCCCCCATTTATTATAATTACATGAAAGATACTAATGATTGTCAGTAAATATATTTTTGGTCTAGACTGTGCCCTGGCTATCTGTGCTCAGCTTCTCTGGGCACCAATATTTGCTCAATCCAGTGCTTGCTCTGAGAACAAATCCCTCAGCTTGCTGCCAGAGCTCTGACCTCCTCTGATTGATTGACCTGGCGAGCAGCTCTCCGCTCACAGTGGGGTATAAAAAAGGGACTACAGAGGAAATGAATATTGTTGGACTCAGGGCCAGCTGAAGCCATGAGGGCCATACTGCTGACTGTGGTTTACATCCCCTTCACCGTGGCCTTGCAACGGTAAGAGTGTGCCGGGCCTCCCTGGCTCCTCCTGTTCCAGCTGGCTCCTGGCATGACAGCGATTATTGCTGCTGGGTTCTCCAAAAAGACACAAAGAAAAGCTTACAAGGACTCTAGGAAGGAGATTCAGTTAGCTTTCATGTAGTTTTTTTATTTGTGTAGTGTTCCACTCGTTCGATTCAAATCTATCAAGACACAACTTAAAGAAAAGGGAGAATTGGAGGAATTCTGGAGGAATCATCACCCTGACATTTTTGCTCGGAGACACCTGTATTGCTTCCCTCCAGATCTCACTTTGTCAGTAGGAACTGCTTCAGAAAGGCTGTATGACTACATGAACGTAAGTATGGTTATGGTAATGCAACTGTATGGGCTCTCTTCCACTGAAGGCAGATTTTTTCCACTTGAAATGGAAAACACTTGAAATAGAGTCTCTCCATTGTAGGACGTGAGATGGGAGACTCCTTGCAAATACTAGATCATCAAAATTAGTTTAACAGTCTGCAAAATACCAGCTGTATAGATAGAGGTTGGTGTGGGACCTTGACAGAAAACTGATATAATCTGTCAGAGGTAGTTCTGTGATGAGTATGATTTCTGTATAGATCTGTTTTGGCCTTCGTCAGGTCTTCAAACAAATGTGGAACGCTTGCATCTATTAATCTTGGGTGAAGGCTGGGCAGAATCGGATTAGTTCAGATTTATCAGAATCTTGTATGTTTACATGTTATAACAGATCCCCAAGATCTCATTTATTTCATCACTTGGAATCATAAATCAGTGATAATGAGGGCCCAAGTAGAGTTTGTATTCTTTTGCTTTATCTGCTGAGCCTAATGTGTGTTACATATTTGTGACTGACCTGGGTCTCTACACTGAGAAAGGAAAAATCTGAGTTTCATAGGATCTGAGACAGGCAAATGAGCAGGTCAACCATTCTGTAAGCTGTCTCTTTTGGTTTTAGCATTTTGTCTGTTTTGTTGGTCTGTTTTCTGCTTTGGTTCATCTGTTATGTTCGTCTAAAGAAAAGTGAAGCTGCAGAAATGTTGTAGAGGCTGCTGTGGGCAGTGGGGGGAAGGTGAATTATTCAGAAAGAGCTTTCTGACATTTAACGCTCATGAAGAAGTCTCCAGATAGGCTGGAGATGTGAATGAAGAAGAACAAAGGGAGAAGGTTTTCAGCCTTCTCTTAGACTTATCAAAATAACTAAACAAAAGCTCCTTCCCGAGCATATCCAGCTTGCATCTGTAACAGTTTTGTGAGGGGTTTTTGCAAGTTTCTGGGATTTTTTTTTTTTTTTTACCAAAGTGACAGGGGGCTGCCTCAGTTTATAGGTTAATCAATATGAAGTTGTTTGATACAGAAAGAAAGAACTCCCTGCTGTACAACTGGATATTCTAATATTCTGTTACATTGCACGCGTACTTGCATTATGGTTATCTTGTTCAGACTGTAAACTCCAGGGTCACAAGCTGTATTCAGTGTATTAATTAACAAGCATACACTTGAAGATACATACTCAAATACTTTTTACTGTTACAAAAGACTTGTGCCTTTGAATTCCAGAAATGCTTCATCCTATAAATAAGTCTCTTAATGCTAAAGTGCTCTTTCATGGCCAGATACGGGCACTCAGACAATTGCATGCTGTGTGTTGATAAGCTCTTCACTTCAGCAATCACGTGTCCACAGATATCTCTATCTTCAGCTGATGCCCAAGGACGGTCAGTGGTTCCTTTAACCACAAGATGAACTTTACTCGGTACATCAGATACAGTCTGGGGAACAGAATTTGTTTCTGACTTGCTCATAGCTGCTTAGTGCAACAGGCCTGAAGGAAATCACGGGTTCACTACCTCAGTGGTGGAGCTGACTGGGTTATTCTTCCCAGGCACAGTACTACGGAGTCATCAGCGTTGGCACACCGCCTCAGAGCTTCACCGTGGTGTTTGACACTGGCTCCTCCAATTTTTGGGTCCCTTCTGTTTATTGCATCAGCGAAGCATGCAGTAAGAAACCTTCCTGTTCCTCGTGCTCCCAGCATCCTGGGTAAATTGGCTACACTCAAGCAAAGATCAAACTGGCATTTGATTTTCTAATAACGCCACGTGTGGGCAAAATTTGGAAAGGGCCAAGGTGTTGCTCTCTGAATTGTCAGGGATTTGGGGGAGGGGGGCGGGGGGAGGATAGGGGAAGGCCTGGAGTAGCCCCAAAGACTTGCTGGCCTGTTTCTCTCTGTGCTGGTGGCAGACAGGGTGGGCAGTGTCAAGCAGAAGGCATGAAAACATACCCTGGGAGTTACAAACCAAAAATAATCCCCGAGGTATTCTGAGAGCAGAAAAATGGGGAACTGTGCCTCTGTCGATGACTTCTGCACACCGAAAGTCAAAGCTTCCTTGCCAGCATCACAGCCAGTTCTGTGTGGGGAGCAGGTGAGCGGTCTGGTCCTTCCCTCGGGGTGCAGGTGTGGTCTGTTTTGTGCAGGGGTGCACCAGAGGTTCAAGTCCTTTCTGTCTGATTCATACGAGCACGGTGGGGAACCCTTCTCCCTGCAGTATGGCACCGGGCAGCTTCTGGGCATTGCGGCCAAGGACACGCTGCAGGTGAGCCTCTGTCTGGGTGTGGCCTTGGAGATGGAGTCTGAAACGTGCCTAATTCATTGGCACTGATGGCGTCTTCTCTTTCACCTCTTCTTTTTTTCCTACTGAACAGATCAGTAACATCTCCATCAAGGGACAGGACTTCGGCGAGTCGGTGTTTGAGCCAGGAATGACCTTTGCCCTTGCTCATTTTGACGGCGTCCTGGGCCTAGGCTACCCCTCCCTAGCAGTGGGCAATGCTCTGCCTGTGTTTGACAGCATCATGAACCAGAAGCTGGTGGAGGAGCCAGTCTTCTCCTTCTACCTGAAGCGGTCAGTCCTAGTGGAGGCAGGGCCAAGCAAGACACAAATGCACTTTAGTTCTTTGTAGAGGCAATGGAGCATCTGTGTAAATCTTCAGTTCCAGAAAGTAATTGCTCTCTTTTCATTAATTTTTTTCTTTTCCTTTGATTTTCCAATGGGAAAAATGGAGTGAAAAGGGAAATATGTCGGAGTGGGGGGGACCACCTGTTTTTGGACAGACATTTGTTGTTGTAGCTGATCATGGACAAAAGAAGAGCTCCTAACTCAGACTTGAAGTGTGCTGAGCTGCTGGAGGTTTCCCTCCTACCAATGGAGATGAACAGAACTGCAATGCTACACCCAAGTGGCTGCATTTAAGAAGAAAAATGTTGCTCTCTAATATGAACCTGTCTGTAGCTCTACTAATTTGTCTAGATTTAATTCTGAGGGGAGAGAACAACTGGCTCAATATGTTCCTAGTGCTTGCTGTCAGCCCTTGGCAACTCATAGTACATTTTCTCAGAGAGTGCTTGAAGGTTCTGAATTGAGATATATTAAGTTACAATTCAGAAATAATCAGGTTCAGCCATCCATGCTTGAATTTAGAAAGCACTGTGGTTTGCCTTTTCCTTTTAAGACTGATCTAGTTTTTGTACTCCAACATACTCCCATGCCTCTGCTGATGTGTGCTCTTCTTCCAGGGGAGATGACACTGAGAATGGTGGTGAGCTGATCCTGGGGGGCATAGACCACTCCCTCTATAAAGGCTCAATTCACTGGGTCCCAGTCACTGAGAAGAGCTACTGGCAGATACATCTGAACAAGTATGTATGCACTACGTGGTGGAATTCACCTTCCCAGGTAAAGTCCACAGAGGCAGAAACGCTCAGCAATGCAGATGAAGGAGGCTGTAGTGTTTCCCCTTTGTGGGACTCAAAGAGGTTTGCCAGGATGAGTCTGAGGACTGTCAGCTCTCTGAATCTGTTGTGGAATGGATGGCTGGTTTCTTTGAGGGCATTTTAAAATGTTTTAATATGATTCAGTAACACTCAGACTACTGTTTTGGTGGACTATTCATGGAAGTGGCTAAGGCACCAAGGAACTGAGTCCAGCCTCAGGTCTTGCTCTAATCTTTCTTTTGAACCTTGGTCAAAGTTGTTCACATGCCTTTGTTTGTACTGCATAGAAGCTATGAAGACCCATGAGGACGTTCATCAGCAAATGACTGGGGCTGCAGGAATCCTGGGAGAAAAGTGGGTCCACACATGGGTCTTCCTAGAGCTGCTTTTTTTTGTTTCTCATTTTTGAAAGACACTCTTGTATTTTCAGACTGGGAAAGCTTGGCAGCCAGTTCTCCAGATTGTTCCCTGACTCTGAAGTCAGATAGCAGTGGTGTGTTGCTGCAGATGCAGTGTATGTACCATTTGTTTAAAGATGCCTTCTTCTCCACTTGCAGTATAAAGATCCAGGGCCGGGTGGCATTTTGCTCCCATGGCTGCGAAGCCATCGTTGATTCTGGCACTTCTCTTATCACCGGTCCCTCGTCACAAATCAGACGATTACAGGAGTATATTGGGGCAAGTCCGTCACGCTCTGGAGAGGTAATAACTGTGCAACCAGAAAGCAGCCAGAGAAGGAGAAACTGGTGTTTGGTGCAAAGAACTTTTATAGGGTGGGAAAAAGAAGAAAATATAGAAAATAATGGCTGAGAAAAGTCTCAGAGAAAGCCTTGACTCTAGGACAATACAGAACTCAGTGCTGTGCTGGTTTTGATGCACCTGCCTTGTTGCCCCAGCCCTCCTCCCAGTGTCTACTTCCTCTCCAGTTCTCTTCAGTGATGGTGTGTAAGGAAACAGTGGGGGAATATGTCTAAGGAATTGTTCTGTACTCCACATTTTCTCTGAAAGGTAATTTTCTTTTGGAAAATCAGAATAGTACTACCTTGCCGAGTCCCCAGCTATAGCCGTGGGTTCCCCAGAGCTGGAAGGAGTTGATGGCCATCCCAATCAACATTAACAAGAAATGGCAATGGAAAGGTGTGTTAATTATTGCCCCAAGTGGCTCTGCTGACGGATCTCCCACTGCCTGCTCTGTCTGCAGATCAGGAGGCTTCATGCCAGGGCTCCTAGGAGGGACACGTCCAGTTGCTCACAACATTGGCTCTGGAGTATCCCAGGAGTACAGAACAGACCTTGCTGACTCTTGCTCTCCCTGCTCAATGCTTTTCTTATGTTTCCTCGTTGTTTGATATCTCTTTCCTGTTGCATCCCCTTTCTTGACACCAGGCAGCACTCCCCCTCCTCACTGCTGTTGCTGTTCCTCCAAGGAGCACCTCCACTTCTTCCAGTCAGCTGAGGTGGCTGGGATTTGTTGCTTCATGGCTTCTCCAGCTGCATAGCTGTACTCCCAGCTCCCACACTTCTCTCTGGGGGTTACATAAGATGAAGCTGCTGGAGGTTGGGCTGGTCGCTGCCCTCTCAACGGGGGTGTCCCTCTACCACCCTTTATACCTTCGCATTGTTACTTTTACCAAGCCCTGGCAATATCTTTAGATTTGAGACAGTAAGCCTGCAATGGCTAATCTGACCCAGCTCCAGGAAGGAGGCAGCTTCTTTTTCCATGCATTATTGCCGACCTTTGGCTGACTCCCACAGTCAATTTCTATCCTGCCACACTTCAGTACTGCAAGTAAAACCATCGCCTACAGTTCTGGGTGACTCCACAGTTGATCATGACAACACTGCACTTTGGAGAGAATTAAGTGTTACTTCAGCTCTGTGCGTGAGGCAAAGTTCAGAGAGAAAGCAAGCTTTAATCTGCCTCCATTTGGGAGGGGGAGACCTGGAGATGCTTCTGTGTAACTGATGAGGCTTCAGGCTTCTTTTTCAGTTAAACCTTACACTCCATTTTCATTAAAGTTTTCAGGCACGTGTTAAAGAGTTTGTTTTGATAACAGGTTGTTTTTATAACGGTACATGCTCATGGATATAGATAAAATAGGTAATTTCAAAGTAATTAGATTGATACTATATAAACGAGGAATGCGTCGCTTTCAACATAAGGCTACTTATTCCAATTCTGTAAAAACAAACCTAAAAGACATTCTTTATGTCACTGTTTTATTTTAAAACACAGGCAGGCTGAGTGTGTTGGCTTAAATTTTTCCTGGCGTAAGTAGGTGAATCCATCAGTGATTTTACCAGAACTTTTATCTCTTTCCAGAAAGGATTAATTTGCTCTGGATGTACTGACAATGTAAATGAATTATGTCATGCTTCTCGTATCCTGCAAATCACTATGCTGGTTCTTTTTCCCTTATCTTCTCTATCCTGTTGTTTATCTTGCTCTAATGGCATGACACCTGCTTGGTATACAAAAGATTTATGGCTGTATTTTGATTAAGTTGATTTAACAACAGCAAAAATAGTGCCTTCCTTGTAGGAAGGCCCTAACAATGACTTTAAATGCTACCGTTTGCCTCAAAGATCCCTCTGGGCTTGGAGCATCTTGCAGTGACATTTCACACGCTGGTTGGTTGGTGAAATAGCTGGGAGGCCAGGAAATGATCTGCTGGGTTACTGTAAGCAAATGCATTATTTATAGAAATTAATGGACATGCCAGCATTCAATCCTTTTTCTGTTCTTTAAATCCCACTCCAGTGCAGGGTAATGTATGAATATATGAACGTCTAAACTTATAAAGTGCTGTGCTCCTCGTGAGCTTTCTGAGTGGTGCCTTTTTTTTCTCCTAAAGCAGTGATGTTACCTTCAATAAGGCACTGCGTGGGCTGGAGGCAGCTCCAGGACCCCACCACAGCCTGGCACCTGGAGGGGTTCTTCTCAGCATGCCTTGCTTCTCTCTTCTTATTTGTGGGACACAAACTTGGTTTTGTACATGGGGGGGCATCAGAATGCCCCTGCACCTTGGCCCTTTAGGGCATGCAATGCTTTTCAGAGCTCGTGGGGGCTTTGGTGCAGCTGCTATGACCCAGTGCAGACCCAGTGGGCAGCACTGGGCTATGAGTCGACCTAATGTTCCTCTGCAGTAAATTCACCATCAGCAGTGGCAAAAAGCTTGAATGCAAAGGACAGTATTTTAAAAAAGGCAAATCAATCACATGCCAACCAGCGTGTTGCATACAGTTTCTTGTAGACTGCAGAAGACTGTCCAGCTTGCCCCACATCAGCTTCACCATTGGGCATCACGAATACAAGCTGACAGCAGAGCAATACGTCGTGAAGGTGCGTGTCCTCCTGGCTCTCTGCTCCTGGTCAGGGCCAGAAGAGCCACTGCAAGGAGATGTTTTTTCTCTTCCAGGAGTCCATCGATGACCAAACCTTCTGCATGAGCGGCTTCCAGGCTCTTGACATCCCAACTCGCAGTGGTTCGCTCTGGATTTTAGGAGATGTCTTTATGTCTGCCTTTTACTGCATTTTTGACCGTGGGAATGATAGAGTGGGATTTGCAAAATCTGCTCACAGGGATGATTATTAGTGAGTTGTAGTAGCATTCGTTCTGCATCAGCATGGATGCTGATATTTTGAGCAGACCTGTGAAAAAGAACTAAAGGTGAAACTGAACCAGAATGCAGATCTCCTCCTCAAGTTTTAAGTGCTTGGGGCAATCCTTGTCCCAAATTACACGGTTTGGTTCAATATCTATATACTTACAACTGAGATACATGCTCTTCCTGAATAACTGGTGAACACCACAGCTCTCAATAAAAAGAGCTCATCTCAGCATGTTGTGCAGCTCTGCAAGAGGGCAGGAAGGATGAAAATGCTGAACAGAGTAAGACTGAGAGTATAGCAGTAAGAAATGAGTGAAGCTAATCCCGGGCTGGCTTGTTTGTACCATTTTTTATTCCTGTGTGCCATTTTCATCTAATTTCCCCACTGACTTCATTTTTCTCATTATGTTCTTGTTTTGGCGATTTTATCTCCTTCCTGCCATGCACATTCTGTTGGGTTTGCTCCAACCAACTCATACAGAAAGGAATGATCCCTGAGTGACCACCACGCTTTCTGACACACTTCCTTGCAGACAGCTTACAGCTCTCTCAAATGTGCTCTTCACTCTTTCTAGGTTTGTTCTCTTGACTTTTTTACTTCTCCTTCTCTGGGTCTTAGTGTTCAGTGTCACTTGATTCTGATCTTCTGGGTTCAGGGTATCTATTTGCATTGCAAAAACCACACTGCAGTCCACACAAGTGGAGTTGCTGAACTTCCTACAGTTGATTGAGCCAAAAAAGATTTACCTAAATGGAATATTTGTTTTGATTGTTAAAACCACTGCTGCCTCTGTACATGTGAATAAAACTTAACCAAATGAATCTGCTTTGGACTCAATGCTTTGGTTTTTGTTTCCTTGCAGTGACTCCTGCCATGCCAGGGCCACCTGCTCTGAGGAGGTGGAGAGGGTCAGCAGCGATTAAATATACAGCTTGCTTGGCAGTGTGGGGGGGGGAGAGATAGGACATGCTTGTGCTGCTCTTCTCTCCCCAGACCTGAAATACTTGTATGTGGAAAGCCTCCAGTGAGGCTGGTGAGAAAGGCCATGACTTGAAGGCCTGTATGTGAAGGATCAAATTCTCTCCATCAGGCCCAAATGGTGTCTTATCTGCCACCTACCCTCACAGCTGGGCCTGATGTGAAGTGGGGCCAGGAGGGAGGTTACAGTGGTGGTATATATGCATAGTATTCATCTTTGGTGGTGTTGAGCAGCCCCAGCACCAGACATTGGGTACAGACTTGGTAACATGGACTGGGACCAGCTGAGTGGAGTCCATGGCCTGGGCACAGCTGTAGGATAACTAGGAACCCGTGCAGTTTTGGTGTCCCTGGAATAGAGACCAACAGCCATGGGGAGGTGTCTGGATGAGCTCTGCACACAGGCAGCACAGTGTCTGTTGGGATCTCGGCAGGATTATCGTCACAGGTCTGAGATTTAAGGCTTCAGCTCTAAGACCTGATAAGTATTAACAGAGTGGGGTGGTTTGTGTGTAGGTATCTCAGAGGCGTTGATTTTGCCTTCAGATATGAAATATTTTCTCTCTCTGGTGTGTGTTTTTACAACTCTATATTTGCAATTACATTTTATTGGACTTTTGATACCACAGCTATCAGCTTACAGCAATAGCAACTCATTTGCCATTTGTTTCTTTTTGTGGGAAAGTTTAAAATGTATGAAGTTAGCATTATCTCGTGCCTCACTTGCCTTATCTCCTCCTTGTGCATATCATTCTTAGAGAAGAATGACCATAAGAAAACTTCTTTATTTGGAAAACTTTTTTTTTTTTTTTTTTTGTCATAAACCAAGACAAAAAAAAGCATCTACAAAGAGGTTTCAATTGTTTAGCAGCAGCCAGTATTCTTGTTTTCCCTGTTGTGCAGTTGACTTACAATTCTGGTGCATTTCCATTATTTCTGAAATATGTATTTTTTCATTGAATGGGAAATTGCAGGAAAAATTAGAGATCTGCTATGTATGACTGAGGATTTTAAAGGCAGTGGGATTTGTCTCTACAGCATGCTGACAGCTTGGCTCTGTGAATCCTGGCATGGAGAATAAACACATCTTAGAAATATGTGGAAAATCATAATGAGCATTCAGGGAATGTCCCTCACTATATTCTGATGCATCTCATCCTATTTGACATCACCTGATAGGGTCAGGGTATATAAATAGGTCAGAAAACCACGTTGCTCCCATCACTTCCTCAGTCTTTTCAAGCTTTGACCGTTTCTGTAGGTTTGCTTCTCTGTTCCAGGTAGACATCGAGTTAACTTGCATGGTAGTTCACATCTCTGCCAGAAGTGTTTCTTGACAGTTCAATACAGTCAAGACATCTGTGTTTCTCAAAATGCCTTTATTCATGCAATAATTCTACATTCTTTATGCCAGTGAACATGAATTGTGAATTGTTGAGGTTGCTGAAATTGCCCGTTTACTTTGCTAAGGCAAATAGTTTACCAGAAGTAGTGCTAAAGGGAGCACATCATCCCAAAAGAAAATTTAATATAAGTCAGAGCCTGAGGATGTTTGCAACAGTGAGATAGACTAAATGCACAGAAATTTTTCTGATAATTCATCCCAGCACGAGTTTCTTTGTGAGCTAATGAATGGAATATTTTAACTAACCTGGAGCTGCCCTCCTACGTGTGGTATACTGTCTGTTTATTGCATAATAGACTGTGGGACTTCAGAATTGTCATCCCTAACCTAACATCTTTCAGTATCTAACAGATGCCTCTGTGGGACCTAACTGAAGCTTAACCACCCAGTGGCTACTGTATGGCCCTTGGCCTCCTCTGGAGGAGTACTGTCACTGGGGCAGGGAGAGCAGGCAGAGTGAATGGAATTGACAGCAAAGTCATTGCTCATGAGATGCACAAAAGTCTGGTGGATAGCATCACTGTGCGCTCTTAGCAGTGGCCATGCTGAGAAGAAAATGATGGAAGATGAGCAGAGCTGGACAATGAGAATCTGGGAAGGCTTTTGCAGGCTGAGCTATGCTGAGACAGATCAGCTTACGTCCGAGCTGGGGGGATGAAGGCAGAATCAAAAAATTGTTTGAGTGGAAGGGACCCTTAAGTGTCACCTAGTCCAACCCCCCTGCAATGAACAGTGACACCTACAGCTACATCAGGTTGCTCAGAGCCCCTTCCAGCCTTATCTTGAATGTCTCCAAGGACAGAGCATCCACCATCTTTCTAGACAACCTGGTCCAGTGCCTCACCACTCTTACTGTAAAAAAATTCCTTATACCCAATTGAAATCTCCCCTCTGTTAGTTCAAAACTATTTCCCCTTGTCCTATCACAACAGACTCTGCTAAGGAGTCTGTCCCCTTCCTTCTTATACCTCCCTTTAGATACCTTAAGGCCTCTCTCAGATCTTCCAGAGCTTTTTCTTCTGCAGGCTGAACAGCCCCAGCTCTCACAGCCTGTCCTTGTAGGAGAGGTGTTTGTTTCATCCCCTGGATCATTTTTGTGGCCCTCCTCTGGGCACGCTCTAACAGGTCTGCATCTCTCCTGTACTGAGGACTCCACATCTGGACACAATACTCCAAATGAGCAGTACTCAGGGCAGCGCAGGGCAGAGAGGCAGGATCACCTCTCTTGACCTGCTGGCCAGGCTGCTTCCACTCCCTTGTGAAAGTTGTATGAAGGAAGATACGGAGGAGGTGTAGTGGGACTGGACTCTAAGTGTGGATCTGTGGGAGTTTTATATTAAATGGCTTAAATCTCCTTTCAGAGGGAAGAACATTCCTGGTCTGTGATAACAGAACTAGACGGTATACCAGATTTTCTCCACAACTGCTGAAAATCCTTCCTATATCTGGCTGCCAGCTGCAGCTCCCCACGAGTGGAGGCCTCAGATCAGTTACCTCTGCTGCTCCCCTTCTTGAGAGAGGGCTATGGCCCCTAGATAAGCTATGTACATGCTCTAAGGAGCACAGACCAAGACTTATACCTCCCATGCCTAGTTCATTAGAAATTTTGCCTCTTCCATTTTTCTCAATGGAGTTTTAATATGAAGTATTTTATTTTTATTTTTCAATCTGTTGTGGCATAGCTTCAGCAGGACCATAGCAGGCTCTTGCCTCCACAAGCCACAATAAGGTGCCTGATTTGTTTAACCATACCTCTAAGTATTGGAATTTAGTGGGCTGAAGAGGGAACTGAGCCCAAACCTCCCCTAGCTCCTTGACTAGAAACCAGAAGTGTTGGTCGTCTTACAAGGATGTTATGGATTTAATTCTGAAGGAGCATCCATCAGATCACATGGCAATATTCAAGGTGCACGTAAAGTGGAAAAAGCCACCTCTGCTCTTCTTAACTTTAGTGTTTCCTCTAGGCAAGCCCACACATCTCACTACTATGTGCGCTGGCTGGTTTGAATCCATTTTTGAGACACTCAGTCCTCTCTGCAAGTGTTTTCCTCACAGGGTCACAAATTTGAAACCAGTGACCAAGTGGCTTGAAGTATTGCAGTGCCTTGTGTTTACATGCCTGAATCCTCTGTTGGATCTTGCTCAGGACTTGTCTGAGCATCATGTCTGCCTTTATGGACCTTCCAACAAACATCTGTGAGAACCACTTTCAAGAAAATACAGGAAGATCAGCCAGAACCAGAAGCACTGTTAAGGATTTCTTTTACTTTTTTCATTAGAAAATTCTACTATGGCTGTTTCTTTGGTATCCAGGTTATCCAATAGGTGATGCATTTCAAATGTCTCTGGAGCAGTAGCAGAAGTAATGCTTTTTCCATCACTTACCACAGTCCTTGGTTGTGAAAATGTTGCAGCATCTGTTACAGGATGTGCAGAGTCAGCACTGGGCATTGTACTGGGACTATGGAAGCTTGGTAAGCTCCATCGCTGAAGGTTTCTCTCGTGATCTGTTCTGAGACCAGCTATGTTACTACTGTGGGTTTCTTGTTTGGGCTCCCTTATCATGCTAGGCAGTGACTGATGCATCTCAGTACCTGGGAAGTGTGCAGTCACTTCTGAGGGGAATAAAGAAAGGTCCATAAGAGACACATCTGCCTCGGTTAGGCTCCTTTGGGGCTTCTCTTCCTGTGTGACTTCAGTGCTCTCTGCTTGCAGAGCTGACTTGCCCAGCACATCAGGTGCTTTTTCCTCAGTTTCAGAGTTGATGACCTCAGGAACTGGCTTGTTCGTCTCAGATGAGGTGTCACTGTCATTAAGCAGTGCCTCATTCCTGGAGGTTTCGCTTATAGGTCCTAGATCCCTGCTACTGTGAAGTCTGCTACTTCGGTCAGCTCCTTCGTGTTTCCTCTTGAAGCTGGAGGTAGAATGTTTCCCCCTAGTGTGCATTTCCTGCAGCCGCCTGATGTGTCCCTTCTCATCTGCGGGGAAGAACACCGAATTCTCACTTGTCTGCCGGTTGTAGCGCCTGTGAGTGGGGGAGGAAGGGCCCTCGTGGACGCTGAGAAATCTCTTAACTCTCCTCAGCACTGAATGTTGTCTGTGGTGTTTCTCTTCTTCCCAGGGCCACTCTTCCCCATAGAGGAATTCGGTATCAGCCAGCCTGCCAAATAAAGTAGGTAAGTAGGTGTTACACGTAGGAAGCGTGCAGTCTGCAAGCACATATATCCCACTATCTTGTCAAGAAGACAGAAATGTTAGGAATCAAAAGCCCCTATGTGTCCCTCAGAAGGGCATGGAAGGGATGAACAAAGGGTGAGAGTGCCAAGAAATAGCACCTTTTCCTTTGGACCAGCTGGGTCACCCAGGAATCTCTCCATCTCCAGATGTCTCTTCTGAGGACAACAGTGGGATGGCACAACTGGGCATGGGCTCCATTTCATACTGGGGTCAGGAGCCAGGTAGCCAGACTGCTATACTGGATATTTGGCTCCAGCTCTTTGGGCATCTGCACGCAGCTGGCTTGAGGTTAGGGTGAGGGTAGGGGGAGAAGGAAAGCCTGCTCAGTGCTGTACGTCTAGAGAGTCCTTCAGGCAAAAAACAATAATAATGAAAAAGCTACTCCTGGAAGCAGAGCGAAATGGTTTATAAAGAAATAAATAAATAATGTTAGACTCAGGTGGTCAAACCTCATTTAATTCCAAGGCATGACAGGGTGTCTGAAAATCTCACCTGTAGCTGGTGCTCTTCCCCTTCCCAGCCTTGTGGTTAATGAGAACAGCTATTGTTTTGCCTGCCATACCATGCACTACACACTATTATCTGGGTGCATCTCAGAAGACAAGTCAAATAAGGCCATTCAATTTCCCTAAGGGCAAGGACTACAAAAGGACATGGGCCAAACCCAAGGCAAGGAGAGCAGGGAGGCAACACTGATACAAAAGGACAGAGGGAATCTCACTATGCATTTATGAGGTTGTTGGCTTCCTATTAAAAATTGTTCTCAGACTTAATAATATTTATTCTTTTTTTTTTTTTCCCCTGGTAATTAGAGTAAAATAAATTACAGTCTATGGATTTATCTTTTCTCATGAGTAATGTATAGGTTTTTTTATTCCAGAATGAAAGAATTTCTAAAAAGGTGGCATATGAGAAAAGGAACCAATACAAAGCACTGTTCCTTGTAGTAGAAGGCAAGCAGAGCTGGAGAAATAGGAGAAATAAAAATGAGAAAACATCAGTTTGGTTTTCCAAGGCCAAATGAATTTTTAAAAAAAGACACATTTTTTGTTTTGGTAAGGCTGGATTTTTTTTTTTTCTGAAAAATTGAAAACTTGTTAAGATAAATTATGAAGTTACAAAAAAGACTTCTATACTGCCTTTAAAAACATACTCAGATAAAAATGTTGACTTGCCCTGGCATTTGCTTAGGCAGGATGATATTTACACACACTGACTTGTTTTATGCTAGAGTATGTCACAAGTGCTTAAACTCAACACCTTCTAAACTGATGGGCCCATCACTGCAGTCTAATATAGACTGCAACAACTCTGGGTGGTCCCGTAGACTCTCAGTATTTCTGGGTGGTCATCGTGTATAACTCCTCTTCTTTACCCTTTCACAAATCCTGACCACTCCAGCTTCCTTGCCTGGTTTATTATTCAATTAAAGGCTGTACCACATTTCAGATCACTTCCTGTTTATCTTCTCAAAAATCTGGACTAATTTCAGCCATCATCTGCTACTCAAACAAACAAAGGAATAGCTGTTCGCTGTGTATGGAGAAGCCATAATAAGTGGAAAATTATTAAGAAGTCTGTCACTGTCTTCAGGTGCTGTCTTGTACTCAGAGAACATCTGTGAGCACTCCCCCAGGGCATTCTCTAGTTATTAATTAGACAATATGTGCTATCGATGCGCAATCTGTATGGGCACAGGGATTGCTGAAGACATTCTCCCATCAACACCAGGCTGCCCACCCCCTCCCAGCAACACCCTTTCCAATCTTGACATTTCCCACTCACAATATGATCCTATCCCTGGGCCCCATGCCTCTTTATCACGTTCCCCCAATGGAAACTGTCTAAACTGTGTGTTACAAAATGCAGTTCTTGAGGCAGCTGTCTGGATGAGTGCTAATGAGCAGGACTGGCCACTGGAGACTAGTGAAGGTCCTGCAGCAGTCACTGGTACCAGCCCACATCCTTCAGCTGCGGAGGTGGGGGCTGCAGCTGTGGCAATCTTGGTGGTGGCGATAGGGACTGTTGTGCCACTCACCCCATTTCAATTGTTGATCCAAGGAATGAAGGAATGCAGTAATCAGCAGCTGCTTTTGTGTAGGGCGGCCGGGCGGAAGAATCATTCCAGTAAATGTCTCTCTCCATTCTTGGTAAGTTCATGTGCATCTCATCCACCGCCAGAAGTGAGACCTTAGATTTTTTGCATAAATCATGTCACATTCAATATATTACAGCATACAAAATAACCTGCTTTGTACTCCTCAGCTCGATGTTTTTTTAGAGACCCTTTAAATTAAACTATGTGCTCTGGGCATTGTAAAGAGACTCAATATTACTAAAATCCAATCTCGATACCTTCCTACGCTTGCAAAAGTCTGAATTTTATTGCAACTTGAATCTTGTGCTATGAAGATGTTTCTTTGGGTCTGAAGTCCTTTCTTCACCAATGGTGTGGTTAAACGGACTTGTGATCCCAGCGTGCAGTGGGTAGTCTGTGTAATGTGTTATGTTCCTCTGAATGTTCCACTGGCTGAGAAGATTTCTGAGAGATTTCTTTCACATTTTAACCCCTTCAGAATCAAATGTGACCATCCCGGTTTAGGGCCTTGCAAGAGGTCTCATCAAAAGGGCTCTGCAGCACCCTTGCAGCAGCAACCTGAGGTAGCATTAAGCCAGAGACCACACTTCGGCCCCTCGTGAAGACACTGCCACAGGCCCCACTTATTGCCTCAGGGCTCTGCTTTGGGATCTTCTCTGAGATATTATAAAAGGAAGATTAATATACAATATTGCAATTGTTAGACATTCAGATTAGCAAAGCTTGTTTTCATCTAAATGGGAGTAGATGGCTTTTGGATTTGGCAGGATTGACCCACATTACTTGCTTTTCCTGGCATAAGGTGAGCTTAGAGTTGGAGGTCAGCTGTTTGCATGTTAGTCAGGAAAAAAGCAATGCCAAATACCCAAACCAGGATGCATTAGCTTATGAAAATACAATCTGGGGACCATAGCTACAGGCACTCCTTCAGGGAAAGAGTTTGTTTTAATGACACTCATTGCCCTTAATTTGTACCTCGATGTAAGAAAGGGGATTAAATGTAATGACGATCTATGATACCGCAAAGCTGGAAGTAGAAATAACAACAGCAACCTGTAAATTTCTATCGATGCACCAATTAGTTTCAAAATCATCATCATCTTCTCCAAATGGATTAATAAGTTGTTCCGCAACCTGGGAGGGAAATGAGACAGTGAATAGAGGTTAATATGCAGTGTCAGGACTGCTGCCTCAGAGCAAATCTGATTTGATTTTCCTCTCTCTCCCTGCCTGTCACTAGCAATCATAACATGAGCTTCAGTGTGATGTTTGTGCCAGTCGAGCAGAGGAACATCTTGCTTTCCCTATGCATGCAGACCATGGTGCCTCGTTGGTGCTGTCAGTCATGATTGTTGGCCCTGGTTTACAGGAACTGAGAAATGTCCGGGCTGCTGTGATTGTCACATGAGATAATCATTACCTTCCCTCACTGCTTCTCAGGCTGACTTACATAAGTGATTTAGCAATGGAAGGCTCTTTCGTTGCATTATGGTCTATGATACTCCACTGGCCCACTCAGTATTTCTAGGCAACATAGCTGAGGCCTTCTGGAAGGAACACAGCCCATCCCCTGAGTCCTGGACACCAGCCCCTGGCTGCTGCCGACTGACCTGAGGTCATGCTAACTGTATCCCCCTCAAGGTTTGAGAAAAGCAGCCTACCAAAAGCCTTGGCTCCAGTGAAAGTCATTTGTCACAGTAGCCAAAGCCAAGAGACAGTCTGAGTTTGTTCTTTAATTCAACCTGGAGGTTTCTGTTTCTGTAAATGAAGTGATTAAAGCTGCAAGGATAAAGATCATTTTGTGGAGGACGTGACTGCTCAGGGAGCTCAGGCAGGTCCATGGTGAGGTGCCTCAGGGGAAGGAAACTTCTTGGGCTGCCCTTGCCTCACCTACTCCCCACCTGCTAAAGCCTAAAGAAGTGGAAAAATAATCAGAGGCTGCTCCAGGCCTCATGATCACCAAAAAACATTGTGGGGATGAAATCACTGCTGCTGAGGGAGAAAAGAAATCTGAAATAAGAAAACTGGAAAAAAAAACAGCTGTAGGAAATTCAGACTACTTATTTCTCAGTTTCTCGGTGAACTAATGTTAAATATCCTCCCCTCCTTCACATTTTTCCCCTTCTTCTTGTTTTTTTAAGCTAGTGATGCCATTGCTGATCCTGGAGGAAGCCAGGGCCATGCAGGGCAAGTGGAGAGATCCCACGTTCAACATGGTGTAGGGCAAAATGATCGCTATGGGCTGCTATGATCTAAATAACTCATAATAGTAAGGCCGTCACTCCCTGGCTATTTATTCGCATGTGCCTCATGTTTAAGGACTGCTCAACTGCACTGTTACCTAACTGCTTGCTGACTCTCCTTGGCTTGTTGGTGGAAGATGACGAATGAACTGCTGAGAAGACAAACTATAAGAACACAAAAGGAGGCAGGAGGAGTGAGAAGCAGAAGGGGAACACCTCTGCTCACATTTGGTTGTGTGCCCTGGGGCATTACATTTCGGGTACAGCTATGTGGCTGCTGGAATCAGATGATGGCAGAATGCAAATGGCATTGTGGGTCTCCAGGGAAGGCACCAGATCAGCTCAGTGTTAACCTAGGAATTACTGCCCAAAAATCCACTGCAAAACCTCTCCCATGAGCTAAAAAAAACAGTGAGCAGGGTTAGGACAGAGGACATTTCCTGGCCACTAGCTTATATTGTCTGGAAAAGAATGCAATGCTAGACAGCTAAGCCCTGTATTTGGATGGTCTATTGCAGCAATGAAATAGGGATTTAGCAGAGTCTCACGTGTTGGGAAACTTTGCCCCTGTATTGCAGGTATAACAAATCAGGCCTGAGGCCAAGGAATGAGCTCAGTTTTGCCATCATCTCTGAGGAATTGCCAAGTTACTGGAAGTCAATAGTGCTGGCCCTGTATGCACACTGGCAGCCAAAACCAAACACACTCAGCAGGAAACAGCTTTAACCTTCAGAACAGAAAGACATGTACTCTGTGGCAGTCTGAGGGAACACTGCTGATTTTAAGTCTGGCTTTTAAAAGCTGCTTTTCCTCCTCTTCATTTTCTTATGCAAAAGATTTCTCAGTTATAATGATATTCCATATCTATTGCCTAGAGTTGGCTGGAAGCCTGTAACTGGAAAAGATGGATGTTGATGGAGAGGAAAGCATCCCCCCCATGGCTTCCTGACACATTGGGCAGGGTAGTCAGGAGGAGAAGTTTCCAGTTTTGTAACCCACCGGGACAACCTTGAAAGGCAGTGCCTAGAGACAAAGCCTCATATCTATAATTTCAAAGAAAATTGGTGCTGAAATTAAAAAAGATAGGAATTTAAGGCCTGCAGGTATCTCACTTGCTATTAAACATAAAACATTATTAAGCAGGTGGCAAAACCAAATGGAAATCAAAGGGATATTTTATGAAGGGAAGAACCAATCCTAACTCTTTCTCATGTGCAAAGTTTTCCACATCCATGGATACTGCGTTCCTCCTGTAGCAGGATCCTCTCCCTTCTCCTTTCCCCAGGCTGGCCCCTATACTGCAGCCTCCTTCCCCCCCCAACAATTTCCTGCCATACAGGAGGGTATGATAGAGGGTACGGTAGAGGAGCTTACCCTGCAGGCCTCTGAAGAGTGGGCAGCTTTGCAATCCCTCCCCAAACCCTTGCAGTCCAACAGCTTGGTATGCTGTGTTTTTTTACTGTACCATTTTGAGATGGCTGTGGGAAAAAAAAACTCTAAAAATGGGGGCATTAAAGGAAAGAGGGCCAATTTTGTACCATTTATATCCTGAAAAAAGTGAACTCAAAATTTCCAGCTATGATTAATAATCCCAAGAGAAAACCTTTAAGTACGTGGGCCCTAATGTACAAACTTGCTTTTTACTTAAAACTTTTCTCAGTCTATCTTGATCCTCACTGCAAAAAAGAAAGCCAATGTGAGGTGTGTGACTTAATTACTCATCTATCAGATCAATAGCAATATATTAACTAACCAGGCATCAATGGGCTGAGCGGTAGCATCCAAGTCCTTCCAAAATTTTTCTTTTTAATGAATGCTTTTATGCAGTGAAACTGTAGGCAATAATAGCTATCCCTGTTTGAGAGCCTTATGAAACAGGAGACCTTAAATTGGCTGCATCATATTAGTTAGCAGCAGACACTAAAGGCAGGCTGTGATCATAAGACGAAATTGTGATTTAGTTCCTTTCAGCCCATGCCAGGTCTGTAAAAGTATGTGCCCACTATATAGCCAAGTGGGAAGAATATTTTTAAAATTTTTCATCTGTTACTTTATAGTCCGCATCCAGGGACCAGATTTTGCTAGAGTAATGCTTTCTTAAGGAGTTGTTGCTGTGCTGCTCCAAATGAAATTGTATGTTTCAGGTTCCTGAAAACTCCTTATGGTAAGATCTTTTTGAGTGGAAGTAACGACGTACTAGATAATTTTTCTTTATAACTACAGGAGATGTTGGGCTGAATTTAGCTTTGGTGTAACTCCCTGAAACCTTGGTGATTTTAGTGTGCCACAAATCTGATATCTTCAGCAGCTCATGTGGGGAAGGTGCCCTCATTGCCTTCCCAGCAAGCCAGCTTACCTTGAGCCATCCTGCGTAGAAGAAGAACTGTAACAGCGTGAAGATTGGAACATAAAGATCTAAGTCGTGTCCCTGATACCCTTGGTCAGTATCCAAAAACTGGCGGCCTATCAGGCAGGCAAAGAAAAAGGTATATACTGCAAGAGTAACGACCTGCAAAGAGAAAAACTTAATTGGAAATGTAATAATACAGTCTTATGCATAAGGCATCACAAATCCAAAGGCCTCTGACTGCCTTTTGTATATTATTTACAAAATATTATTTACAAAACTGGAACAAAATGTTTCAAATAAAGAGGACGCAAGAGTAACCACTGCCAGGAGGTAGACCCAGGAAACAAAAATATCTTGGAGCTTTCTTACTCTTCCAAATTATGCAAGGATTTCAAAACATCTCCACGTTAAACATTAATTTTAACATTAAATATTTAGCCAGATGCTGATACTCAACAAGACCCAGACATCTTGGAGATGTCAGTCCAGACTATGGATGTTTGGCACAAATGTCCCTTTTACGGAAAACATATTTCAAAGAAAATAAAAAAAAGAAACAATTCAGTACCTGTGTATAGACCAGAGGAATTCCAACCCAGTCATAGCCAAACAAAAGGCTACACCAAGATCTGAACTTATTCATTTCCTGAATGAAAAAAAAAAAGAGAAAAAAAAGAAGAAACATATCCCAACAAACTAAAATGGTGTTAATCCTGAATGGCAAACATTTAGTTATAGTCTATTTTTATACATGTAAAAGGACAAGGAGACAAGATGGTGTCATATAAATTCACAGAATAATAATACTCAGCAGCTCATTGTAATGTTTGAATATTCACTTAATTTATGGAGTTGGAATGCTTAATATAATATCTATTTCTTCACAAATGATCTTTTGTTTCTATCTTATACAACTTAGTGATATATGAGAGAATGCATTTTATTATAAAACTAATGTTGGGCCACTTAATAAAATATTTAGGGAGACTGTTTTCCCCGAAATTGACACTAAAATCTTCAAAATACCAAATAACAATCAGATTTTTTTTTTCTGCAGTAATGGGCCAAGTATAAATTTACAGTGAGGCTTTTACTCACCAAACTGTTGTTTCAAGTAATTCTTTCTTAGTCATATAAATACAATCCCAGTGAACTTCTGCTGTGTGTGTCTGAGTGTACACTGGCACACCAGAAAAGTGTTATAGATTTTCTCTAAGATCTTTTAGATGACACTGGAGAGCTGAGTGCTCTAAATCAAGTTATGTAGGTGAAAAGCTACTGCATAGCAATTTGACACTGGTTTGCTGGAGGTTTACTTTTTCAACTTACATTCATTAGTGTCTGTAGATCCACACTGTCTCGAATTCTTCCCTCATTTCGTGCCTTCGATGCCAAATTTCCAAACCAGACAAAGGGAACCCAATATTTCAGATGAGGAGACTTAAGGTCATCAAATATTTTTCTTTCATGTCTTGTCATAAAGCCTGTTTATAAAACAACAATAAAAAGGAGATGATTTATTCTGTGTTGACAGTGCAGCTTTTGTTATATATAATTACGTTTATTTGATATTTGCATAGAACCATGCAAAACACCAATCATGATTCTAACCAGTAGCCTCTTTTTTTATTTATTTTCTCAGGATGGATCTTGTTTGAAGCAATTGGTTTTGTCCTAACTACCTGAAAAGCAATCCCCATCAATCAAGATACGTGACAATTTGCTATGCTTCAGCTCTCCTTTGTGACTGCTGATACGTATAGCACTAAGCCTTGTACAGATTCACTAAATTACTTTCTAGTTTCATATTCTACTTTTAGAAAAATAAGAAACTGGATAACATCAGTCAATAAAGTATCACTTTTCAGCAATAATGGCTTTTAGCAGGATGTCATCATCTGTTCCGAGGGCAGTCGGATGACCTGGTTCTAATAATTTTTTGGTAAATCTGCAAGGTAGTGAGCAAGAAATGGAGCATACAAGCACATGTATGAAACAGAGCTCAGCTGAGAGCATGCCTTCTGCCAACGAAATGCTTCTCTGCCAGATTTTGTATTTTCTTTGGGGCTATGCAGGGGCACGAGGGGAAGGAAATGGAGCCACGCAGAGAAGTGCCACTGCTAGCGGTGCACTGGGCCAGGCCCCGCTGTGGGCCTGCAGATTGAAGCTGTGTTCTGCCTGGCAGCCTGCCTGGCCTGGCGCTGGGAGGGCACCGTGCTTCCCACTGAGGCAGCCTGGCCTTGTGAAGCACCGCTTCCCTCTGTTGTAAGGAACTCCAAGGGCAGCCAGGGCTGTGTTTGACAAAATCTCCACTGCCTGGGATTGGCACGGGAGCAGCCTGCTTTTTGGAGCAACGCCTCAACCCCTTGAGCTTTGTGAACTGAAAAGCTTTGCTCTGCTCTGCTCTCCTCCTTCCATCCACACCTCTAAGAAAAACAACCTCGGAAATTTCATGAAGGGAATTTTACATTTTCTTTTGCCTAAATCTCAGATTTTCTGGGATTGGAGCAATCTTTAAGTCTGGGAAACCTAAATTTTTGCTCAGATGGATGCAAGATTTCTTTTGTTGTGTTGATTTTAGCTCTGAAACAGTACAAAGTTACTAACAGAGTAGCTGCAAAATAAAGGACTCGTCCAACTAATTAAAAGTTTGAACAATAGTTTGAGTGCTGAAGATTCAATTTTGAATTGAGAATAGACATTAATTTTTCTAGATTCCAGCTATTAACTAGGAGTCGGCCTGCTCTTACTGATGTTGCTAATTATACATGCAGCTGTGAAAAATAAATGTATACAAACTCACACAGTTGTTTTTCTTGTATAAATATGTGAATAAGACAAGAACAGGTTTGTTAAACGAGGCAACCCTGATGAGATTGATGCTGCTGTTGTATATTTGGAACTGCACAACGCAGGAGGTATGAAATACTTTAAGTACTGAGATGGAGTACAAGGACAGAACGCGCTGCTCATGAGCTAGAAGAAAAGCAGTTCAGCAGTAAGACATGGTACTTTTGCAGAATCCTGGAACAGAAGAGCAGAATAAGATATAGCTTTTAAAGGTCTCTTCACAGTTTGCAGCCAGCTCTCATAATGAGTTGCACAGAAAAAATTGGGCAATCAATTTCTTGTGCTAGTTATGACTGCTGTGACTCCTGAGTGCCACTCTTTTAGGCTATCTTTGATTTTCATCTGGCCAGCTTTTCCCAGCAAGATGGGAAAAGAATGTTTTTATCATACTGGAATTGACAGACAGAATACCAAAAAAATTGACAGTCTGGAACATGAAATTCCCTGGAGAGGCTCTGGGAAGTCATTATTGAGGACACAGCCTGAGGGGGACATGAAGAATAGCAAAGCTCCAGGGATCAGTTCAGCTTTCCACTTAAATTGGGTACATTTTTGTTCAGAAAACCAAGACAAAGCACCATTGTTTTCACAATAGCATTTAAATTGCCATTATTTTTAAAGTCAAGGCATTCACGTTTATACTAATTAAACACTGCCTTTGATGGACGTATATAACGGATAGTAAAAAATATTAAACATTTCTTGATTGCTGTTATTGCTGGCAAAAGTTATTGCAGTAAAACCAATATGCAGTACAGAAGCACTTGTAACTGCTTGGATAAGGAAACACTTTCTATTCCATCAATTACAGGAGATTATATTAAAGCTCATTTATTAAAATTAAATGGTTTTTAAATACATTCATCAAATGTTTATTTAAAAGTATTCAAAGAATTAATTGAAAAAACTGTCGGTTTTGACAAGAACTGGAAGATGGGGCCAGTTCCAGAAAACTGGAAATATTTGGCAAATATTGTGCCAAGATATTGAGATCTCAAGATCCATCTCGAGAAGGATGATCTAAGGAATGACAGGGAATTAAATGCTTGGGAAAAAAGTATTAAAATCTTGACAGGTGATACAACCGATAAAGAATGAAGAGAGAGTAATGTGAGTAGTGTCAACCAAAGTAATCTTATGGAAAAATTATTAATGAGAACATAACCCTGTCTGGAAAAATGTACTTGTGCTCTCCCTGAAGTGCTTCATGGAATGTTTGGGTCTCCCATCAAAATGGCATGGACTGAGGCAAGGCTCTTTCAAGATAACCATGTAAATAACTATAACATCTCGTGGTTAGAGGAAGAAGGATCCGATAGGCGATCATCTCCCACATCTCCCCAGAGTGTGCTAACAAAGGCTAAACAGATATAAGTTCTACTTTCTGTTTCTCGGTCATGTGAGAAGGACTAATTAGGTGCTTCATTTCAGTGGTAGGTCTGGGTCTGTGAATTTCAACCAGCAGTAAGCATTCATGTCCCTGGTTTCATATCTCATGTTTCTCTTTGTAACTCCCTACTGCTTGTCTTGGGCTGCTCTCTGCCCAGCTGTTGTCTCATTACTCACATTTTCCAAGATTCATACTCTTGATCATCCAACTTTGCTCTCTCACCTTGCATCTAACAGGATTTGTAAACTCATGACTGTTAGGCATTGATGCTTGTGGTGCATGTGTCACAGTACTCAACATCCCATTGTCATGGATCTACATCAATCTACTGCCTACAGTTCCATAATCAATGTTAAAAAATGAAAGAGTAGAAAAGAGTTATGAGGAAGATCTAGATATGAAGACCATACCTTGTCAGGGAGAGACTAAAGAAGACCGATCTTGTAAGTTTCTCAAGCCTCTATACACTCTGCTAATAAGTAGTTATTGATAGGAAACATTGATTTTATCTAATTAAAAAAAGAACAACCAAACCCATTTAAAAATCCAGTGATTTAGAAGATGACTGTATGCAAGTTCAGACTTGGAATGAAAGTCCACTTTTCAACAGTGAGTTCACAATTGTGAATGTCAGATCTGTTTATTCTCCATTGTACTCAGCTGAATTTTAAATCAGGGCTGCTTGGATTCCTAGAAGGTATTATAGTTCAGTCAGAAATTGCAATTTGAAAAGGAGATGGTGAATAAGCTTTTATGCCATGTGTTGTGGATGAGTCAGACTAGATTATCATAATACTGCTCTCAGATTTAAAACTACAAATTTAAGCAGTTCATTTGCTGAGAAGGGAAATGTGTAGCAGTACTTAAACCATGGTGGTTCTCAGTTTGAGAACAAAGTGCAAAATCGGCACAAGTTGTGCTCTGTAAGTATCAGATTCTGCCACTCATGTTCATATTAAATGTTGCAGTCTGTTATATAATGCTGTAGGGAATTAGGGAGGGGATAATTGCAGAGTACTATCTTAATCACTCAGTGCTAGTGGTAGCAGTATCTACCCTCAAGTGCTCAATACCACATCAACAAAAATTCTGTGGCACAGTATGTATAAAAGTCTACACAATCTGTACTGAAATCCACCAAGATGCCTATACTGTCAATATTTAGTTATGCTGTTTATACTAGAATGCTTTCCAATGTACAGGGGGAAAAAAAAAAAAAAAAAAAAAAGAACTCTTGTTTTCCAGTCTACAATTTTGTCTGTTTCGGAACAGATTGTCTTTAGCAATAGGGAGGCAGAGCTGGATTAGCCTGTTGGAAATGTGGTAATTTTCCAGTGTGTGCTAGAAGCAGATTGCTGGGGAGAGTGACAGAAGCTTCCTTGACCTCTTGCAGGCTCAGGTAAACAATTTTGTTGAAAAGCAAAAGCAATAGAACTTCAACTGAATTTTGAAAATGGGGTAAAACCACAAATGATTTCTTATGGTAAGATGCGTGCATTCTGCATTCTGCATTCTGCATTCTGCATTCTGCCTGGATTTCTTTTTTTCAACACCCAAAGCTTCTTGCATATATTTGAATTTGTATATGTATATAGGCACTGCATAATTTAACTTGCTACAGCTTTGCTTACTAATCTGTGCCAAAGGAATAATTTTAAGAAATGCAAGATTTTCAATAAAAATATGACTTCTGCTATTTGGAGGAGATCACCAAATCTCTGTAGAGAGAAAATAAAAAGCAAACACCTTTCTACCCTGTGCCCCCACCCTTTTGGGAAAGAAAGAAATTCTCAGAGAAGCACACAGCAGTACCTGCACCCACCACATGGTCCATGGTGGGAAACCTCTTGTACACAGCTGTGCTCACGGAGCGAAAGATCAGCAGAGAAGTTAAATTCACATAACGCATTAGAGTCCTCCTGATCAAGCGGCCGTATTCATCTCTTCCCTGGACACAGCTAGAGATCAAGAACATCAGTCGATCTGGCCATGGCAAATTCACAAACTGGTTCCACCAGCGATTCACCACCAGCGTGACATAGAAACCTGTGTGTGAGAAGGAAAAATGTTCAGTGCCTTTCAGTGCTTCAGTTTAGCTTTGATTTAGATTGTAGAGTGTCATTCACATCACTAAGCTGCTCCTTGTACCAGAATAAATGTAGTAAGTCAAGTTGAAAACAGTATGCAATCAAAACTTACTATTTAGTAGACACTGCAACTTCATGACCTGTTACAGCTGAGTACCTCATACAGTGTTAACACAAACTTCCAGATTTTCTCTTTTGTAGTAAATGTTGAATGTATTTAGTGTTTTGAAAGGTCAGGCACCATGTATCAGTGTTAGTGGGCACTGTATATATTTATACATATATATATATGCATGAAAATACTTTTTGTTGGGATATTAAGAACCGAGTATAAATGTTGATGTGACAAAAGCAACTTGACTTTAAGGAGACCTTCCTTAAACTCCCTCATCTCTTCAATGCTTCCATGCATCAGCATTAACAAGATGCCTGAACAGAGACAGTGTTGGAGAGTAATTTCACATGTAACCAGTACTTACCAAGCACAAAAGTTACTGGGATTTGTTCAGCGTATTTGTCACAGTAAATTGATAATTTTTCAAAGAACCGCTTTTGGCTTCCTGTAAGAAAAAATCTGCAGCAAAAATAAAATGTATATGTCCTTTTGTAGTATTCTGGCTCTAGCTAGAGTGCAAATACATACAAGAGAGCAAGCTTGGCTAATGTCTCCAGGCAGATTCTTAAAGTGCTGAACACTTGTAGCATGTAATAAAGAAACTGGAGAAGATGATAGTATTCTCTTGCCTTTGTAGTTTCCTAATTCGACTAGCACTACTAATTAGAATCAGTGCACACTGAGAACTAGCATGCTATCCCATCAAGGCCAATGATGACAGTAAGAGGTGAGTCAGCAAGCAGAGCTTGCTCTCCTGTTTTCCAGAGAGCTGCTTGACAAAAATGCTCAGGTTTGCTTGAATTGCAAAAGGTTACCAATCTCTATTGGCTGTTATTTGAAAATGCCACATATAGTTGCAGCAGTTTTTGCTCTTTCTCCCACAGAATTTTGCTTATCCACCAAACGAAAAATGCAACAGTGCCTATCTAATAGTGGGGAAAAGATTCACCACATAGTAGAAAATGAGTGGAGCCCAGCAGCTTCTTCCCATGGCGAGAGTTATCTAATGAAATACAAAAATATGAGCCATTATTTTATTTGGATATATGAGTATTACAGCTACTCTTTGGTTTCACATGGCAAATATTTAGTGGATTTTCTTACGGTCTAGTTGTAAAGTCTAAAGTGCATATGAAATGCTTTCCATTCCACATTTACTATGGTTTTTAATTGCTAACTTTTGGGTGAAACTAGTTAATAAATTTCAGACTTTGGTGGTGTTTTTTTGATGTATTAATACTCTAATTTTCTTTCTGAATGCACAGGGATAGACCACTGAACCTGTTGCCAAGTTGTTGATTAAACATAGACAAACAGATGCTTATTTTCTTTGCTATCCATAAAAAGAAAACGTTGCGATTTAATTACAGATCAAGGTAAGAGCTGAATCATGATTTTGATACTAATGTTAGTGCACTTCATCAATTAAAGGCTCACTGCACTAAATGATGCATTGCTGCTGCTTAACTCACACCTTGGTAGAACAAGGAGCTGTTCCTCTCGTGCTGTGCTGCATACAGGCAATAACCACAGCCGTGTTCCATGCAGTCTTGCAAGATTAGGTCCTTAAAAGTAAAGCTTGGCATTCTCTTCTAGCTTGAAGGAAAACCTCATAGTTCCTGAGAAAAGACTAAATATAACCTCTGCCTCAAATTAATCCTTTTTGTGTTGTCAGTGAAATTACCTCTGAGTAGCTGTCGAACTACAGCAAGCAGAATGAAAGGCCTGTTTGTATCAGTCGCATCAGAGAGGCATGCTTGTTGTCAGAACAATAATGGCCAGGTAGAAATTGTGAGCTAGCTGTGGGCATTTGTTTGTCTGAACTAATTCAGGTTAACTTATTTAGCTTAACTTCAGAAGAATTGTTCAACCCAGGCAAAAGACTGAGCTCATTCAAATCATAGAATCATAGTCACCGAATTACCAAGGTTGGAAAAGACCTCCATGATCATCCAGTTCTAACCATCCACCTATCACCAGTATTTACCCACTAAACCATGTTCCTCAGTACAACATCTACACGTTTCAAATATGATAGACTGTATTTTATTTACACTCCACATGCTTCTATGGAACTTTAAAGTAAATGTGGAAATGAGAGGATATTAGAAATGTCCAAGGAAAAGCCAACTTTGTAGTACCCCCCACCCCAAAGTCACTTATCAGCCTAATGCTATGAAGTGTGAAACTTCAGTACAACATTTAATGAGATGTGAATTGGAAAGAGTGTACCTGTATAATACACTTATCGCTGTGTAAAGGGTAGCAAAAACAATAAATTCTCTGTACAGCAATTTGTAGATGCTGCCTTTCCACTTTAGGAGTAATCTGTGAAATCCAAAGAAAGTGGCATTTGCTACTTTGCTGGAATAAGTGACTGTCATCGTCTTGGCAGGCTGAGCCTAGAAACAGTAGAAGAGAAGCAGGAAACCAACAACATTTTAGACAGCATATCCTAACCTGAATGCAGCCATGTATAGATAGCTAGATACACAGACACACACACACGTACACACACATAATGCTAGATGTATACAGATATACATGCTGTGTTTCTATATATAAAAAGAGAGAGAAGTGTGGAGGTGTTGTGGTTTTGTGCCTCGCTGAGACCTGCAGGTCGATGGATGGGGATGGCCCCAGCCACCAGCCAAAGGTACGGCCAGTGCCAAGCCTTGGGTGGCAGCAGCAGTGCCAGAAAGGATGCATCACACCTCCAAAGCCTTTATGTACTCCCAGTTTGCTCCTGTCTGGTGCAGGCAAAGAAAAGAAAGTAAATTTGCTTGAAAAATATCCAGTGCTCCAGCAACAGAGGCAAAGCTAAAATTCGTAGATGCCCCTTCCTCCCCAGCCAGTATTTTTAGCTAGCTTTAGTAATTATGGTCATCGAGAAGCAAATGAGATCTGGAGGCAGACTCTTTCATTAATAGTTACGACAGCACTGAGGGTGGCTGGGGAGCCCTGTTATTTGGCTCCTTGGCAGGAAGGCACGCTCACCACTCCGCTTCGGCATTGCACAGCCATGCAAAGGGCCATGAGGTTGCTCAGGTCCACAGTGCGCAATGCAGCCTAATTAAAGAAGTGCCAAAAACATACAGGTAAATATTATGCTCTGGTGTTCATTCTTGCTTACTGAGCGTAGGGATGCCACAGCAGCTTTTATGTGCTTACAGAAAACTCTAAATATGGCTGACAGCAGTTTTGTACAGCACTAAAGAAAGGGAGCAAACAAGACAAGCGCAAAGCCTCAAGGTAGTTATCATGTAGACACTCGTCTAAATGTGGTTCTTGGCTGTATTTTCTTGGTGCCACTGTAGGTCATTAACTCTCAGAACAAAATATGAACCCACGGTTAATTGATGGCTAGATAGTATTTAACACAGTTTGGCTACATCTCCTCTGCAGAGCATAAAAACCATTAAAATTCAGCTGTAAAAGTGCCACTTCTACTTATCAGGGAAATCAGCAATGAAAAGACACCATAAGCCTCCTATTACTGACAGACTGTCTGTTCCCATGTGCCGAATGTCTGCTTGAGTTTACCAGCTTGGGCTCTGAGATTTTTGTTTTTTCAGTGGTTTTTGTTTTTTGCTTTTTTTTTTTTTTTTGAGTTGCATAGCTTTTATTCCCTAGCATCCAAATGATAGCTTTTCTGCTTCTAGGACTTGGCACATCTCTTTCAATTTCATTGTTGTTGTCATTGAACTCCAGAAAGTTCATCTTGGGAGCCAAGCTGACTGCCTGGCAAGCAGCAAGCAGCCCTTCTGCTAGGAAGCCTGTGGTCAGGATGCAACATTTAAGAAAATGGAAGTAAAGATCTCCATTCTTGAGCAGAAACGGGGCTTTATAGGCATGGAAAGAAGTCTGTGGCTAAGCTACAGGGTGAGAATAGGGCATTGTCAGTGCACATTGAGTGTCCTGAGATAGCTATAGGAGAATTCTGCCCTTGCCTGTGAATGACAAACTATGTGTTCAAACAGTAAAGCGAGGCAACCTTCTCTCCACTGATATACAGCTCATAATGGAACTGTATAGAGGCACAGATATTGACAAGATATCTGATAATGTGATGACTTATACTGGGCTGGTACTCTTTCAGGGTGCAGGGAACAGAAAGAGAAATCAGACAAATGCAGTCTGAAGTAAAACATAAATTCTTGACTGGGGAGGCAGTCAAACATTGGAACTGGTTTTCTCTGGTGTCGAGATCTCCAGGACATTTTCTGTTTATTTTCCTTTGTCATGGACCATGAAGGGAAAAGGACTGCAGCTGTGCAGGAAGACAGTGATTCACATCAAACCCACAGCTGTTTCTGCCCAGAGTTCAGAAACCATCATCACTGCCACTCCCTCGAACTGGGCACAGGACTGTGTTTCTTCCCCCACTTCCCTCCCCATCACTGAGATTTGTGTATGTAGTGTGTCCCCCTTGGCTTTCTTCTGAAGCATCAAAGACTGCATGGTGCCAAAAATTGGCACTAATTAGCTGGACAAATTGGGTTCACCTCTGCAGCAATTTCTACCTGGAAATGCCTAGGGGGTGGATTTTGGCTAAAGCTGCAGAGCTGTAATGGTAACAGGATTCCAGATTAAATATTTTCCCCTACATTAAACTGGGAGAGGTGATTTTTCTGCAATGTGTCTGCTTAATTCCAGAGGCTACATTTCACTTAATCAGATTCCTGCCACCTCTCTTAGCACTTTGTTTGAAGCCCCTGGATGTGAGCAGAAAATTTTCACATGAGTTTAGGAGGTGCTGGATACCAGCAAATTTTTATTTCTGCCTCTGGAATGGGGCAAATAAGTGGGACTCCTACAGAAGTTTCAGGCTGCGGTGCCCCTGCTTTCTTTCCTTTCCTGACCTGAGACACTCTGCATTTTAAGCTCTTGCTAAGCAAATGCTTTACTGAACATTCCTCATTGGGTTTGTACAGGGGATTCAGGGTGAAATGTAATGTCCTAAAATATACATTAGGTCATGTTAGGTGATTGAAGATCGCTTTGGACTATAGGAAGCCATGACAGACAGCAACATACCTGTCTGGTTAGATCTCACAATATCTTAAACATAGATTTAATTCTACACTTGTGTTTTTCCTCCACGAACAGCTACCCTCACCGGGGTACAACACACCCACATTTACGTGTCAAGTTCTCGTGTGAATCTTGGCACTATGGCTGACTCCTGCCCGGTGGTCCCAACTTATGGGGCATGGGCAGCATTTGTCTGAGAGTTCTTCCAGCATTACTCATGATAACAGGAAATTAAAAAGCTAAAGCTGAGGCTGGCAGGAAGAGCAAACGATCCCAATGCCTCCAGCACATTCCTGCCTATCTTGGCTGGGGCACAGAGGGACAGAGCTCTGGATCAGACACCACAGTAACTGCTGCTGTGGACTTGCCTATCAATGGCATTGCCCTGCCTTCATCAGCAGATACAGGGCTAGGCTTTTTGTTGGTTTGGATTTGAGAGTTTTGATGACATGACACAAGTTATACACCTTTTGTGCCAGCAAATGCATTGGCTCGCATCTGTGACATTACTTTCCCTTTGGCTCAAGAAACTTTCTCCAGCCTGAACTAAGATGTGAGTTATAAAGCATTTCACTTTTGCTAAGATCATCAGAAGCTCTTAGACATAAGTGCCTAAAAATAAAAGATTTTTTTCCCCTACTGATACTGAGACCAAATGTAAATGGCTTTTTGCCTGGCTGAGAATTTCAGGATGCATTAGTGTTCAGAGAGAAACCACAGTAAAAAATAACAGCAATCAGTGTTCCCTAACTGACCATTAAAGAGACATTACAGCACATATAAATAAATAGTGCCTCTGCACAGACCTACCCCTTGTCATTGAGTTATCTGATATACGAGTGTATGCTGTATTAGAGAAAACAAGCAAGAGAGATTCGCGCTAACCAAATACAAAAGCACGCCAAGCACGCTCTGTGCCCACTGACCTGCTGCGTGGATCTGGCAGTCCAGGCACGAAGGCAAATCCCAGACCCTTCCTCCTGTTCTGATGTCCCACACGGAGATCCCCTTGGGCTGCTGTTGTCCCGTGCTCTTCTCTTAACCTAGAGCAGGGGATTGCTTCCACTCAGTCCCAGGAAGAGAGGACTGACAAGCACAGGGGTTAAAATGACTTTCCACTTCTGGAAGGCTGTTTTTGCCAAGTCCTCTGCCCTGTCAGTTACACAGGGAACAAACGCAAGCAGCAGCGGCAGCGGCAGCTGCTGATCTTGCTCTTTTCTAGTCTATAATTATAACGCCGGTTGCCGTCGGAAGGACCCCTTTCATTTGGATGCAGAGTCTCACCATGGCTTGGCTGGCACCTCCTGTTTTCTATGTTTTACTTCCTGTCCCAAAGTGGGACAGACAAGGAGCATTTTCCACCGTGACCTTTAAAGATTTGCCTCCTTGCACCTAGCGCTGCAGAGACACATTAGGGAATGGCACGGACTGCACCTAAATAGGAAGACTGGACAACCTGGGCAAATTGGGACAAACTGGGGGGGGATGTACCATGACTGATCCTGGATCCCCCCCTGGGGCGCACTGCTGTTCTCTTGCTGTCCTGCTGCCTGGAATTGGGAAATCAGAACTGCAGGGCACAGTGCAGAAATCACCCATTCCTCAAAACAGGTGTAGTTGCTGTTATAGGAAGTCATACTGGGCTCAGTGAACCTGTTCATAGCAGCCTTTGTGTGGCTGGAGGGAACTTCTTCCCCCCTTCCTCTCTGCAAAATGAGATGAACTCCCTCTTTAATGACTCCTGGCATTAAGAGGCAGTTGTAAATGGTGACAGACTGAAAGCCTGGGAGATGTCATAAAATGTTGACATAAATCTCTATGGAGAATGGAATAATGTGACTATGAAATAAATAAAAAAAGTCACAGGGGGACAGAGTAAGCAAGATTTATAGACTTAATACATTTTATGATAAAAGATCTTTCCCCCTGCCTCAGCCCCATTATAAGGCACAAGAACTCTCCAAGAGCACTTATTTAATTAAAACTCTCTCTGAAAGCAAATGAGTTGCTGTCATTGTTTGCCTTTCTTCTCATTGGCAGTTGCAGGAGGAAGACACTTTGATGCCAAAGTGGGTGAGACATGAGACTGGGGCATGTGTGTTTCAGGCAGTGTCCTGCAGTGAAAGATGACAAATCATTTTAGCATTTGGTGACTTGGCATAAGGAAACATGCTGCCCGATCCTATTACAGCGACTGCCCTCTGCCAGAAAACTCTTAACGACGGGGATCTTCTAAGGTTGCTATTAAGATAATTACTCAGACTTAAAACATGGTTGTGGGTTTTTTTTGTGTGTGTTTGTTTTTTTGCTGACCATAAAATTTTGGTAGCCTCTGCCCCTTTTATTTGTGTGTACACACCTCGAGTGCTGTGTTCAGTTTTAGGACTCTCACTACAATAAAGACATTGAGGCCTTGGAGTGTGTCCAGAGAAGATCAGTGAAGCTGGTGAGGAGTCTGGAACACAAGTCTTATGGGGAGCAGCTGAGGGAACTGGGAACTTGTTCAGTCTGCAGAAGAGGAGGCTCAGGAGGCTGTATAGCGAGGTGGAAGTCTGCCTCTTTTCCCAGGTAAACAGCAATAGGAAAAGAGGTCTCTGTTCTTTTAACTCTAAATATCACCTTTGGCCCCATCTGCCTTTGGCACCACCTCCACACAGATCCCTTTCACTCCTGGGACCACTAGCACTGAAAATAAGTAATTCCACGCATCTACAAACTGGAAGTCATTTGTGGATGCCCCATCCCTGGAGGCATTCAAGGCCAGGCTGGATGTGGCTCTGGGCAGCCTGGTCTTGTGGTTGTTGACCCTGCACATAGCAGGGGGTTGAAACTAGATGATCATTGTGATTCTTTTCAGCCCAGGCCATTCTATGATTCTATGATTCTATGATTCTTCGACTGTGTGCTTAGATAGGCTGCAAACTAACTAACTGACTAGCAGGCTGCTGATGTGTACAACATAACACGGGAAATAAATAAATATGTGCATTCAGAAGAATAAAAAAGGAAAAGACTTCTGTGAGGATTTGTATTTGTATTGTCCCCACTCTGCTGTGCAACTACTTCCGCCATAAGATGCGTGGATGTTCATCATCATATATGAGGTTTTTAAATGTAACTGAGTGTGCTGCAGTGAATGAAGAAGTTTTATAGCACATTTTTAACATCTCATCATGAGTAAGGACCTGCAAATTATTGCTAGAGTTCCAGTGATCTTTACACTTGAAACCACTAATTATTTCACCTTGGTAGTTAAGGAATGATTTTGCAAATCTTGCATACCTTTCAAAACTGATATGGAGTCTTATTATGGATCATTAATCCAAATGAAGATATCTTCAGGACATGATTAGTGAGTAATACTTTGTTTAAGATACTCACACCTTTTCTATTTTTAACAGGTGTAATATGCCAAATAGCATGAAGAAATTCTGTTTGAATATAGCATGTCTCTAAAAGATTATCAAAAACTGTTGGGTTTGTGAAGTGTGTGGAACTGTATTTCACATTTGCAATGAATGGTTTAATTTTATCACTTCCTTTGCTTTTTGAGATCTTTCTTGATGAGCATCCTTTGCATCATTCCCAAATACGAGCAAAAGATGTCCTTTGACCTTAAAAACATACATGGAAGACAAAAATTTGGGTCTCATCCGCAGTAACAATTGTCAGAAGCTCCTCTAACTGCACAGCTCCACTGACAGTCACTACTAATGTTATGTTTTACATTCATGTTCTCTTGATGTGTTTTGGACATACATAAATCATGCAGGGACAAAAACATTTTTGCACTGCGTAATTAGGTTTCTGCTGATACTATCAGCAGGTGTTTAACAAGATCAGTGAAGCAGACGGTAAAAATCTATCATATACAAATCATTTCATTTCTCTGTGCTTTCTGCTCCTCTTCCTTCTTTTCCATTGTTTTCCTTTTGGTTTTCCTTCTAGATTGGAAGATTTCTGGAAGAAAGACTGATTCATGTCGTGTGTTAGTGAATCTTCAAGCAAACACGTCAATATCTGTAACAACAACACATTATGCCAATATTCAAAGAAATGCCATAATAACTAGGCAAAAACGTGGTCTGAAAGACATGAAAGAATCCTTTCATTGAAAGGAAGTGAATAATTAGAATGTTGGGAAGAGAGCAATATTAAAGAAGCTGCTGTCAGATTTTCTCAGATGAGAATGGATTGGGTTTTGCTTTATTTTTCTACTTACTGTCACTTGCTGCTAGAATTCCTGTCTTAAACAAATGAACAAACGAACAAATTAACATAAAATGTCCTCTGACCTTAGAAGGAACATGTAGAGAGCTGCTTTCATATCTTACAGTCACTTTCATGAGAGAAATGGCAATAATTAAAAGTTAATCTAGTAAGAGAGATACCGCCATACTTAGCATCACTCAGTGTGGGCTGTGAAAATACACTATAAAGCAGGCTGTTTTATCTCTGGAAGTCACATGGTAGAATACTTCAGAGGATTACAAATGAATTTGTCTGCAGGATAAAGCTGGCTGCCCTGACAGATTAATTCTGAGTCCCACAAAACCGTGTTCAGAAACACTTTATTTGCAACTTCCTTGTAGCGAAATAAACATCGTTTTTTATGTAGTAGTGCTGAGTTTGTTATGAGAAATATTGTTATCACTGAGATTGCTATCAGTCTCAACAATCCTTTTATTCCTAGAAGGCGCTCACCCACAAAAACAAACTGATGCCATGGCGTAGGAGCTGTCAGACAGAGATGGGATTGACAAGGCAGCTGGGAGTAAGGAGACTAGGAACTGGACTCAAAATCCAGTGCCCGGACTGAATGGGTCAGCTTTTTCTCGACTTCAGGTCTGCTTCTCAGAAGTGTTACTGCTCATCTGGAACAAGCTGCGTGGGTTGGTCACTAATACAGTATGAAGTCAGTGCCATTCCACTTTGTAAGAGAACCAATTATAACATGCAAGGATACTTCTGAAAGAGTGGTCAGGCACTGGAATGGGCTGCCAAGGGAGTTGGTGGAGTGACTGACACAGGAGTTGCTCAAGAAATGTTTAGATGTTGTGCTGAGTGACACGGTTTAGTGTGAAATTTTGGTGGTAGGTAAATGATTGGACTGGATGATCTTGGAGATCTCTTCCAACCTCGGTGATTATATGATTCTACGTTCTATATGGCTCAAGAGGCTAGGTTTTTAGTGGGTGCTGCTAAGTCCCTGAGAGTAGCAAATGGAAACTCTTGTTCCCTACATGGAAACCTAATAATAATAGCATGTAACAATGAACAATATGGTTAATAGTATCACAGAATCGCAGAATCACAGAATGGCCAGGGTTGGAAGGGACCTCAAGGATCATGAAGCTCCAATCCCCCTGCCTCATGCAGGGCCACCAACCTCCTCATTTAATACTAGACCAGGCTGCCCAGGGCCCCATCCAACCTGGCCTTGAACACCTCCAGGGACGGGGCAGCCACAGCCTCTCTGGGCAGCCTGTTCCAGCACCTCACCACTCTCTCTGTAAAGAATTTCCCCCTGACATCCAACCTAAATCTCCCCTCCCTCAACTTAAAACCATTTCCCCTCATCCTGCTGTTATCTACCCTTTCAAAGAGTTGATTCCCCTCCCCTCTGTAGGCTCCCTAGTATAAATGAACCCTTGTATTCCTCCCACTTAAGAATTACAAGAACAACTTTACTGATTCTTTGAAAAAATACTCTTTATGAATGTATTTTGATTTGTGTATGTGAAAAATCATTCACGAGAATGGAGATCCAGATTAGTGTACAACCCAGAGAAATGCACTGTGCAGTAATGAATGGTGTGAAGCAACACTGGTGCAACATATTGCCATTGGTCGATGTGTGATTGAACCACACTGCTGCAACTGATGAGAGAAACTAGACTCTTCATTACTTGCACTCAAATTATAGGAGGACTCAAAACAAAATGTAGACATGTTGCCACCAAATTCAACTGGGACTGTAAGGATGGGGGATTTTCTTCAGTTGTGTCTTTGGCAGAGGGATTTGTGTACGTGTTTGACAGCATGAGAGAGAAAGGGAAAGATGAGACAGAAGACATTCAGAGAATGAACTGGAGACTAAGAATACCTTCCTAGAGGTGTTCAAGGCCAGGTTGGATGGGGTCCTGGACAGCCTGATCTGGAGAATGGCAACTTTGCCCATGGCAGGGGATTGGAACTGGGTGGGCTTTAAGGTCTCTTCCAACTTAAGCCATTCTACAATTCTATGATTTACCAGGACTATGAAGTTTTGTTAGGTTTCCACAGGGTAAACTTTCAGGTGAAGACGCACTTCATATTTTTACTGTCTGATTTCTGAGCTCAGGTTTGGCCACTTCGCCATTTTCCAACCAGGGATGAACGTGTACTATTTATAATTGCACTCACGATCTGTCCCTGGCTTGCTTCTAAAGATAAATGAGACCACATGTCAGTTCTTACATAAGTTGGTGAGGCCATTACAGCTTTTTTGTTCCTTCCGTTTAGTATTGAATTACATTTATAAGCACCTTCAAAAAACCTAGAAGCGCTATTTGTTTTATAAGCAACAGAAGAATCTGCTTAGCCCAGCAACTTGTTTGCAAAATCAGTCTTATGGTCAAAGTGGACAACTGCAAACTGCTCAAAGGGGAAAATTCTTTTTAGTCCTTGTTATTTATTAGTTGCTTTGTACCCTTAAAAATGATAATTGGTATTCTTTCTTCATTCATTTATATTTTTCCCTAATTAGGCTGGGTTCTGTGTAGTCATACAGAAGTATGATCATCTTTTTTTTGAACATGGCCAAGAATTTGCCATTTTTCTCCTATTATGTCAATGAGTTTTCTACAGATTGTGCATAGATGCATACAGTGTACAAAAGGAATTTCTTTCCCAGTGTTGCATTTTTTGGTATTTAAGTCTTGATTTTATTACGGAATACAAGTCCTTAATGAACATTTACTTTTAAGACACCATTTCAAGCCCTTATTTCTCATGCTGATTCAGCTGACATTTCCAGCAGAGGACTATGAACTGTTTTGGGGTTTTGTTTCTGCAACAGATTTGTTGTCTGATGTGAGCAAATCATTTGACTAATTCCAAGAGAAATAGGAAAGGAGCTATTTATGTGATATAGACAGGCTTTTGAAATTCCTTCCTATGACATATCATTAGAAGTAAGGGAGAAATCTGTCTGGCATAAACTACTGCAAGACAGGACATGACTGTTTTAAAAACCACGCTCAAGCCACAGTTTTGAATGATTAGCTATTAAAGCATATCATCTCAGAGAATCATCCTACTTCTGATAATATGCAATAATTTAATTAACGACTTGGCTGATGGAATAGGAAGTGCACTTACTAAATTTGCAAGACAGGAAGGTCCAGAAATTTTTTTCTTGTTGTTTCAGAATGTGTTATGCTTTAATAAGAATCAATGGACATAGAAGTTTGTTCATAAGTCCAATCACACATAAATAGGATGAGAACTGGCTAAGCAGCATTCTGCTATCAAGGGGGAAAAAAAAAGCAAGGCTTTTGCTGGGACATAGAAGCAGGCATGTGACATAGTAGTTAGTGCTGTTCAGACCTCAGCTGGAGTGCTGTACCCAGACTTGAGCACTCTCCTTTTACAATAATGTCCAACAGAAAGAAGCTCAGAGAGAATAATAAAAACAACTGCAGGTCTAAAAGCCATAAGCCACGAGAAAGGATTAAAATAACTGTGGTTTAGTCTTCAAGAAAACAGAAAAGATAGATGATGCCATCAAACTGACTAAAGACCGTTGTTTCTGTTAACCACTGATACAAGCTCATTATCCCTTGTCCCATACTACAGAAAAGGAGACTAGGTTAGACTTCAGGAAATATTTCTTACTTGAGGATAGTTTGGAACTGGAATGCACTGCTTAGGGAGGCTGTGTGATCTCCACCACTGGACGCTTGAAGAAAGAGTTTCAGCAGCAGTTAGCACCAACAGTTAGCATCAACTTTGTCTACTTGCTGCTATTCTTTTTGGGTGTATGTGTGTATAAATTTGAATAAAAATACAGATATCATGTTATACCACTTGAAACAGAGAAGGTAGCAAAAAGATAATCACTTAATTCACTTTAAGACTCCATAAGCTTGATACTTATTTATGCCAGTGTACCAGTTAGACTTGCATTCCAAACGCTGAGGAGATATGCTAGACTGGGGAATTCTTCACTGTTCTGTGATTGCAAAACTGCTAGCACTGTTTCATTTGAACTAGTAGAAGGAAAAAAATCTTTAGAATAGATAATATTTATAGTCTTTGTACCTTTTGTGTACGTAGCAGAACATTCTTTCTTCCTTTTCATCGTGTTATGGGATTGCAACTATGTGGGTTCATCCAGTGGTTTCCTTGAGTTCATTGTTTTGATTGTTTTATGACATCTTATTTGAAATTGAAGTTATGATTACAGTTTGTTCAAAATTAAAAACCAACAGAAGA
The DNA here is from genome assembly GCF_987193195.1 of Phasianus colchicus. Taxonomy (NCBI): domain Eukaryota; kingdom Metazoa; phylum Chordata; class Aves; order Galliformes; family Phasianidae; genus Phasianus; species Phasianus colchicus. Next base: position 36,304,109 of record NC_143436.1, read on the forward strand.
AATTAGAAAAGAATACCACAAGCAAGTAAAAATAAAATTTCAAAGTTCATCTGCTTTATTTACCTGTGAGATGTTTGAGATACCCTTCCACAACACACACTCAAACATCTGTTAAGAGAACAATTGCATCTTTCCTTTTCCACCCAACCTGGAGGAGGAAAGGTTTCATTGGCTGGAAGTTGTTTGTATGTACGTGTGAGAAACTTTCACTAATTCAAGTCAGATCAAAGGAGAATGCTGCACTTGGTTTCTTTAAAGTCCTGCAGCAAATCCTGCCTTCAAAAGAGAAGACCGCAGTGGCCTGGGCCTAGCTTCGGTGAAATACCTCTGTCTCCTGCTTTATCCTTCCTGAAACAAACTGCTTAGGTCTAGCGGATTGTAGCCACCAGAGGAGGACACAGCCACTTGGGAAGACAGTCTCTGAGACCAATGGTTTAAATACAGGAGAAGCTCTGAACAGTCAAAGACACCAGCATCACGAGGGCTCTGAGCAGTGAAGGGAACTATTTCCAGTGATATTTGCCATGTTTTGCAAAGTGACCTTATCACTTCTCAGTATATAGTTTGCTGTGGTCAAGTCAAGACCGTACCAAGATACCTATCCAGCTTTCTATCCAGTTGGAGAAAAGGAATTTCTAGTTTTGGGGCATGTAAATTGATTTAATAAGCAGAATGAATAGATTTGGTGGGAGCAGCATATAATAGTGGTCTTTAGAAACACTTTCAGCAAAGTCTGTCTTCCACATACTATACATTGTGTGGTTTTGTTGAATAGTCCTGTCAGATTAAATCTTTTTAATCAGAGACAGCATCTGTGGCATATACTGTCCCATCAAAGATTTAAACTGTCACTTATCACTTTCTATCAGCAGCAGCAACTCTGTTCATTGAGAACAAGGGGGATGTGTGCTTTTATTTCTAACAGGACTTCCAGCTTTTCTCATTGCCAAGCCCCTTAAGGAAACAGATAGGACTTAACTGCCTTGATCAGATTTAGTTGGAGCTCCTAGTCAGGCACCTGCTCCCTGTATGGGAAGAAGCTCAAGGGCTCCCTTTAAGCTCCCAGGTCACCAGGATTTGCTTGTGCTTTGTTTTGGGTTGTCTTGACTAAAAAGCCTTTCCTGCTTGTTTCTGCCTTGGATGAACCTCAGATCTACTTATGTGTAGCTTGGGAAGGAACCATGGGATGAAAAAAAGTGTTCTTTAAAACAGATATTTTGGGGGGAAAAATTTTACTCTCTCTTTTTATGTCTCTAGATTTAATCAAAATGATTTCAGCTTTTAATTTTAACCACAGTTTCTGTAGTTTGATGCTGTCTGACTACATATAGCATAATACTGGAATACTCTGACAAAATAAATCTGTTGGTGATTAATTTTAGCGCAGTCAAATGTCTTTGGAAGAGTATTGCTTTTATTTCTTGAAATGCAAGATGTCTAATCTGGTTAAGACAGCAGATTGTCATGCCAAGTACAGTCATGTACAGGATTAAGAACTATAGGATTACAGATCCTAATTATAGACTCTTGTCGGTTTACTATGTCTTAATACATTGTTTTCAACTTCTGATTACACTTGTCACATCTCCTTTGCAATCCTATTTTAATGAACTTCCTGCTGCATCTTCTAATTTGGCAAACCTGTGTTCTGATAGCACTGCGTGGGTTCTATTGCATGGCAATATTAGCAAATTAAATCATTTTAAAGGTCGGAGCTCTTCAAGCTGAAAATCTCTGTTCTATGAGGCTTTGTGCAACAACCTTCAGGTCATACTGCTATTTGAGTACTCTACTCTTCACACTGCTCAATTTTTCAATTACATCCAGAAAAGCTGTGGGTGATGATTCTCTGAAACCACTGTTTTTTGTTGTCTGAGCCCCCTGTGTAGATTTACATGGTGGTTTAGGTTTAGAATATAGTGAAAAAAAAAGTGGTTTAAAATATATTACCATTTATCATTAATAAATCTACTTTGTGATAAATGATATCAGTGTTTCTCTTCTATTTTTCTCATCTTTCTCATCTTAATTTGTCATCTTATTTTGCCCCAAGTGAAGATTTTGCTTGGTGGATGCAATAGTTAATGCATCACAGAAAATATGATTTGTCTGTGGCTGTGTCCTTAGGACTGGTCAAACAGGATTCTTTCACATTCAGTGGAAAGCTGTCAAGACAATTAACATTTCAATTATTGACTAGAATGTGGCCTGGATTCTTGACTGATGAGTAGGACAAGACCTTGTTTACATGCATTTTTTGCTTGAGTAATGCCTCCTATTTTATTATGCTGGCTGATGATGCCACAGGCGGATGCTGGTGGTATGGCAGTAGAAGTTAAACCTTCTCACCAGTATCCCATTCCATGTTGTTGCCGCGTGACAGATGGCAGCAGAGGGGCACTCTGACAGAATGGCATCTGACATGGAAGCGCGGACTAAGCAAAGGTGTGTCACTGAATTCCTCCATGAGGGAAAAATGGAACCCATCAACATTCGTAGACACTTGCTGAATGTTTATGGAGACCAAAGAGTGGATGTGAGCACAGTGAGGCAGTGGGTGATGTGTTTCAGCAGTGGTGAAAGCGACAGTGGATCGCCTCTACTGGAGCAAATATGGCAAGTGTGGCATGCAAGCTTTTGTTCCTCAGTGGCAAAAAATGCATAGCTAATGGTGGCAACTGTGTTGAAAAATAGTGTTTTGTAGCTGAGAATTTGCTCTACCAAATAATGATGTCATACTTTTTGCACTGGTTGTAGTTTCTATGGACATAAATAGGAGGCATAACTTTTGGAGCAATCTATGTAACTGGGCCAGTGGTAAAATGGCATCTTGTTTATACCAGCTTTCCAACATTTTGCCTGTTGCTTTTAAAGGTATATAAAACACAAAATTATTCTGTCCGAGACTTCAAAGGCAAAAAAGCCCGTGAAGGCCGTGTGTTAACCTCCACACAGCTGGAGAACTGCTGGCTCTGCTGTGGCTCTACTGAGGCAGCGGTAGCGAGGGCTTATGGAAGGAGGTAAACCAAGATTAGAAGTAGCAGAAATCTCTCTTTATCGGACAAAGTAGCAGAGCTCGAAAAACACATCAACGCACCCTTCTGGCGTGCGAGCTCTGTTTTAGCTGTGTATGTGGCCTTATTTCACAAGTCTCACGCACACACGTCGCAGCTCAGTGTTACTGCAGTGCACAGCCTCACAGCCCGGCTGGGGGCAGCGCGTGCCTCACCACGTTAAAAGCACCACAGAATGATCTGGTACGTGCCTCATTTTCTCAATTTTAATTGTGCAATAAAGCACCTTTGTTATTGTGTGCCGCTAACCACAGAAAGATCAATTTCCCTACATTTTCCACAGCAAAAAAAGCATTCAGGCTTTAGTAGCCCTGTCCTTGAACAGCCTTGAACGCAGCAGTGCCTCAGCCCTCCCTTCATGAGGAGCACAGAGATGCCTGGATGCTCCTGAAGTTGCGGGGCTGGCACCATTTGCACCAATTCTCTCAGCGCAGCATTTCACTGCGGGCGGCCGCGGCCGCGGCCACGGCGGTGTGAGGGCGGTGCCGCCCGTTTGAGGCGGTCTCGTCCGCGGAGGCCGCCGCCACCATCGGGAAGCCAACGGCAGCCCAGCGGAGGGCGCGCACCTGCCCCCCTCCCAGCGGGCGGGGCGGCGGCGGGGCGCATGCGCGACGGCGGCTCAGCGCCCGCCTCCCCCAGGTTGGCCGAGGGACGCGGTGCGGCGGCGGCGGTTGGGGCTGGCTCGGCGCAGGTACGGAGCGCGGGGCAGCGCCGGGACGGGACGGGACGGGACGGGACGGGACGGGACAGGACACCGGCGAGACGTGAGATGGGAGTGAGGGGATGCGCAGTAGGGACGGAGCGCCGAGGGCAGAGTTTGTTGTGTGGCGTGAGGGGAAGCCGCGTGAGCGGTGCTCGGGTCGGTTCCTCGTCGCCGAGACCACGGCGGGGCGGTCGCCGGCGGTCGGTTCCGCCGTCGCGCGGCGTTGCGGAGCGGGGCGCGGAGAGGCGGCTCCGCCGCGCGCCGTGTCCGGGGTCGCGCCGCTCACCTGTGGGCGCTGCGGGGACGCGCGGTGCTGCGCTCGGGCGGTCGGGGCGGCGGTCTGGCCGGCCGCGCGGTCGCCGGCTCTTCTTTCCAGGCGGACGTGGGGTCGTTCGGTCTGGGAGCCTGCACTGGCGGCTGCCATCTGTTCGGTGTTTGCGTTCGTCAGTGACACGCAGGGCAAAGCCCGCTGCTGTGCTGCCGTAGTAATTTTATTGTTGTTGTTCGAGCGGCTCAGCGAGGGGGCTCGGGCCGGGCCTGCCGTGCTTCTGACTCGCGGCCGATCCGCTGCCCTTGGTTCGCGTTACCGAGCGAGCCGGCCGGCGAAGAGCCATCAATAATTCACCGCTCTCGTTATGCTTTTAATAAATAACAAAGGCGAACGCACCGCCAGCCGCGGCGGAGGCAGCGGGCTGGTGCGGCGCTGGGTGCTGTGCAGGACCGGCTCACGGCGGGCTGCGGCGCTTGGTCAGCGCCGTGCGAAATGCCACGGCAGCCGGTCTTCCTTCTGCTGGATGGGTTTTCCCCGGAAATAAACGCGTACTTCGGGCGTTTGTTTGTTTTTCTTTTTAATACGGCGCTCAGAGTGTTGTCTGCGGTAAACGGACTAGAAGTTGCGTTGGACTCCGTAGTTATGGTTAGTAAGATGGAACGATAGAATGGGTTGGAAGGGCTCCTATCGATCACCTGGTTCGGGCCAGATGCACGCACGTCTAGAAGGCTTTACATACTTTGTGTGGTTGCTTTTACTAATTAAACGTTTTCAGCGCTAACTGGAGATGAGTTTATCTTTAGCCAGAGTCTCAGCAGGAGACTGTAACAGTGCGACCCAGAGCAAAGCTGAGCTGTGCTGCGGGGCTCCTCCCGAGATAAGGCAGAACAGCGCTGTGCCTTCAGAGCAGCGTCTGGAAAGGGAATACTGTCTGCGGGCACATCCACTGCTTTTAGAGAGGCTTTGTCAACTGAATGCTGAGCTTTGAATGTCTAGAGTATGTTTTGAAGGATTCTACCTCACAGAGTGCAGATTTTTCTCTGGAGTAAGAGCTACAGTCTGTAGCAGACTCTAAGCCGTATTTATAAGTTTCACAAGGGCTTTATAAATGCAGCTCTCTGAATGCTTGTGGTACTAATAGGAACGGGAAGGCGGTTGGACTAGATGATCTTGCAGGTCGTTTTCAACCTTATGATTCTATGAATCTTGTGTGCTATTTCTTCCCTCCCATAAGAAAGGCAACACTTGCTGTCTGCACCTGACTTCTTCTAGTTGGAGATATCCCAATAGTAATTTAAAAGATATTTTTTTAATCAACAGCTCAGCAAAATGTAAGTTTTTTAACTTTATGTTGTCTTGCTACTAAATAGTCATATACTTCAAAACAGCGTGAAATGGTGCTTGGATGGCTAGTAGACTAAAGATTGGAAGAAGACTGCATTATAGCATGATATAACAAAAGGAGGGGGGATGCAGTAGAAAAAACTCATATTCAAAAAATTTTTTCTTTATGTTTTTCCTTCCTTTTTGCTAGTTCTTGAATTCTGTAGATGTGCCTGTTTCTTTTACTGCCTGTTGGTAAATACATCACTTAGTGTCACTCACAGAAGCTGTTTAACGGCTGTTCATGAGGGTGGATAGTGATAGGACAAGGGGGAATGGTCTTAAACTGAGACAGGGGAGGTTTAGGTTAGCTGTTAGGAGGAAGTTTTTCACACAGAGGACAGCACTGGAACAGGTTGCCCAAGGAGGTTGTGGATGCCCCATCCCTGGAGGCATTCAAGGCCAGGCTGGATGTGGCTCTGGGCAGCCCGGTGGTTGTTGACCCTGCACATAGCAGGGGGTTGAAACTCGATGATCACTGCAGTCCTTTTCAACCCAGGCCATTCTGTGAAAAGCAGTAACTAAACACTGGAAAAGTCAGTAGTTTCTTTTTTCTTGTATCTTCCTGCTCTCCAAGTAACTTGTTGCATATTTGGATTCCCTGAGTGAAAAGTTATGCAAAAAAATTTCACTTTTGCAATTATGACAAACTTGAAGGCAATTTCTGTGTCAAATCTGGAACTGTCAGTGCAGTGAGCTAGCATTGGTAGCTGTGTTTAAATTTGTTTGGATCTTGTGGCTAAGCAGAAATAGAAAACAGTTTAGCCCTGGGGGGGAAAAAAAAATCACCAAACCTCTTTATCAAGTGCCAGCATCTGATGAACATCTCATATACTGTGTTGGTTTGCTGTTCTGAGCCTTAAATTTATGTCCACATGAGCCTTACAAAGAATGCTGGGTGTGGAGTTGCAGTAATTGGACTGCTTCTTTAACAGGTATGTATTTGTTAGTCCACTACTATAATTCCAGGCTGTATAAATGCCAAATATTTAAAAACCTACTGAGAAGAATGCAGGCCTTATGGTGGGCAAATGCCAGTCCTGAGGAACCAGTACAAAAAATCTACTTGTCTGTCCTGCTCCCCCTGCTGCCCCTCCCATAGAAGCAGGCTCTGGACTCTAATAAATGAGGCCTTTGAGATTTCTTTATCCCCACACAAGAAGGCCTTTCTAAATATTTAAAACACTACAGGTAATAAACATTTTTTGGTAAATGCTAACTAGAGTTTTCTTGTCATCAGAATGTTTAGAAATAGTGGCTCCTTTCATTTGTATTTTTTTTTTTCCTCCTGTTTCCTTGAGCAGGTAGCAGTTCTATTGTGCTCTTGATTATTAAAGCTAAAAAAATGAGCTTTTTGAGGTATAAAATGTTGGAAAGCAAGGCCACCACCAAATGGCTTTTCCAGCAATTAGGAGGTTGCTTTCAAATACGAACAGACTGAAATGATAGCTTTGAGCAGACTGTAAAAGAGAAACTCCAGAGCTTGCAGCAGGCAGTCTTAAACAAAAGTATTGTTTTTCAGAAGAAAACTTTCCGCTGTGATAAGTTAGTGCTCTGTGGTGTTAACTGCCCTGATTTGGGCCAGGAGCTTCTGAAAGCTGGATGGAGCATTTTGATTTGGCTTTTCAGAGCTCTTGGTTCCTGTTAGAAATGTTAGGAACGTATTGAACTGTTGTTTAACTGGTTTCTTTGTAATCACTTTTAATAAATCTTAGATAAAATAACAGATTTGTGCATAGTTCTTTTGGGAAGTTACGTGGGTAATTAGCAGTGCAAATGGGACAGCAGAGAGGTATGAAGAAGGGGCAAAGTTCTGATAGCGTACACCAAATTAGCACTATTTTCAGGTAATAATATAAGGAAATTAACTTATGCTGTTGTTTGATACTGGTTTATGGCAACTACTTGATTTTTGTACATCATCTGAATTGCATTGCATTGCAATGGTCACATTGGGTAAACGTGAATGCTATTCTGACCTTTCACTATATGTTAATGTAGCAAAGAAAGTACAAAGGATATTCATGATTTTGTTTATTTAATAAGTGTGCTGCCCTGATATGTGTTGGGATATTGGCTGCTTTTCACAGTAGCAGTGAGATGGAGCATTGTGTCAACACTGGCTTTTTACACGCTGTCAGCACAGCTCCTGGTGAACGCCCCTGCTTTCTGTGCACATATTTGTGTCCTTCACAGTAAGGCTGTGTGTTTGTCAGTAATGGGGAAACCCACAAAGCTCTAACCAAACCTATGCTCCTGAATAACACTGACATTTAATGTGTGGTGGTGATGGTGTTGTTTACCATTACTTTATAGAGCTCTTTGCCAAAAGCAAACTGTTTTTTTTTTTTAGGAGCGCTAAGCTTTTTGCATGTAGGTTTGGTTTTGTCCATGTATAACATGTTCAGCAGACATGTTGATAAAAGTATTCTGGCACTGGCCAGTCTGGGAATGGAGCTGTTTCACACAGGCTTCTCCTGGTATGGATGGTTTGCCTCACTGCTGCCTCTCCGTGCAGAGCGAGAAGTAGCACAGGGAGAAAAAAGTTGTGAATGGAAAGTGTTCAACAGATGGCATGCCTGGCAGTGCCCATCTGATCGTCTGTGGAGAGCCTAACTGAAGGGTTGTGCTTTATCACTTCCATGAATTTTTTTTTCACTTACTAAATCAGAAAGAGCTTCCTTTTTAATAACTGAGAAAATTTCATCTCAGTTGGGTATGCAACTGCAAACAGCTGGTGATGCTGAGCAGTGAGCTGGGCGCTGCTGCCGTGCATTGAGTTGGGCTGTTTTTCAGTGGAGCCAAAATGGAAACACTTGAAATGGAAACGAGTCACCAGAAGGGAAGAAGTAAAAGAGTAGTAGTTCCCATTTTGCTTTCATCTGCATTCTCTCTCTTTGATTCTGGTGGGTGGTTTTTGGTGCAGCTTCCTAGGTGCTGTAGGCAAAGCATTCAGGCAGCCTTCCAGCATTGCTACGCAGAAGCCCGTGTCTTCCCGTATCTTGTGCTAATTATGAAGGCTGGAATCCAAAGGAACTGGGAATGAGAAAAGACACCAATGGTGCTTGTAACTCATGTAATAGTATTGTGTATGGTGTATTTGGTAGTGGGAAAAGAGGCTGGTGGCAGCAGTGAAAGGAGATGTGTTCCTGTAGATGTGAGCTTTCGAGACGAGGGATATGGATATTTTCACCTTCATCAGTGAGTTTTGAAGGACTCTTTCTGGCACTTCAGTTCTTTCCAAGATGGCAATGTTTAGCTTATTAAATTCTGAATGCCAACATGGAATTGTTTTACTGTTGACCTGAAAATGTTTTTGGCATTTAACCTTGAAGAAATGTCCCTCAGCTTTGGCAGTCCATTTACTTTAATCTGTTGGCTCAACAGGTTTTATCGTCACACAGAGCATATAATCAGAATGTTTCTAATAGCTAAGGAGAGCTATAGAGAAAGCAAACAAGAATATTTGTAAAGCTTACTTGAATGGAGCTCAAAAGTAAGCTGTTAATGTTTGAATTACAGAAAAGCTCGACACCACAAAATTGTGATTGTTTTCTTTATAACTGACGTTTGTGTGGCTGTTCATCAAAATAAAACAGATTCCTGCATGGAATGGAAAATGGAATCACGGAATGGTTTGGGTTGGAAGGGACCTTAAAGATGGTCCGGTTCCAACCCCTGCTGTGGGCAGAGTTGCCAGCCACTGTGTGTCCCTTTTCATTTATGTAGGGTCCTCTCTGTGCTTGTTTGGTGATTTCTTAGCAACTGTTGGTTTTGTGGGCGAGCAATTAAGAAAGACGACAACGCTGTAGGGAACTTATTCTTGCTATCTGTAAAAATTAATTTCCAACTATTGCTCCAAATGTACCTCATGATGTGGTAAAGTAGCTTGTTTAACGTGGCTGTGCGTTCATTCAGTCAATACAAAAAAGTTTTGAGCAGAGTTCTCTGAGTTCAAGGTGACCAAAACACCTTGATGTAACTAAAACATTGGTGTGTATACTAACTTGGAGATTCCATTCATGGCATTTCCTTTGCTTTATGAAGCAGATAATGAACTGGACATGCACTGCAGCAGTAAGTAGATGACATCTCTGTGGTTATAATCATCATCTTTCTAATCTGTTCCCTACCCGTTCTTTTCAACTGGAAGATTGAAACAGATTTTCTCTAAAACAGAATGGATTCTGTCAGTTAGGTGATGCTACGGTTCTCTTCCATGTTAGATTCCCTTGTGAAGCCTTAATTTTATCTTCATAAAGGTGCCAGTTAATAGTTTTGAATTGTGCACAGATTTTATGAGGTCTGATCAACCGTGAGGAGAATAGGAGCTTCTTCAGAGCTTGTGTAATTTGTGCTGTACCATATTGTTATGAAAAGAATGAAATTAAAAAAAAAAAATTTAAAAGATAATGTGTGTTAAATTGTCCAAATTACCAATTAATTGCACGCTTTTATGTGTATTATGTGCAGTGAACTCATATTTTATGTGATACTTATTAAATGCACAGTCATCATTTAATTATGTTAGATATTAAGCGCACATCATCATGCTTCAGGAGAAGTTTTATTGACTAGCTCTGTCGCTCCAATGAAGTGTTACAAGGTTAGACATAAATTAACCAAAACTGTTATGGACTATAATTTATTTAAAGGTACACTGATTTCTGTCTCTAGAATACTACACGCTGGAACAGGTTACCCGAGGAGGTTGTGGATGCCCCATCCCTGGAGGCATTCAAAGCCAGGCTGGATGTGGCTCTGGGCAGCCTGGTGTGGTGGTTGGCGACCCTGCACATAGCAGGGGGGTTGGAACTAAATAGTCAGTGTGGTCCTTTTCAACCCAGGCTATTCTATGATTCTCTGAATATTTGCTTCATTGAGATTAAAGTGGAAACTTCAGGGTTTTTTTTTCTTGCTGGTTCTCGTTCTTGAATATAATGTGTGTTTTGATACAAAACAGTCTTAGACTATATTGACTTTTAGACTGGGAGTTTGTTCCTAGGTCTTCTGAGTTCACAGTCCAATATGGAGAAAAAATTTGTGGGTGTTGAAGTTGATACTTGTTTCCATTCCAACATGAAGTGTTCCGATCATATTTGTCTAGTTTTTAAAAATTCAAATGACCGTAACAAATAATATAATGATGTCTATAAACATGTAACTATTTCCTGCATTCTGATGATGTGACTGTTTTATTTAGGGCTTCATATGATGAGGCATTTATTATGGCCAGTGATCCCTTGGAAGGCTTTCATGAAGTGAACCTCGCTTCGCCCACTACCCCGGATCTTCTTGGAGTAAATGAGCCAGGAACTCAGGAACAAACTACCTCACCCAGTGTTATTTACCGACCACATCCTTCTGTTGTGTCCTCCACACCAATCCAACCCAATGCATTGAATGTTTCCGACCTTCCCACACAACCTGTTTATTCATCTCCCAGACAACTGAATAGTGGGGAAGTATCAGGTGTCAGGTAAGCCCCGTGCATCTCTTTACTGGTGTTTTCTTATTTGTAGAACTACTTGCTTTACTAAAGATAGAATTTTAATATAGTATATAATATTAAATTGTGCCTGTAACAGTGCATTCAGCACTACTACTGCCATCTCTAAAATACTTTTATATTACAAATTAAGAAAACCCTATCCTTTTCTTTGCAGCATCAATGTTACCGACGCAGTGCTATGTTCTACCTCTGGACCCCAGGGTGGGTCATTCAATCACAATAATTCCAGAAAGGAGAGCAATAATGCAGAGAAAGAATGTTTGCAGGGTGCTGCAGTAGCAGATGTTGCTGAAGGAAACGAAGATATTTTTGGTTTGAGTACAGACAGTTTATCTCACTTACGGAGCCCATCTGTACTGGAAGTAAGAGAAAAGGGCTATGAAAGATTGAAGGAAGAACTTGCAAAAGCTCAGAGGGTAAGGCTTGTTGTCTTGTCTCTTCCTGCTTTTTCTCTGTTCAACGTGATTCTCGTGTGGCAGAATGATAGGTGGGCCAGAAGGTGCTGTCTGAGTACTCATTTATAATAGAATTATTACAGTGTAATTGTTGGAAATTTTTCTGAATGTCTGCAGTGCTAATGTCTTAGATTTATTCCCTGACAGTTTTTTTTTTTTTCCTACTGCTGCTGCTACGTAACATGTAAAGCTTTTGCTTCATTTCTGGTTAAACATTTTTTCTTAGAATTTAGGCCAGTCTTTCATTCTGAAATTTGAGAATAAGAGTAATTCTTTTGTCATCTTGTTGTTAGTTTTTAAGTATTCATTCAAGTTGATGATATAACTCTCAAATTTTCTTTCTCCTGTGGGATAAAAACGTAGCTTGTATTGTGGACTATAGGAGTATTTTAGAACATGAATACTTCTGAGGTATCAGAGGGGAATGCTTGGGTAGGAAAAAAGCAATAAAGATGTCACTGAAGTTCTTTAGAGTACTGTGACACCATGCTTCAGATTGAATATGGACACCTCTGAGGGAACTGTGGCTCAGTTTGTTAATATTTGTAAAGCGCTTTGTTTTGTTTGGATGGATGGAGCTATATAAATGCAAAGCCATTGTTTACCATTCTAACATCTTTCTGTGCTTAAACTTCCTAGTAGACTTTGTGCTGTTTGTGTCCTGTGCCCTCTCCTCTACATGACTTCATTCTTATTGAGATTTAAGCTCATCTTTCCTCTTGTTTGAACTTTTCCTCTCTGCTTGCTGCCTCTTTCTGTTGAATGTAGCCATCGTTTCTGTCATAGTTGCATTTGCCCTTGTCAATGTGAATCTTAATTATGAATTCTGATATTGCTGCTTCTGTTGGTTGTTTTGTCACTGAGTAGTTGCTTCCTTTGCCAAGGTGTGTTTAGTATTTGACCACGGAAAGGAAGCTTAACCTGAGCTGAGTTTGAGGACTTTGCATGTGAATGTATAAACCAAGCAGTTAATCTTGGAACCTTAGGAAGTAAGATCAAACCACAGTTTAAACTTCAAAAGGCATTCCAGCTCCTGACAGCATATAAAATTGTAACTAACGTAGTTAAAATCAGCAACTCAGTTCTGTTACCATTACCTTTGAATTACCTGAAAACCTTAATTCACAGAAGTAGCTGTTAAGACCATAAAAAAAAGAAAGAAAGAAAAAATTAAGTAGTTTCAAACAGTTTGGGTGTTATTAAAAATAATAAAAAAGATTTAACTTGAACTTGAGAATGTTGTTGTCAAAATCCTTGTTAATTCTCAGCACACCTAGGTTGATTCTTACAGTATTAGTCTTGGAAGACAAGGAAACAAATGTTATCCATCTGAACTTCCTCTGGTTCAGGATTGCTCAATAACACAGGAGGCTTTACAGACTACATGGCAACAAACCCTATTCATTTTATAGTATATGCTTCCTTCCACTGTGTAATAGGAACTAGTTTTTGTAAGACATGGATGTTCATACAGGGCTGTGTCCCCCTGCATTATTCAGTGTCATGCAGTCTTTGAATATATATCCAGCTACATTTAGCTTTGTCAAAGAGTACTGAGTTTAAAAATTTGCAGAGAAGTAATTAATATGTGGTGCTTGTATCTAGCTTTTTTTTGTTGTTGTTACATTGTGCTTTTAAATTCTCTTTAAGACTCTGCAGTTCCCTTGGGTTTATGAGCTTTGTCAGGAACAGTGAGAAAAGTAAGAATGGCAATTTGTACTTGAATTTTATGAGATCATTCATCCTAGAAAGCATACGGACTTTCCAGGAATGAATAAAGTGAGCACCAATTTGCTATCTTGTGTGTTTCATTTCTTCCAAACTTGTTCTTACCCAAAGCATGTGTGCAGTTGTACCATGTATTAAAGACAGATGGATTTGAATTTGTTGCAGTTGTGATTGGAAGGAGAACTAGAAGGGAAATAGGAATTTTGAAGCTTAGGAATCCATTATCTGAATTCTTTTTTAATGTCTCTGCTTCTTTGAATGCAACTTTTTTCTTCATACCTGTTTGTTTTGTTTTGTTTTTTTTAATGGTAAGAGATATATACACATAACATTTTTCTGTGTCAATCTAGGTAAGTTGCAAGACTGAATCATATCATAAAATTGTGAGAAAGATTGAGCCAGGGGTAACAGCAGGGCAGCATTTTGCAGTAACAGTGTGTAAGGTTGGGTGCACTTTTGCCTGGGCGTAGTTTTTAGTCATTAATACTTGGCAGATTTTTCACCCTTTGCTGAGCCCATTCAGGCCTTTTTTTTTTCTTTTTTCAATGTAGGCTTACCTTCTGGCTGTACTCTTATCAAATAGATAGAGCCCACTTTAAATGATCTGAAACTTTTTAAACAGCATCAGGATAACTGAGGTGTTAAAATATATAATGATTCAATGCCTGGGAGTGCATCTCCTCAAGGCTCTGTATGTTTTTTTATTTTTCTTCTTCAGCTATCATTGAGATTTAACCAGATGTTTATTGAAAGTAAATAAACCACATTTAGATAACACTGAGAGAAAAGTGGTGGTATTTCGCATTACGGAATTTCTTGACGTGCAAGTTTAGTGGAGCCTTTGCAATAGGGCACCTTCTGTTTGTCTTTCGTACGAAGTAACAAGCACATCGCCTGTGCTTCAGATTGCTCACTTACAGTTTTTCAGTGTGGCACCTCATGGTCATATCTTCCTTCAATTTCTTTGTGTGACTTGGCCATGAAATTCATCAGTGTAATTATGCTATCCATAACTGCAGAGACAAACTTAGCTTTGATGTTTTCTCTCGAAATGTTGAAATCTCCAGCTCTTACTACTAGTTCCCTCCTTCTTGCTGAGGGAAGAGCAGTCATCACCAGAGCTGATGACTGTAAATATCATATCCTGAGAATGAATTCCATGCTTCCCACTGTCTTTGAATGAGATCTGTAGGTTTGTTGGCAGCAAAGCCATTTATAATTTTTGTGGCAGAAATCTGCATTATTGATATTTCCCTATTAAGTATGAAACTGAGAGGTTTTCTTGCACTGATGAAGTGACTCTCATGAAAGAATAACAGCATAGAACACGGCACTGTCAATTTCAACACATCTTTTTTGACCGTGGTACTCAGATCTGGATTTTGTTCCAGAGCTTTCAGTTTCTGTATGCATTCTTCCAGTCGTAAGATCAAACTAGAGTACTCAGCATTGGTTGTCTTCAGATCTTATGTATTACCAGAGGGTTTGAAGTAGACTTTTCCACCTGTGTTGTCAAAGAATGCAGTGCAGAGTTGGTTGCTCCTGTTATAGTGTTTCTGAGTAGACTAACGCTGGTGGCTAAATCTTTTATTTTTTTCATACACAAACGTGTTATTTTGATAACTCTGCATGGGTTAATGAATAGATATATTCATAATTGCTACCAAGGAATTCCAGTAGCATTGTAGGAGAACATCTAGCATTCTTAAATTTCTGCAGTCGTTTGCTTGTGAACTAACAAGAATAAAAGTGAGAAGGCTCTAGAATAACCTCCCAGAACTCCATCAAAGAGTGTTTTCAAGCTTTATTAAAACATTGCAAAAGACTGCTAGCTTTTGACTGCTAAAGATGAGTTGTAGCTGTTCTTTGCTGTCTTTATGTGTTGAAAGGCTTGTTTCCATACCTCTGCCTTAAGCTGGTGTAGCATCATGCTGCAGATAACAAATTTATTCTCTGGCAAGTGGAAGTTTACATGCAAGCAAAAGAAGCATCTTCACTGGCAGCATAGGACCAAATGATTCAGGAGCCTATGAAGCCCTTGCATCTCTGAAGGCATAACAGTTTCACTTGGAAGGGTCCCTGTGAAGGTGGAGCCCAACTGTCAGACTGCTTTTGAACTGACCCACTGTTAAAAGCGTATAATTAAGAATGTTATTTGAATGCCACAGAGGCAAGAAGCAACTGCAGGAAGTCTGTTCCAGTGTTTGACTATCCTCCTCTTGGTAAAATGCTTTTCCTCATGTCTAGCAGGAACCTCCTTGATGCAGCTTGAGCCAGTACCACATATCTTGTCACTAGATACCATGGAGAAGCTGGGTGCTTCCCTCTCTCCACTGCTCCGTAGAAAGCTGCAGAGAGCAATGAGGCCACGTCTTCCTGAGCTTACCAAACCCATTGTCCTCCGCTGCTCCTCTTGGGATATGCCTTCTGACCTATGAACCTTTTTCATCCTCCTCTGGATGCACTGAACTATCAGCACCTCTTTTTTGAAACACGAAGCTAGCAACTGTGCACGGTACTCCAAGGGAGGCCATGCAAACACTAAATATATTGGGAGAATCACCACTTTTGACTGTGCTTCAGCTAATGCATCCCAGAGTAAACTTCTATCACCTACTTCTGTATTTGTGTGTATTTTGCTTTATAATAGCTCTTTTTTTTTTTTCATGTAGTTACTTATTCAGAACAGCAATGTTGGAAGGACTGCAGCATGGTGGTAAACTTATTGCACACAGTTGTCTGTGTTCTCTATGGCTGTGTTCAGTGATGGCTTTAAGGCACAAGCGGTAGCAATGGCTCCAATAGCTTTTGATTATTTAAGCACTCTATTTTTTTCCTGCATAAAAAAACACATTTAATAGCCTGAGCTATTAAACTTACTTGACAAAATAAGGTGATATGTTATGCTCCTCCTGAATCACGTTGCAGGAATATGCCCTGTATTTGAGAAATGTAGCTAAGCTGCTAAGTGTAATAGACTGCATGCTGTTGTCTCCTTTTTGCTTTCATTAAGTAGCTTTACTTGTCTGCCTGAATTTTAATCTAAGCCTCCCCCTGATCATTCCAGTTACAAGCAAAGCTGCAACAGTCTCACCTAAAATAGTGTATTGATAGAGATAGAACAAGGGTAGTTCTGTCTACATGAGTTTGACAAGTCCTGACCTGAATCTTATTCCAATCTTCTTCTACAATGTCTTGTTGCACTTCTGTGTTTAAGATGTACATAGCATATTCCTAATAAATCAGTGAAATAAACCAGAGAGCTAAAAAGTATTGATGTATTCATTGTATTTATAGGAACATGTGAAAGTTGAGCTTTAGCATTTTGTATCAGAATCTTTCATTTTTCTATTAGCAAATGTACCTTATGTGAGAAATACTGGAGAAATTAGAACTCCCCTCCCCCCCCCCAAAAAAACCATTTTAGTGATACTTTTTTATAACAGCTAAAAGGCCACGTATGGAAAGCAAAAAATCAAAATAGCAAACTGGAATAAAATTTGATCACGGTGGCCATAGTTGAAAACAGATAAAAGGAATAAATAATGTATTTTACAATACATGGGTCTTGAACAGCCCCCAAATGCTTGTCAAATTTAGGAGCTGAAGTTTGACAGGACGATCTTCATCCTAGGGGGAAATTGCTACCAGTTTGACTGCAGAAATAGAGAGCCTGCTGTGAGGCAAGATTTAGTTTCCTACGTTATTGTGTGCACATTACTCAGTCACAATAACTTTGGGAGAAATGCCTCCCAGGAAAATACAGAAGCTGACGTTTTGGCCTTTTTATGCCTCTGTAGAAACTGGCCTGCCAGAGGTTTCTGAAGGCAGGTGTATTCTATAATTGTTTCTAGAGTTTTGGATGCAAATGATTGCTAGATTGTATTTGGAATCTCTAAAGTGTCAGTGACAGACTTGGATTAGTCTTGGGAGTGATGGAAGTGTAGTAGCAATATAGGCAGGGGAAAAGAAGAGGGAGAAGGTGACTGGGACTGGGGATGGGAGAGGATTTATGGGCAAAAGGACTGCTTGAAACATCAGAATGGGCTGCTTTCTGCTTTTCTTACCCTCCTTTTTTTTTTTCCCCTGTTCTTCTCTTTCCTGCTACAGCTTCCAGTGTTTAATGGGTGAGAAAGGGGAATTCTTCCAAACTTGCCAAACTTCTTGTACTCCTCTGCAAAAATACCCCCCTTTTCCCTCTGACTTAGGAAAGTACAGACAAGATTGGGCATGTTTAACCCTTATGCTGCCAAATCTGTTCTAAGATCTTACTTCGAAAGCGATACATGGTCAGGCCTTTTTCATTTGAGTGATATCAGAGGCAAAAATCATGGTTTGAATTTCATAAGCTACTTCCGTTTGATTTATGAATCTGCATTAATGAGAGTAAGGATATAATTACAGTGTGACTTTGTAATTGTGTTAGTTACAAGGAGACCTACAAGGGAGTTGCTATTTCCATCGTGTTTTAAGATTGTAAGGGAATTGGGTATCATATTGAAATGAGGATATTTTGAAAAATAAAACAAACAAAAAAAACTCAAAAACCCACAAAAAAACCAACAACTGACTCCCACACCCAATAAAATCAAGTACTTTTGTATTAAGTATCTGTTAAGGAATAGGTAAATAGAACTGATATTCTGTCCTATATTTAAGCCTTCTATACTTTTGGGAAAAGAAAAGCTGCTTTTTAATTTTTTCTTAGAATTTTGGAAATGCTGATGTTTAGGTTAGAGATACTATAGACGCTGCTGTATAGCAGGAAGAAATAGCTATGTAAGTACAGCATTAATTTAACTACTAGTTTTAAGATGAATATGTTGAAAGGCTTTGTTAGCAAAGGGTTTTGTTTTCCTCTGATCTTTTTTTTTCCTTTTTTTTTCCCCCCTTCTCTGTGGTGTTAGCTTTAAGAGGCCAAATTACTTCTCTAAGTCAGAATAAATAACTTTTAATTTTCCATAGGAGCTGAAGTTAAAAGATGAAGAATGTGAAAGGCTTTCTAAAGTGCGAGATCAACTTGGACAGGAATTGGAAGAACTTACAGCTAGTCTGTTTGAGGTTTGTTGGAGTCTTCGATGTGATATACTTAAAGGAAGCTGAGCCAGATGTTTTGTGTAGAATCAGTGTTTTTCATGCAATTTTTCTGCAATAAGCTTATAAAGGGATTTCTGTTCTAAAGACCTGGGTGTGGTGGTAGAGAACTTAAGAGCAAGTAGTAGACTTTTCAACCAGATGAGAGACTTTTGAGCTTGTCAGTTTGCCTTGGCACAAAATGAAGAAAATAAGGAAAATGTATCAGAAAGCTTGAAAGCATTTAGGCTTATTTTTTGGCATAACTGTTTTGATGCAGCTTCTGTCTGATAACGAGGCTATTTAGATAAGAGCTAAATTTGGGGTTGTCATGGTGATTAAATACAAAATAGCATAGTTCCAGATTAACAGAGGGTAGAACACAGTATAGAACTTAACCATGCTTTCAGCTTTTGAATTTTGGGTCTGGCAGCAAGTTACACCCACAAGTTTGAAGACAAACTGAGTAATGCACCGGGGTGGCGCCTGGTTGCAAACTGAAGTGTCATGAACTTTAAGTGGGATCTTTTCTTTTGAGAAAATGGCAGTGATGCCAGCAAAGATTGTGAGCTTGCATTAAACAAACAAACAAAAATCTTAAATCCACACTTGAAACAAGATTAGTTATCATTTTCTCCTGGAATGTCTGGAGGCATACCTGTTGGCATAAATTTCATAAATCAGTTATACTTTCTGTTTACCAAGTTGAAGGTCTTGGTTTTCAGCATACGCATAAAGAGAAAACATGATTTAGAAACAACATTGTTGATGTTGTAATGGTACAAAAGTGCTGTCAAAACCTGGAAAGTATTGGCATTCATAAATGGAATTGCAGACTGCTCTGCGGATTGGCAGAGCAATTTATTTCATCATCCCAGTAGTGCAAAGCTACTAAAAATATTAAGCATTATAAATATTAACCAGTATAAGTGGAACACTGGAAGGCTATTTTTTTAGCATAAATATTTGTGTATACTGGGGAGAGGAAAGTGCTGGGCAGGCATTTTAACTGCAGAGGAACAAAAATTATGTTATCCATTTAACTTAAAGCAGTTAATCAATTTGTGAAAGCTACACGTGAAATATAACACATTAGTAATGATTATTTAATGAGTTTCAATTATTCAGAACTCCCAGCTGTTGTGGGCACGTCACTTAAATTCTCTTTTGTGATATGTTTTCACCAAGAGTCTGTAGTAAAACACAGTGCTGAGGTTTGTTCACTTTTACAGTGGGATCTGCAGTCCTAGGATTCACATTCTATACTGAATCCCACTAATTTCAGTGACTGTGTAAGATGCTGCCTAAGTTGGTATGGTGGAGCTGATGTTAATGCATCTCAATTGAGGATCAAGACTTGTTTTACACAGCTGGTTGTATATGTTACATTTTTCCACATATAACATGCTTTGCTTTCCAAGATACATCACTAAACAGAAACTGCATGATCAATGTTAAATGTATTTGTACACATTGTATAAATGTGTATGTTCTCATTCCTGCATGTGTATGTTACTTAAGAGAATTTTACAGACCCATACTGTACAGCTGTGTTGTTTACCAGTGGCAGCCAGATCTTTTGGTATCACTATGGATGAACATTTTGTTTTATTTATATAGTGTCCAGATACGTGCTAGGCGCTTTACAGATATGAGAAGGGTCCTACCTCAGGTAATTTGGTTGGTGGCCCTGATCTTTCCTTTTTTTTTTTTTTGCCTTCATTAAGTACCAAGTAAGAACAGAAAATTGGATCATGGGTGCAAATTGCTGGATCAGAGCCAAAACAAATAAGTTACCCAGACAAAAGACTTAATAGTCTGACGTCAAATGATGTTTGGGAAAAAAAAAAAATTGAAAATATCCCTGTCCTTTTATGCTTTGTTATTAGCTTAGTCCTGCTCGTTTACTCAGATTGGTTTCTAGTGCATTTTCTGTTCTACTTAAGAAATGTTTATTAATCCATAAATTATTTTTAATCCTTTACTTTACATTTTTATTAATGGTGAAACTTCAGCCTTGAGTTGTTTGACCAGTTTCTAAATGCATTTGAGTGAAACTGATTATTCTGGCTAGGAGAGAGAAATTCTTCTAAATGTGTTACTGTGCCCTTGTTGCTTTTGTTGCTACTGGTTGAGTCTTTCCCCTGGGGGTCAAGGAACTTCAATGGTCAGCTGCTGCAGTGTGTCCAGAGGCTGGCATTCATGACAGGTATTGTTTTTGTTGGGGGGGGAGGGAGGAGGTTGGCTGTCAGTGCGTGGAGTTGTTGAATTTCTGTATCTCAGCTCTGGATCAAGGAGAAAGGACTTGCTGGTGCAGTGAGGAATCCAGATGATAAATTTGCAGCTATTTTTTGGTTTGAAACTATTTAGATTCAGCAGATTGTTGCACAACTTATTTACAAGTAATTGCAGTGAAGCAAAAGTATGATGCAACTCCTTAGGTTATTTTTTTTTTTAACTTGTAAATTGGTGTGAAACATTTACTCCAGCTAAACATTTTTTACAGGAAGCACACAAAATGGTTAAAGAAGCTAATGTCAAACAAGCTGCAGCAGAAAAACAGTTAAAAGAAGCACAGGGGAAGGTGAGTTTATTTCCAACTTGCTCGTCTTTTTACATGGAGCTATGCCTGAAATGTGAATGATGGAAAGATTATTAAAATATAAATTGACTTGTTCTGTGTTGCCTTGATGTGTTCTTAGCTGACGCTGATGGATGCAGCATCACATTTGGTAACTAGCAAGATGCGCAAGAACCAGTTACTGTTGCAGTAGCAAAAGATCTCTTGTTAGCACTGCTGGAAAATGAAGTCTTGATTTGAACAGAAGTTACTGGAAATGTCATGAAATGATTTAACATCAGTCTGCAAGTACGATATTTTTGTTTGTTAATGACTTTATATTTTTGTTTTCAAGATTGATGTCCTTCAGGCTGAAGTAGCGGCACTGAAAACACTAGTACTGTCTACTTCACCAACATCTCCAACTAAGGAGTTTCAGTCTGGTGGAAAAACTCCCTTTAAGAAAGGGCATGCAAGAAACAAGAGTACAAGTAGTGCTATGGGTGGAAGTCATCAGGACCTTACTATGATGCAGCCAATTGTAAAAGACTGCAAAGAGGTAAAAGTGTGAGGATTGTCTTCTGTTGCTGATGAGCCAGTTTAATTGATTTGTTTTTTCACGCAGTAAATTTGGTATGTACTAAATCTTATAACAGCAATTGTTGTAGAGATTTTTTTCATTAATGAAATAATTTTTCTTATGTACCAATAGGTGATGATTTTTCAGTTGTATTTACCATTGAATCTTTAAGGCAGGATGAGATAAAAATTGAAATATTGGAATTACTAATGTAAAGGTAGGAATTAAAAACAAAGGAGGGAAAAGTAATAACAAAACTCAACAGTATAACTGAATGGCAAGTCCTAGTGGCTTTTTTTTTTTTAAACCAAATCCATCACCAGCTGCCACCAGGAAAAGAGGAAGAGTCATTTTATAAACCAATAGTGGATGAAAGAGTGGAGGGAAACTGTATCAATCATAAATTATTAGAGAATAGGGGAGAGTTACCACTGGAGTCTTTGGAGGGCCTTGGGTTTATCTCCTCATGCCATTGAGAATGGGGAAATACTGAGGCAGCAGCTTGGTGAAAGTAATCTGAGAATTGTGAGAAGGTTGGATCTTCTGATAGTGAATGAGTAGTGGAACTGAGGGTGAACTTCAAAATAAATAAATGAGAAATAATCTATCTGGAGAATAAAATGTTGCTGTAGCAGGCAGATGCAGTTTTTGGACTGAGAATAGGATACATGATGAAAAAAATGTAGTGTGCTTGTGGATAATTGTCTTCAGGTACTGTGTCAATGTTCAGTGATAGAAAAAGACCCACAGATCTTTAGGAGTTGTTAGGAGGGGAATAAATGGAAAACAAAAAGCCTGATGCTGTATTATAAACATGGAGTAAATGTATGCATCCTGTTCTGCACACAGCTATGATACCTCCATGTTTGAAATAAAGTAGTGAAAATGTGATGGATGATCAAAGCTATATGAGTTTTTCTGTGTAGGGAGACTGGGGCTCCTTACGTTGAGACTTTGTGAAAGCAGGACAAAAATGTTCACCATTCATCTTCCCCATGTCACTTGTGATTGTATACAAGTAGTAATTATTTCCTGTAATGAGAAGGTTCTGGAAACTAGAAGGAAAATCATTTTGGTCAATATATAACTAAATTTAATAACTAATTGTCACAGAGTGACAACAGGACAAACAGTGTTCAAAATTATGCGAAGTTGCAGTAGAAAAGCCCATTGAGGTACATACAAGTATATATGATTTCTGTATCAGGAAGCTTATTTAATTACAAATTGCAGGAAGTTGAGGGGTATATAATGAAGGCACATTGCTGTATTTCTTCTCATGCTGTTCTGCAGGCAGCCCTCAGTCACTGCAGGTCATTAGCAGAGAGAGTGATGAGCTAACTGGATCTGTAATCTGATTCACAGTGGTCATTTTTATACTTTGTTTTGCCAGTCATCATTAAATGCATTTATACTGTCTGTCTTTTCATTAAAGATTTAGAGAAGGTATAGTTATGTTTCCAAGAAAAGGCAAATATCCTGTTTATTTACTCTTAGTGGTATTCAGGATATTTTTCTTATTAAAACTGATTTTGTTGCTCTTCAGCAAGATACAAACAAAAAGGGGAGAACTGGTATGGAACCTAACTACTTTGTAAGCATCACATTGAGGTTTTGACTAAATAAAGTTGAGCAAGAGCATGAAGAGGGGAAAAAACTGATTTTGTTTCACTTTCCTATGGAGAGAAAGTGGTCAGTGTAATGGATATACTGCAGAAAATCCATCCCACCAGTACCAACATCCCAAACAGCTACTTCCTAGTATGCGTGAGTAACCTCAAGGATAAATGGATGTATCTAATTTAGAATTTATGAACAGGATTTCTGTACATCTATACTCATGTAAATGCTAAATGCATCAGTGGATTATTTTATTTTATTTTCCCAAGAGCTGAAGAGTTTCTCTGTTGCAGGTAGTCAAAACTTGGATCTAGTGAAAGTGCAAGTAAAGACAGAGAGCAGATATACACATAGCAAACTGTAGGCTGGAAAGAAGGAGCATCAAGCTATATTCACTGAGTAATTTTTTCAAGGCAGCTTCTTTATAAATTGTAGCTTTGGATGAAGTTTTGTTAGATGTGGAAAATAATCAGTAGTTCCTAAGAAATGCATGGTAATTTCTTGATTTGTCCTGTTGGTTCTAAAATAGCATTTTTTTTTTCTGCTGATGTCGCCTGGTTGTATTTTAAAGCCAAACCTGAGGTGGGTTTTAAGGTATGAGAAATGTTCATTCAGGGTGCAAGTTACACCTATTGAATTTCATTTGTGCAGTGAGGTTGGTGGCTTAGCAACCAGAACAGTTATGGACTAGCTTAATTAAGATGGTTGTTCCTGATTGTACCTGAGTGCGAGACAAGTTGCTCTAATGGAAAACAGATATGCCTGTCTAATTTTTGTAGGTTCTTTTTCAAGGAGGGAGGGGGAAGGGAAGAAAAAAACACACAAAAAACCTCCCTGAAACATGTGAAAGAATGGTTAAGTGCTGGGATCTGTGGTAAGGAATAAAAGACTGAAAGAGGCTGGTTCAAAGCAGTGTATTGCACTTTTAAAATGGATTAAAAAAAAATTTCAGCTCTTAGCATATGTTTTCACTTTTTCACACTCATCTATATTATTTGCTTTTGATATTTCAAGACTTTTCAAGTCACATTTGCTTTATAGAGGTGCATATTGTGAAAGCAGTATTACTGTTTGGTGTCTAGTGTTTTCCTGAAAATGTTTTCTTCCAAAATACTGCTTTTCATTCTTGTTCTCTCTTTTTGCATTCTCTTTGTCTCTCTTTGTACTCTGGAGTGGAGCAGCAATCTAAGAAGCCCACAGAGGGAGCAGCATTAGGATCTGCTTCTCATTTTTCCACTTTAGTAACCTTTTTGTTTGTCTTCTGTGCTTTGACTGCACATTTAGTCTTTTTTTTCTTTGTTCTCCATGACTGCCTGTCATTTCTAGAGGCACTTTTTCTACATTACATTTTCTTCCTTTTGTTGCATGGTATTTTTGATGCCCCTAACCTTCCTGGCCTGTGTTTAGCCTGCAGTGTCTTTCCCTTCATATAGCTTTTAGGTTTTGGTTTTGGGAGTACAAGCCTGTTATAATGCAGGAATGGGGTTTAAGAGCCAGTTGGAAGGAAAAGGTGCTGAAGTCTGTGTCAACAGACTCAAAGCCAGTTTGGATAAATCAAGGTGGTACCACAGTCCTGGGAAAGTGAACTGAAGAAGGTATTTGTAGCTGGGATATAACTGTATTCGTTCACAGTATGGACGAGAACAGAGTTTTAATGATCAATGTTTACCTGTGGGTACCTGTAGGTGATCAACACTAGTGTGATAATTACAGAATTTAAAATTTGTGAATGTTTGTGTGCTTTAGGCTGACCTATCTTTGTACAACGAATTCAGATCATGGAAAGATGAGCCTACTATGGACAGAACGTGCCCATTCTTGGACAAAATCTATCGGGAAGATATTTTTCCATGTTTAACCTTCTCAAAAAGTGAGGTATGTACTCTTAAGTGTTGTCACTGATGCTTTTTATTTAAGTATGTTACATGAAACAAGTAGACTATCTTAATTTATGTATGAAGTTCTACCATTTTGACTCGAGTATGAGAGTTTACAGTGAAATATCCAGGTTTAGTGTGGAGTATTGAAGCAATCAGTTTTTCTACTCCATTTGCTATTCTAGATGTGGTTCTCTTAGGTGGAGGTTGTCTATACCTTTCTGTGTTAATACTACCTATCAAAATAAGTTTGTAGGAAGGAGTGATGGGCTTTCCCCTAAGTCAGAGGTCCCATTTAGTAGAAATGGTGTTCTGTCATTGTCCATTGTTTATGCAGGGAGCAGCACGGACCAACAGGTCTTGTGGACCTGTTTTTCTCTCATTAGGCAGAGTGGGTGGAAGGTACAATCTTAGGTGTCTTCTTGAAGAGAGGTTTGTGTTGCAAGAATCAGACTTTGGGATTTGAAGTGATTTATCATGGACAATTTAGAAATATGGCTTCAGATGAAACAAACGATGTGGCTTCTTTCTTTGTGTGATTTTCCATTTCTTCTTCCTTTCCTAGTACAGAGGAGGTAATGGTGTTTTACTCATGCTGGGAATATGATGGAACTGGTTCCAGCTGCAGCTTCAGTACCTAGTCTTTGTTCTTAAGCAACATTTGTAGGCTATAGTTGCAGTATCTGTCTTCAGGGGAAGGGGAGGCAGTATTGCATATCTTTGTTAAGAGCAACAAATTTTAAAGCTCTCAGACATGAAATTTTTTTTCAATGAAATTAAGTAAATCACATATAAAAGGTGGTATATTTTCCTCAAATTTGTCTCTTACGGTGTGTGCAGTTTTCCCATATTCTTCACTTGTATGAAACTCTCCCACTAAGATTTTTGCTCACTTACTGTGGGAATTTAAATTACTTCTGCACTGTGTGTAAGTAGGCCATCCTGTTGTCTTTCCCAGCAACTTCATTTTGTTTTCTTCCACTTCAGTGGCAATATGGTTACTGTATTTGTATTTCCTCTTAAGGAGAGAATAAGGCTTCTAGCACAGGTCAGCTGTATCTGTTAATGTTTGCAAATGCTGTGCACAGAGACATGCTTTCCTGTGAATATCAATAAACTGTTGTGTTGTTAATAAATGACACGTATTGTGTTTTTGTATAATAGAAAATGCAGTTATCTAAATGGTTGAATTCTTCTGCTCTCTTGAGCCTGTTGTGCATGTGTGTAGTCTTCTGTTTTGCTTTTAGCAAATAGTATTGGGAAAAAATATTTTGCATGAAGTGCTTTTGTAATAACATCCTACTTTTGAAAGTACAGTAGAAGAATATTTATATTACTCAGCAGCAAAGGAACATGGACAAAGAATTATTAAACAAATAAAATAAGTTGCACCTTATATAGTGATGGCTATTACTTGTCCATACTTAAACACTAATTTTGGGCAACTGTTGAGTTCAGTCAAGCAAAATGAGCATATTTCTAGGGTGTTTATAAAGAATTAACATAAAAAAGCCTGGGGGAAGTTGCACTTCCTTTATGAAAGTGATATTTTAACAATACCAGTGTTCTGAAGTCACAGTAACCTGTTGTCTCATATATATTGTTCAATCTTACATCTTTGAATGTCTTTCTGGAGTAATCTTTGGCTGAAAAATGGGCTAATATTCACTTTGTTTTACAAGTTACAGAGGTTGCGTGCTGTTTTTTTTTTCCTGCAGAACACAATAAAATTAGAGCAATTTTTTAAATACACAAGGTTTGTGCCATGTCCAGTATCTGGCAAAAACACTATGCAAATGTATGTGCTGCTTGGGTGTATGAGGAATCACTGAATATACGGTCAGCATGCTAACCATGCATTCCCTGCTGTATAGGCAGTTGTCTTGCCTGAGGGAGGGTAGGGTTATTTGGAGGGCAGAATTTCAACTGAAGCCTAGGAATGGAGCCTCTTGTGTATGAAGTAAGCAAAATCTTATTTGTTATTGAATTTGAGTTTGGTTAGTTGACTTTTTCAGTGTTCTTAACAGAGACAGAAATGTGTCACTGCTTTGAGGCAGTGGATCACATGGAGCTGTTTTTAACTGCTTTCTACATTTCTCTTGCAGTTGGCCTCAGCTGTTCTGGAAGCTGTTGAAAACAACACTTTGAGCATTGAACCTGTTGGCTTGCAACCTGTTCGATTTGTGAAAGCTTCTGCAGTTGAATGTGGGGGACCAAAGTATGTTAAGCTAACAGAGGGAAAATCTGGACTCATTTGAGATAACTGTATTCTCAATCCAAGAGTTATCAACTGATTGCCTCACTGAAATTTGTATATGTTAAACTTGTAAATATTTATTAAAATATCAATCTTCAGAATTGCTGTTGCAAAATTTTATGGGGGAAGTAAGCAACTAACGATGCAAATGTTAAAGGTTTGTTTTATGTTAACCTTTTTTAAGATAATTCCTTTCTTGGGACAGCTGCTTATAATGCATTGACTGTAAAAGTAGCATTCTCTTCCTTGGAGAAGATCAATCTGATTCTTAAAGCAGAGATTTCTGAACTAGGGGCTGTCACTTGGAAAACATAGTGAAAAAGGTATAGAAGTAGTGGGGGATCAACGTCAGACAACTAGATTTATTTGTGGCATAAAAAACCCAAGATGTACAGAGCATACTGACAAAGGCAGCTGAAGTATTTGAGAGGAGAGTAAAGTAAACCCTCTGAATGTGAGAGAAGGGATGTAATGAAGAGGGAGTAAAGGTGAGGGTGAGTTTGAACATAAAGAAGGAAGTGTGGTTGAATGGCAAGATGATTGCTTTAGAAAGTTTGGAATGGTCCTAGAGGAATCTGAAGCAAGACTTAAATGTCAGTTGCTGATGTATTTGTTAAAATAAGTGAGAGGAACTTGCCTGAGGCATTGGGCTCTGAATGTGAAAAGGAAGGGATTTGTAGCGTGCTTTAGTGTATGTCATGTTAAGCAAGTAAAGCCAGTATCACAATCCTGAGCCTTCCAAATGTATAGAAAGTCTCGACTTCTTGTCTAAAAGATGTCCAGCAGAATTAATATTTCTCTAATTTTTTTTTGTTAGAGCCCAATTTTCTGATAGAAAATTGAATTAGAATGTGTATATCAGGATCAACTTAAATTTTTTTTTCTCATTGCTGCTGTTTTTCAATTCTCATTTTTCTTCATGGGTTTTGAGTGGCAGAGAACATACATTTAACATGTCAAAGGAAATTTTTGCTTTCTCTCTAAGGAAGCTGTGTCGTATTCTCCACTTAATCCTTAAATAATTGGCTGGGTAAAAATTAATGTTTTGAGATGCCTGTGCAGAAATTGTACTTTAGTTACATTAGTCATATTGAAAGTCAAGATTTACTCTTTCCTCTCTTTTACAATTGTCATGAGGTGACAAAAACTTCTGTATGATTGCTTGTGGTTAAGTAATAGGTAAGGGATATGCGGTATGTAAGCTTAATTTGACAGCAAATGTGCTTTGCCTTAAATATTACTGGCACTGGATGGGGAACAGCTGTTTCACTTTTCACTTAATCAGAGTAGCAGCTTTGCATTTTCTGTTTTTATGTGATGAAAATCACTTTTTATTGAAACCATGTCCTTTAATAGGTAACGTAATACATACAAACAGCATAAATAATAACAGTAACTGGAATAATGCTCCTTAAGGAATTATTTCATTGTCCAATTGCATAAACTAGTGGGGTGGGTAATAAACCAACAACAGAACAAGGAGTGGAGGTCAGGGAGCTGTGATGTAGTAAAGAAAGGTTCTTGGCATGCAGAAGTTACTGAATGGTGCCAGTGGTGGTGTGTAGTAATGAAATACAGCTGGGTTTCCTCACAGGATTCAAGTAATTGTCCCCATGGGGAACAAAGCACTAAGCTGCATGTGTGCTGTACAGTGCAGAACCGAGTCATTAGTAATAGCTGTCATTCCAGCATTTAACCTGGTGTGATGCAACACACTGTGTAGAAGGTAAATATATTGCTGGAAGGAGAAAAGGTTTTTTTTTTCTTCTTCTTGGCATTTAAAATCTCTCTGTCTTCTCACAAAGGCTTGACTGCATTTGTGATCAGCTTGCTTCAGCTACTATACAATTTCTTGGATCAGTGTCAGACCTCATAAATTACTGTGGAAAATCATATACACTCCAGTTTTCTCCTGTCTTGCATAGTTCTGTGGACCAGCTGCAGACTATTAAAGGGGCTTGTAGGCTGCTATTGAGACTGTGTGAGCTTAGTAATTTTTCTTTCACTTTTGAAAGGTGGCTGCTTCTTAAGACTCCCTAATTTTCTGAGATAGAGATGAAAGGGAGGAGATCCAGAAGCTTTTCAAGTCAGTGGAACAGTGGATACCTGCCAAGCCAGTTCATCTGGGATGCTGCAATATAAAAATTCCAAATCAAATTCCTGCTGTGTTTACATCCATTAAGATAGTATTAATAGCAGCTTCCTCTTCAGGAGAGATGTAAAACTTTTTTTCTAAAGAATGGTGGAAGAGTTATTTGGGATTGAAGAATTTCTGACTACTGACCTTTCTTTGTTCGTGTATGATATATTTGTAGTACACTAGAAAAAGTAAATGTAATTATTTTGCCATCACTTTCTGTAGTGATAATGGAAGGAATTATCACAGGCAACCTGTTTTCCTTCACTTCACGTTCTTTTATGCTCTGAATGTAAAAATGTGATTTCAGTTTGGGCATAAATACAAAGCTGATCTTAGAATGTGTCTGACAGAGACTTTGTGAATTGGCTGTTATTCTATGGGGCTTGTTTTTTTTGATATGCAGTGTCAAGAGGAAATTAAAAAAAAACCCACAAACATTCTTAATGTTGGGGTCAGTTGATTATTTAAACAAAGCTTATTCCATATGTAAAGAGTTAAAGAATTTCTGCTGTTCCAGACTGTCAGACTAGAAGCTGTGAATGTGAAAGTACCCAACCAATGCTGATAAAAGATATAAAATTAGGAATATATCATGATGTGCTAGTGTTGGAACAAAATTTGTCCTTGTCAAGCTAGAGTAGTTGATGACACCATTTTGTAAGCTGCAATTACTACATTAAGGCAGAGATTTGAGTACCTATGCAAATAGGAAGTAATTACATTAACACTCTCAACACATGCAGGTGTTAGACATTAATGTCAGATTTGTTTATTAACTTATGTAAACTTCTTGTTTTGTAGGAAATGTGCTCTAAGTGGACAAAGCAAGTCATGCAAGCATAGAATCAAATTAGGAGATTCAAGCAGTTACTACTATATTTCTCCTTTTTGTCGTTACAGGGTAAGCAGATTTACCACAATTTCATTTTAAGTAGTGTTTTTTTCTACCATCATACAAAATATTAACCACCATTATTTTATGTGGGTTTAGATAACTTCTGTGTGCAACTTCTTTACATATATTCGATATATCCAGCAAGGACTGCTGAAGCAGCAGGATGGTGAGTAACAAATTGCATTTTGGGTATATGAATCATAGAATCGTAGAATGCTTGGGTTGGAAGGGACCTCAACGATCATCAATCTTCAACCCCTCTGCCACATGCATGGCCACCAACCTCCAGATCTAGCTACTAGACCAGGCTGCCCAGGGCCCCATCCAATCTGGCCTTGAACGCCTCCAGGGACGGGGCATCCACAACCTCTCTGGGCAGCCTGTTCCAGCACCTCACCACTCTCTCTGTAAAGAACTTCCCCCTGACATCCAACCTAAATCTCCCCTCCCTCAACTCAGAACCATTTTCCTTTGTCCTGCCAATATTTACTCTTGTAAAGAGTTGACTCCCCTCCTGTTTGTAGGCCTCCTTTAGATACTGGAAGGCTGTAATGAGGTCACTCCCACAGCCTTCTCTTCTCCAGGCCAGCTCCCTCAGCCTGTCTTTGTGGGGAAGGTGAAGAAAAAATGTGTACAGTGAATGTGCCTAAAACTTGCAGATGATAGTCATTGTGATTGTGAGTCTTTGGTGAATTTTAAGTAAAATAATAAAGAAGGAAGTGCTTTTCAGTCCATCTTAAAAAAAATGAAAATTCAAGACATTCCACGATGAGTGGAGCTATGATAATTTTCTACAGAGTATTTAAAAAAAAAAAAAAAGAGTGGCAAAGTATGGAAATATTTATGATCTTTCCACATGATTTTAGCCTTCCAGTTCCACTGTTTTGTTGTTGTTAAAGCTTGAAAACAAGTTCTATTTTTTTTTATTATTTTTTTTAAATTCTAATGCATGGAATAACCAGCAATGTCATTTTAAAAAAGAGAAATTCTGCATTGGTTAGAGACTCCAAAAAAATCGTAAGTTGGTTTGACCTGGGACGTTCTTCATTCCTTTAATGCATGGACACATCTTCTCTCACTTCATGCACTGAAAATTCAGTCAACCATTCTTTGTCAGATTGTTATGCAGGGAGAACTGATTGATTAAAACAAACAAACAAAAAAACCCCAAACATTAAACCAGACTGTAATTTTATTTGAATGCAGCTGTAAAACAAGCATTTAATCTTCAAATGTGACATTGCAAGATTTCTTGATGAGGGCTCTATGTACAAGGTGTAAGGCATGATTTTTTTCATTGCATTCCCCCTCCCCACTCAGCAAAAGGGAAAGGTAATTTTACTTTTGTTGCTATTTTTCCTCCCCAGAGTTACCTGGTTGCTTTTTTCCTGTCAAAATAGCATATCCAACAGCTGCCTACTTAAACTCTTATCTCTGCAGTAAATCAGAAATTTGCTTAAGTGTGTGTGCTGTTTGGTTTCAGTAAGTCTGTATAAAAGATGGCTGTGTAAACACTGCACATCTGTGTTACTTAATTCTGAATTTGAAAAGTAGACTGCGTGTCAGAATTGTGGTTGTTCTTCATATACTATTATCACTCTAAATGAAAAAATCATGATGATTTGATTGTATTTAAACAATTAATTTAGCTAAAATTTCCTGACTAGGTAAAAGAATAAAACTAAGTGGCCTTCAATTTTTATTTGTCCAACAAATTCTACTTTGTCTTTGCGGTCTTTTATACAGGAAAGGAGTCAATGAGCAGAACGATTAAATTAAGAAACTGTAATTAATTGAAGCTGAAGAGCACTTATGCATTTCTTTTCCCAAGTTAAATAAAGACATCAACATTTAAAAAATAAATTAAAATTCAGTGTCTTTTACTCTGTCTCCTAGAATGTTCAAGCTTTTATTTTTTTTCAAAACCAAGCACGAAGAGCTCACACAGCTTAATTCTGATTTCACTAGGAAGTAACAAACTAGGGAGTTTGTTGCTTCTGAAGTTTCCTTAAACTGATATACAGGGAGGCAGAGTGCCTATTTCAGTTAAAATAAAAACCGAATTAATTGCAGTGATATTTGTCTTTTTCAGTGGATCAGATGTTCTGGGAAGTTATGCAGCTGAGAAGAGAGATGTCACTAGCAAAACTTGGCTATTACAAGGAGGAACTCTAAATCTTTTTACTCTTGAGCATGCATGAACTTCATGTAAGATACATAACTCTAAAATTGATGAATCTTTTTTGTCACTTGATATTTATTTCCACAAAGTGGGTCCAAGATCTTTCTCCTTTGGCAGATTGCACTAAGAAGTACTGTGATTGTTTTAAACTGACCTATGCTGTATATGTGTCCATATAATACCTAGTTGAACAAATGTGGTAAGCACTTGCAGGTGTATTAGTGATTGTAATTTACATTTAAAAACAAGACTTCTGATTAAATAAACGTTGGTCTGAAGCAGCATCTGTTGTCTGTTCTTTGTGAAGCAGAGTGATGTGAACCTGCCTGAGAAGGTAAGCAGTTTCAAACTGAAACCAAGATGGTTTTGTGGTGAGGGAACGAATGCCTGACATGATGTAGTGTGAAGATGTATCTTTGCATCCTTTCTGTGTGTGTATGCCAATCCAGTTAACAATTAGAAGGTCTTGATATTCTTTTAAATGCTGCATTCCTGTATTTTTCACTTCCAAGTAATATAAGAGAACTGTATACTGCAAACATTCATGCTGTCAACAGCATAATAGATCTGGCTTTCTCTTTAAAGAGGAGTGCTTTTCAGACATCATAAGATAACCTTGAACACTCCTTGGGTCTTTCTTTGATTAGAAATCTATCTGTGTAACTACTAAAAACTTCATTCTTTTGCTTTTTTCTTCTTGGCCTGAATGCCTTTAAATTAATCTTTCTACTTTTTTTTTTGCAATTTTGTTTCCATT
The DNA here is from genome assembly GCF_987193195.1 of Phasianus colchicus. Classification (NCBI taxonomy): domain Eukaryota; kingdom Metazoa; phylum Chordata; class Aves; order Galliformes; family Phasianidae; genus Phasianus; species Phasianus colchicus. The sequence goes on from NC_143436.1 coordinate 36,337,176, forward strand.
GTTTTAGACATCCATTTCCCACAGCTGTCCTTACATCTGCAAAATATCCATTACATGATTATTTTTTTTAACATATTGATTGTAGTTTGCATGTAATGTTAGTGGCTTTTTCACACACACACAGCTTGCTCTGAAGACAACCTGAAAAGGGATCATGGCTTTTTAAGGAAGATCAGTTCTTTGTTCAGCTGCTACTTTTGCTAGTCCTTTTTCCCCAGGTGTAGTGTAAGCTGAAGCAGAAAATACATTAGGATATGTGGAACACAGTTGTGTGGCTGTGGTATTGTGGTGGTTTCACAACTGGCTCAGCAGCACTGTGTTGCTGTTGTTCCCCCAACAGGGGGTGAACAAGGGTGGGGAGAGAAAATGGGGTGGAGAAAAGCTTGTGTGTTGAGATGTGGGCAAGGAGTAGCTCACCAGTTACCCTAGTGGGCAAAACAGATTTAACATAAGGGAGTTAAATGTGATTTTTTTGTATACTGAAATAGAAGAGAACTAAAAGCAAACTAAAACCACCTTCCTCCCATCCACCTCTTCTGCCTTCGCCCTCTCCCTGGGCGGAGCAGGAGAATGGGGGCTGTGATCTCATCAGAGCAGCTCTGGCTGCTCCAGCACGGCCCTGCTGCGGCCAGAGCTCTGCTCACAGAGTGCATCCCTGCAGGCCCCAGCTACCAAAACCTTCCCACATGAACCCTATACAAGAAGATTTGCTATGTAAGAGACCTTCTGGAAAAGCACTGGAGTCTTGATTGTGACAGCCATTTGTCAATCATGGGTACTAATAGAGCGGTGGCAGGTAAAGTTTCTGCTGCAGAAACCTGGAAGAGTTCTCACTGCAGCTGTTAAAGGAAGGTTATTTCTTACTTCAGTTGAGCTAAGGAAGTCTAATTTTCTCTAAGAAAACAAATTCTATTTATTGCTGTTATGTTAGGCTCATAAATACTTCCTAAAAGATTGTTAACATGTCCTTGGTTTACATAATGAAATCAAACTGTTTCCGGGATTAGCTAACAGTAGTTAAATTATAGCCCATAGCTGCTGCTGTTCTGACTTAGTAATCCTTTACAAGTGTTGCCCATTAAAGCAAAGAGATTTTTTTTTCCTACATAATAGTGCCTAGACAAAAGGTATCTAAAGTTTATTATGTGGGGACTGTCTTCATGTAGAAGAACTACGAAGATGTACCACAAGTGGTAATGGCTGTTTGGCTTGATTACATTGATGTCTTGTAAATACTGGGCTTGCTTCTGTCTTTAAGTCCCTTTTCCAAAATTATTGTCTATTTTTTTTTTATATGAACTGCCTATCATGAGAAACCTGTGACACTGAGTGTCTGGGACTGATAACAACTGCAGAGCGGTTACATGTCTGGTAAATTCAGCTGCTTTAGAGAATGGCTGCTTCCTACATTTCTTGACTCCATCGGAGCTTTTGTTCTTAACCAAAGGCCTCTTAGAGATCTCCACTCAAAATGTCTGAGTATTTTTCTCCTTTTTTGTTATGGATGACAGAACAGGGGCAAACTTGAGTGTGCAAAGATCAACTGGGATGGAGTGAAATGAGTTTTGCTAAGCCTTGAGCATCCCAGTTGAATTTTCAGCTTTTCCATAGGCTTACCTGGGACAGACAGACTAGTCTGTAATTTAAATTCATTACGATAACATAATTCTTCTGTGCTGCAAGATGAAACTGTTCTTAGAGCCATTGGGTAGCCTGGCGCTCAGCTGCTCCGGTGGGATTGTGCATATGACAAAGCTGCTGCAGCTGGTGGAACTGCAGGTCTTTCACCAGGAGTTGTAATTGCATCACCTGTGTGAAAGTACAGAGACAAGATAAGTAATTTTTATTGCCGCATTTTTTGCGCATGTGTAATTGTGATCAGTATTGGGACCAAAGGTCCCTCAGACATGAACGTTAAGCTCACTGAAGGGAAGAAAGCACATCGCCTTCATCTTGCCTCAGACGTCGTTCCAAATTCTTTATGTGTAGCAGGGTTGAAGTATATCCTTGATGCTAGCATGAAGGAACAGGAGCAGCTGGGAAGAAGCCAGCCGAAAGCTCTGCTGGAAGCATGATTTGCTCCTTCGTATGTTCCTGATCGCCTGGGAGGGGACGGTGTGTTTCCTTCTGCAGGAAAGTAAAGGGCCTCCAGTGGCTCATCATGGATGTGGTGGGAGAAAATGAGGCCTTGCAGCAGTTCTTCGAAGGTAAGGGCTTAGCTTAGTTTTAAGAGTCTCAACAATCTGTTGTGGCAGCAAAAGTACACCAATCATTTGAGATGAATTGTAGAAGAAAGGAGGAAGACAGAAAGCCCCCAAACAAAAGTTCTATTTACACAAAGCAGTCGTCTAATGTGATCCTGGAATGAAACAACACTGGCAGTATAGATGTGCTGCTGTGCGTTTTTCCTTCAGGGAGAGCAGCAAAAGGAAGGTGGCTGTGGCTGAGACTGTGGGAGGGACAGTGCTGGTAACTGCTGGGAGGAAAATGGGGAACGGGCTGAGGGCTCCTGGCAACTTCGTGCTTCTGAAGTCCCAGTGATCTTCATGAGGTTGGGGAGCTCCCTCCTTGTTCCAGCTCATCCGCTCGGGTTAAAGATGGCTGTTCTTTCCACTCCTATATCTGATTATAATTGTCCTTTTTTTGTCTTCCTCTGAGATCTGTCCTGCCTTTTTCCCCAAGATGTTTCCCACTCAGGCAAGTCTCTTGTCTTTCTCTTATCACAAATAATTTCTACTAGACTCCTTGATCAAACTGCATTGCTCGGACCCTGCCATAATGTAATTAAAAATGACTGTTAAAAAGTTCTATACTTCTTTGCTTTCTAAATCTTTCTTTCCTCACTGTAGTGTTCTTTGCAATTTTTTTCCATGTTAACCTTGCAATTCCAAGTTTCTCTTTCTGTATTCTTTTCCATTTTATGCATTCTATTTTCTATTTTCAGGCATTCTTCATGTGATACTGGTCTTACCTAGAAAAGCTACTTTTCTGGCTCAGCTAATGTGGGCATTTTTTCTTCACCTGCATTTAATTGCCATTATGCTATATAGGTGAATTATTATTACTATTATTATTTTGGCTAGCACTTGTGGTCTAACTGAAAGGTGGCAGCAGCTCTAACTTTTGACCTTGAATTTCAGATGTGGAAATTAAAGTTTTGCTTGCAGTCACCAGGGAATTGTTTTTAAAGCAAGGAATTGAAATCAGTGACCTACAGCTTCTGGCTGCTAGCAGAGAAATGTGGTTTTTTTCTAGATATTACAAAATTCATGTTTATTAAATCTACTTTAAGTCACAAAGATGACAAGTTAGTAGACTTTCCTGGCTTTGCTTTCAGCAAGGCATTTGTTTCTATCAAGCTACTGTTCAAGTCCTGTATTGCACAGTTGTTAAATACCCTAAATAGCATTGGACATGAATTACCTAAAATGCCTGAAAACTTGACTTGGGAAACAGGGTTTTCTGGGGAGTGTGGACTGGGTCGTGTTGACTTTTGGGACATTGATACTTTGGTAGAAGGTATGTCAGGGGTTTTAGCTGTATGAGCTCTTTAGCAGTAATTAATAACTTTAATTCTAGAATGACTGATTTAAATTCAGAGGGTGGTTTGGTAGAATGTCTGTATGGAGAGGGGAGCGAAGGAGAAGCTCTGTCAATTCTGTCAAGTAAAAGGAAAGATGTTTCACCTTGGAAGGTTGGGAAGGTTGACATCCTTTAGTAATATGCAGTTCTGCTGTGCAGCACTAGTAGTATATGGGAAAGGTCTGATTCGAAGCATGATTTGCATTCTTTTGAAGCAGGGCTTAGCTCCACTGAACCTCCTTAGCACTACAGCTGGTGGTTTGGCTTGTGTGTTTGTTTTGACAGTCATTAGTATGATCAACTTGCATTTATGTTAAGGAGAAAGGACAGTCTGGAGTTCTCGAGAAAAAGGACATAATGTAATATTTGTTTTCCTATCAATACCTACTTTCAGTATTCAGTAGACAGATTAGATATAACACTGACTGGGACTTGACCCTGGCTTTTTCTTATTGAAGTAAATGTCTTTTCTCTTCTGTTGTGCCTGTTGTTTTCTGCCTCATTTCATTCCTCTCACACTTCAGTTTTGCCTAAAACTTTTCCATTGTTTCTGTTAAAATTAATACTTATTAAAATGTTTAGATTTTTGACTCTGTAACTTCCTATTTGCCAAGGATAGGGCCTGCCCCTCCATAGCAGAGCAATCTCTTATTGCTGACGTTATCGGTAGGCTGAGACACTCAGTGAAGGCCAAACTAATTACACTGTTAAATCTAGCCTTCTATTTTATTTTTTATTGCTGGAAGGTATTTTTTGTGTCTGAGATGCGCGTGTTTGGCCTCAGTGCCCTTTGATATCTGAAGAAATTTCTTGGTTTGGAATCACCTCCCTTCTTTATAGTCCTTGTCCTGCATGGATAACACTGAATATAGTTTGGTGCTATTGGCAAATGAATGAAGCCACAGAATAAACATGGCTTTAAACATGAAAAAAACAAAGGCCTCTTCTACTATTTTAAGGATGAGAGATTAAAAGCAAGATTTAAAGAGGAATTGAGTACTCACTGTGAGATTTCTGTTTCTCTGGAAAATGCTGATATTTTGGGGGAAAGCTGTCTTTCTTGACACAAGTTTATTCCTTACCTTTTGGAGTGCTATAGTTTCTCCCACCACTGAATACCTGTGGTCTGTAGTACGTCCCCACAGGTTGTAGTTCTGCCAGGTAGAAGCTGTTTCAACCTAAATTCTTTCCTGCTTATTGCTGCTGTGTGCCTGAGCTCCACGTCCTTGGCTCTGATGGATCACCAGCTTGTATCAATGACTCTAGTCTGTTTCGGTCAAAATGACCAGGACTATCTTGCATAAATGAAATAGTGAGCAATGCCAGGAGTCCTTTAGTGTGAAAGAAATAAAGGAATTATTAATTAGCCCTCAATGTAAGACTGACCTCAGTACAAGTTGATGAAGTTCTGCTGGACTTCCCACTGAGCTTGTATAGTGGCTCAAAGTATTTTAGGGGTATGAAGATTAGATTTAGATGAAGATTAGTTATTAATTCTCAAGAAAACCTTTCCTTCAAGTTGCAAGAGTTTGTAGCAAACCTTATGATGTTTTCCTTCATAAAGCAGGTAATAATTAGCATTGAATGTGTTTCATGTGACATTTTTATATCTCCGGCTTTATTTAAGGATTGTTTCCTGTATAGAATAGCTGATATTTTAACACAAATCTTACTACAAATAACCGGACTTGACTAGGAACTTCCTGGCATAGCTCTTTTAATGACACATAACGATCAATTTAGTACTCAGTTTTAGTCAACAGTAAATGTTTGAGAGGATATTTTATTGGTTGTGGACTGAATTTGTTTACACAAACAGCACAAATAGCTTGGTTATTTGCTGGCTCCTTTGGAAAGTGGCGGCTGTGGTTTAAGCCACATTCAGTTGTGTGTTTGATTTCTCTGAGATAACTACTCTGAGGAAGGCATCAAAAGTACCATCCCCTCATCCTTCACTTTGCATTAGATGTTGCTGGAAAGAAGGCAACTGGTTTCGGTGCAGTTGTACGTAAGGCTTCTACAGTGAAGTGCTGGGAGAATTAATGAGGCAGGTGATTCAGAGATTGAGTCTGGGGCTGCTGGCTTCAGGAGACATAGAGTGGAGCTCAGAAGCTAGGTTACTGGAGCTTGTTGGCTGGAGGTTGCCAAAAAGAGAAATAAAGTAGGAGGGCAGTGATCAGCATACTGTGGTGCCTGTGTCTGGAAACAGGGAAAGGCTAGGGGAGAATGGGCAGGGAAATAGAAGCCAGTGTAGAAGAGAGGATTTGGACTTCAGATCAAAGGGAACAAAGCAACAGAATACTGGTTTGATGGAGAAATGGGCAAAATACGATCCTATGTTGCCTATGATTGCAGGCTGTTCTGCATGCAGCTGTGTATAAAAGCCGTGTCACAACACAGCCTTGCACCTTCATCTTCCCTTGCTCCTCATGGATGACAGCTTACGATACTGTTTATTTCCTGGGTTTCTGGCAATCCTCTGCAGTGACACCACTCACCCAGGGCATGTTGTAGTGTGGAGTGTGGACTGGGAGCAGAGATCCCTGAGCGTGCTGATAAAGGCTGCTGACTCTGCGGCTCCCCTTTTCCATGTACATACAGTTCTCTGCCCTTGTAGTGACTTTGGGTAGCTGGCTTGCATGCTACTAGGGAGCAACAAGAGCAGTAAACAAATTCTCAGTCAAAATATCAGTGTATTTTACCCAAAACCTGTAACTTAAGTGCTTACAATGATCAAGGTCTGTGAAATGGATGCCAGTGTTTTAAATAAGTTTGCATATGATCCAACAGCTCCTCCTTTGCTGAAACAGATGCCAATGCAAGCACAGGAAAGGAAGTACACTTGGAAAGAAAAAAAATATTAGAGTTAGGCTCTACAGTGCAGCCAACTGTCGTTTGTTTATTCTGTGCATTGGTACTATGAAATTTTCATTAGTGGCGGACTGTCTTCTTGCTGGCGTGCTTCCTTCCTCTCCCAGCATAGATTTACCTTTTTCTTCCTTCCTTCTTCTCCTGCCCATTTAAATGCTATGCAAAGCAGAGAGATTAAAAGGGAATGAGGCGTACTGCTGTTGTTGCTGTTGCATTGTAAGAGGCCTACTCTCTGGACTGTTGGATGCTCATATTGAAGGCCCTGTCCTTTTATGGCCACAATTCAGAAAAACTTGTTTCTGACCTTGGTCAAAATAAGCAATTCTTGGTTTTGTGATGCAGGAAAAAAACACGTTAATAGCAAAATTTTTTTTAACTATGCATGAGGGCCAGGTGACTTGAGCAGATGTTCGAGTTTGAGGAAGATTGCTGAAGAAAGCCAGCCTCTTGTGTACTTTCAAGGCATTTTTGCAGACAGTGAAGTTCACCAGCATTTCAAGACAGAGACAAGAGCAGAAAACAGAAGAAACTGTACTACTTCTGCTATGCACACTGTCTCCCAGGCAGTGGCAGAGTGAAGGGAAAAATAGCTGGTGTCAGCTGCTCAGGTCTGAGCCCTGCAGCTCTCAAGCTACTTCCTCTGTCCTGTGCAGCATTGGGACAGAGTTGGCCAGCTCCAGTAGATGACTGTAGAGAGCAGTAACTTAAACTTCCTTATCTTGCTTTCTTTCTGACTGGCCACTCCTGTATTTATAGAAGGCTTGCTGGAAAGGTGGTGAGCCCACGCAGTTTTATTTGCTTTTGTTTCTTTTTCTGAAGGAGAGTTCCGGCTGACCTGCTTGACTTTATACAAAAGAACTTGAGAATTCCACAGACTTTACAATCATCAAATCTGTTTATAGCCTTCAGTAACCAAGCAGCAAAGGACAAAGTACTGAACCTTTCTGCTCAGTGATACATCTAGCATATTATTGGACTGCTTTTTCTTTTTTTTTCCTCTAGGGAAATAATCAGAAGCATCCAATTCCTTCAATGTTTCTAAAGCTTTATTTATGCTTCCTTAATCAAAGCTTAGGATAGTGGGTTTTAAAACTGTTTCAGAAACTCACCAATAGTACCAATGCAGGAAGCAGATCTCTGTGAGACATCAGAGCTTTGATTTGGTCACCTGTTTTGAAGATAACTTCATACTCCTTTATGTTGGGATCAAAACCTTATTTTTATAGTTGCAAACAAGGAGCCCCTCCTGCTGTGGTAACTCTGTGAGGCCTTAATGACAGGCATAAACTGATGCTTTTCTGGTGCTGTCATCTTCACCTTCTCTCTTTTACTCTGCGTTTCCCATCATCCTTTCTCCCTCAGTGAATATGCCCACACTTCCAAATAGAAGTGTAACTTGTCTGGAATACATGAGATGCTCACTGTGGAAGGACAGGACTGATCTTTTTTTCCTTTGTGTGAGATAATGGGCAGTGTTCCTTAGTCTGAAGTACTGATGACTGTGTACAAATGTCAGAAAGACAAATTCCAAGAGTGACATCTTTGATTGCAGAGCAAGATGTTCACAGAGCCTTGGAGAACCCCATGGTGGATACAAGTATGTTGGAAGAATTCCTCAGCAGTGACTTAGAGTTTGGAACCTTGTAAGTATACAGCAACAAATTAAATTGTTTTCAGTGGTGCACTGGTTAAAATCTGAAAGCAGCAGTCAGACCTGAAACCTCTTAGGTTCTGTAGGATTGTGGGGTGCTTATTTCCAACTTGAAACTGCGTGACAGCTGGAAATATAAATCGCAGATAGTAATGGAAATATGTTATTTTGTAGTTCAACAGAATGGATGGTAATGAAGTCTGGAACAATTCACAACTGTTATGCTAATTATGGCATTGAATGCAAAGCTGTTATTTTTTCATGTAGCTAAGTGCTAGTTTAGTGTTTATGTGCAGAATTGATGTAAATGAGATTAATGTATAATAAATTGAGAGACTAATGTAAACCTCCCAGTCAAAGGGAAGCAGGGCTACTGCTTTTATTCTAATGCTCCCTTCAGAGCAGAGGAGTTCACCATTAATCTTTTCTGAGACTTGTTCTTAGAGTTACAAAGGCTACGTAATACAAGGGGTCATGGTTAAGGGTGAAAGGTTATGCAATACAGATCTATCAAAGACTTCAGACCCACACTGTTCATCTAGACAACTGTCATATGATTGTGGTTAGATTCAAGATGTTACAAATGTGCCGATGTTTGCCAAGAGAAAAGCAACAGTGGATGTTTTTATAGGGTAACTAAACAGCCTGCAGGATGTCTCACTGTGGACACACTTGCCATTGCACATATTTATTCACAGTAGCCTAAGTAGGCTTCTCCCTACTCTAAATCATGAATAATGACTTGATTCTTTCTCTGGCCACAGTCATAAAATAAAAATGAAGAGTCTGCTGTTTATAGATCTTCATAGCATTTGATTTTCAAATGTCTAAATATGTATCAGATTAAACAGATTATCAAACTCCTTGATGATAACTTTCAAATGTGATTCTGTTGCTTTCATACACAAAAGCATGTAGCAGTTGCATAGATGTACGTATCTGCCGTCATGCAGCTTAGGTATGCTACACAGATATTACAGTTGCAGTGCTACTAACACTCTATGTGCATATGCAAGAAAATAATCTGCTCCAAGGCAGAGTTTGAACCTACAGCTCATAAGTATGCCTGAAAGGGTAAGAGGCAATTTCTGAACCTCCATCATCCCTAATGCAATTGAGGATTGCTTTATTACGTCCTTTCACTGAGACAGAATTGCAGAGGTTGGAAGGGACCTCTGGAGATCATCCAGTCCAACTCCCTACTAAAGCAGGTTCACTACAGAAGGTCGCACAGGAAAGTGTCCAGCCAGGTCTTGAGTATGTCCAGAGAAAGGAGACTCCACAGCCTCTCTGGGCAGCCTGTTCCAGTGCTCTGTCACCCTTACTGTAAAGGAGTTCTTCCTTGTGTTCGAACAGCAGCAAGATGACATGGGATTTTCTCTCGCTTAAACTGCTTTAAAAGCATGATTGTGAAGAGCTGAAAAACTTAAAAGAATTATGAGATGTGACAGACCTGTGCCCTCATCTGACTGAAGCCAGCAGCGCAGCCTCTGTAGCAGTCTGCTGCTGACTTAGGCTGTTCCCACTTTCAGTGCAGAAGAAATGGTTTTGCTACGTCATGTGGGAACACCTTGCTGCTATGCTGTGAACTGACTCAGGAGGGATTTGCCCTAGCTTAAATCATGGTCTGGTTCCACCCCCTCTCTAAGGGAGTAATCCTTTACATTGTCTGATAGGAGAAACTCCAGCAGCACAAAAGTAAAACAGTATAAACTACAGCAACTTCTATGAAGTGTACTACAGTATAATCAAATAAACGTGCTGAAGAATAAATTAGCAAGAAACATCTTTCTCAACCTCAAGCATGAGAGTGGGGCTGAGCTCTTGGGTATCTGTTGAGCCATAAACAGAGCAATGCTCCTCATGTCAGCTGCAGGCAAGGAAGCATTCAGTTTCCACCTGTAAATCAGAAGGAAGCAGCAACAGTAAAATACCACGGACAAGCTTGTTCTTGTACAGAGCCACATTCCTGAAGTTCTTTAAAAGGAATCAGTTCTTTTTTTCATAGATGTGTCTGTTTGAATAAAAAAACAGCAAACATTTTAAAAATCAGTCTAGGCAATAACACAAGGCAATTAACTGCTTTGCTTTCTCAGTGACCGCTCCCAGCAAGGCTGCTACAACAGAAATCTCTCCTGCTTGTCTATGGGGTTTGGCACAGAGGCTGCTGTGGATCATGTGGAGCATCTGAGTCCCCAGCCAGGATTCCTCTGTCAGGCCGCCAGTGCTTGGCTCTGCTCAGAGGACAGCTGCCTTCCTGCCTCTTAGCCCCTGTGCCCTCACACCTGCTACCGCCCACCGGCGGCTGAAGGAGCCGAGACCTTCCCTCACAGAGGGGTGTGAGGGTTCCTCCTGTGCTCCTACTTCCCCATTCGTGTAACATGAAGCGGGAAGCGAGCCTCTGCTCGTGTCACTGTACACAGAGGGCAGCCCAGCTCTGCCTGGATGTGGCACAGCGCAGTGCTGTCCTGCAGGTGTGACACGGGAGCTGCTGGGTGGCAGTGCTGCGTGTGGTGTTGCGTGGCCTGCTGCGCTTTGTGAGCACTGGGACTGCCTGGAACCACTCAGCACTGGCTGCAGAGAGCTGGGATAGGCACTGGGCAGCTCATGCCTGCCTCCCTTTATGCAGCCTGCAGCTCCAGCTGTCAAACTTTTAAACCCTTTCCAGTACACCTTAAAATTTGTTCTTCAAGTGTACGCGTCAAGATTCTGCCAGCTACTAAACCCTTGGTTATATGCAACAAGAAATGGTAGTCAGGGGTTTTTGTGCCTATTTTCTTTTCAAATTAATCTTTGCTTTGAGAAGCTCCTGGGGCTGACCTGTTAGTTGTCTTTATTTTTAATTCTTTCATCATTTAGATATAGAAGGTGTTGGTACCACTCAGTGTTTTCCAAGTGGAACTAGGAAATTTATGTAGAGTCACTAAGTAGCTTGCAATATAGGGAAATTCCACTTTAAGCTTCTGGACCCTTCTGGTGAATTCATAAGGAATTCTTGCTTTAAATAGGACCAATGTGCTTCTCACTGTTTCCCTCCTCCCTTGGGCTGCCTCCTGGTGCTGCAGTGTGACCTGCTGACCCCTGATGGTATCTGAGGGTGCTGTGCCCAAACTAATCTCTTAAGAAATTGTCTACTGTTTGCTGACCAAGGTGATCAGCAAAGATCTTTCAAATGTAGTCTAGAGAGAATGGAGCTGTTGTGAGCCTGTGTGTTCTGGTGTGCCCAGAAGTAACTGAAGAGCAGCTCATGGGAAGGAAGAGGGTTTTGAGTCCCCTGCCTTGGAGGGATGTTTGGTCAAGATTTGGTGGCGATGGGAGCCACCAAAGAGGCTCCAAAGAGAGATGGAGGTTGTCATTGATCTGTGACAAGGGGCTGCAACCTTGGTAAGCAATATATCCTGGAAGCCATTCTAAGCAGCCTTGTGGTCCCTCTCCAGGTGCTTTTAGCTTTGCCTTATTTCCATGAGAATGAGAAGTCTGTTCTCCCTGTCTTCTCTCAGTAAAAAGTTAAATCTGTTTTTTGTTCCTAGACAAAGACAGTTGCCAGACTCTCCACCAGACTCTGGGTCAGAAGCATGTTCTCCACCACAGCTCAAGAGTAGGTGACGTGAGTTCTGGCTCCCCCTGAACTTGTAGGAAGGTCTCCAGCTCAATTTTTTACTATTTACTTTCTTGTCTGTTTGCTTGTAGCCACGTGGGGTGATGCTACGTTGCCAAGTGGGCAGCAGTCTCCATTCCCATGTCCGTCTGCTGTGGCACCCAGCAAGCTTCCCTACAGATTCCTGGAGACTTCTTCTGACCCCAGCAGCAGCGGACATCCTTGCAGCATTCCCCAGGGCTGCTGTATGAAGAGAGATAATGCTATGACTCCATGGAATAACTCTACATCCTCCAACTCTTTGGGTTTTAATTATTCATATTTTCAGCCAAATGTATCTCAGATTTCTAGGTAAAGCCTTTATACAGGAAATGAGACAGATACAGTAAAAAAAAAAATGGAGCTGGTAAAAGATGTGGTGACGGACTGGTGTAAAATCCCTGTGGGTACAGAATTTTCCACAGGATGGCAGTGTTTAGACGCGTTTGGGAAACTTATGGTTGAGGGCTCTTTAAACATCTTGATTAAAATTAGGATTAAAATGCCTAGGAATGCATTTCAGTTTGAAGAAATATGCAGGGCTAAGGAGGAATCCACAGGTAGCTGATAACTGGATTATAAAAACAGGGGTTTTGCAATACTTACTGTAGGGACTTGTCCATAAGGGTCTTGGAGGTATTCTGACACATGGCATGAGAGGAAAAGAATTGTCACATCCGTGTAAGCAAGTGAAATTATATTCATATACCGTCTGCCATATTTATCTATTAGTGGATGCTTGGCTGTTTAAAATACATTGGGTAGTGCAGACATCCAACCATGATACCTAGTAAATAAGAATGAATTGACCAATGTGTGCCAGAATGGGATCTGTGCAGTTGCTGGGAGATCATATGTATTCACCAGTGTTAGTCTTGGGGTTGTAGATTCTCTGTCTCCTCCCCTGTGTGAAAGTCAGTTGCATGTTACGTTGGTGATGTGAGTAAAGGAAGCTGGGCCTCGGTTCCTTGGTGAAACTGGTTATATATAAATTGTTTCCTTTGCAGTAGAAGGTTCCAGTTAGTCATAATCATTTTTTTGAGGAAATGTTTTCATTATTGGAACTTAAGGTGCAAAATACTTCTCAACCTAGTGTAGATTTTCTGAACAAATCCAGAAAAACACTGTGTCAAGCAGGCTTTTCTTCACTTGTAGAGAAATCTAGACATCCGTACTATTAGGACTGCCTGTGACTTGGAGATTGTTTTTTTTTTCTTTTTTTCCCAAAAGGAGTGACCCATCCATAGGATATTCCAAGTTCCATTGTATAATATCAAAATTTTGGAATAACTTTTCCCCTTTGCAGAAAGGGAAAATGTTGAAATCTCACTTTCCGAGAAACTGCGTCCAGCCAGTTTTCCCTTGAGATGTCTTTATTAACAGATCAGCTTAATAACAGCTGATGGTATTTTGTTTTCTGTGTAAGAAAATGAGTTCACACTCAGTAGAGTAAAATCACTCAAGAAAATGCTGTTATTAATTTTGATATTGTGATTTTGCAGATTGCACTCTGTAAACCTTTATAAGAGATTAAGTTCTCCATTAGTATGATACATAAAAATATATTAATTTATGTTTTAGAAGGAAAAACGCATAGTTCAGTTTTTAAAAGCCATAAACAATCTCCTCATCCCAGAAAATTAAGATCTGGGTAACAGTACAATTAGATTGCAATAGCCGGGTATTCTCTTATAATATGACTCTAATAACTGTGTTTAGACTGAAATGAGTAATTTAATGTGTTTTTTTAAAAGCACTCCCGCAGCATCAGGCATAAAAAGGAAGCTCTCACAGTTGCTTGGAGATACCACTGATCCTCAAGTCTGGTGCAACAACTCCAGTCAAGGTAAGCAACTCCATGAAAACAGAATTTGATATTTCATACCATAGGCAAGCAGGTATTCAAAGAGCATATATCCTACTGGCTCTGAAATGGTAGAGGTACTAACAACCCATTTGCCACTACCAGCTTTGGAGCAGTTCATTTTTTTGGTGTTATTTGAAAATAAGGATCTATTTATATTTTGCAAAGAGATTTGAATTATTACGTCTATTCTCTCTGACTGCTGGCCCTCCAAATGTTGTGCCCTCTCCACGTGTGAGCCTGCAGATGATACCACACTCTGCTGAGATGCTTGGTGCTAAATAGAATGGGCAAAGAAATGTGGGTCAGTTCAATAGGGAATTAATCTGGTGTGTGAGCAAAACAGATCGCAGTTTCTCTTTTTGATCTAATTTATCAGCTCCATACATTTTCTACAGTTTGCCTGAGGAACTTTCAGTCTCATGGAAAATGTGAGGGTTGCATGTTATTTCTTTGGAGTTAGTTATTTCTAAGCTTACGTCTTTTAGATTTTTTATTAACAAGTAGCAGGTGGAAACCCACTACGGTAGTTTGCCATTGGTGCCTCCTTTTGTTTTGTCAGTATCACTTGCTTGTGACTAGCTCTCTAAGTCTGCCACTGCTGGAAGAAAAAAAAAGGCAGTTCCAGAGCAGGCACCTCTGTCAGTAAAATTGTTACTGCTGGTTTTACTACTTCAAAGACATGATTTTAAATATGCTATCTTTAGGAGTCTGTGTCACAAATCCACGCTTAGTGGGAAGAAGAACACAAGCATTGAAAAGAAAAGGCATGGGAATCTTCTAGAAATGAAGTGTGAATGTCTTTTTTTTTTTTTTTTTTTTTTTTTTTTAATATGTTCACTCCCTTTTGTGTGTCAGAAATGGGGATTCACAAATGATGCTTAAGCCTGAAATTGTTCTGGTCAAGATGAGCTCTGTCTCACTGTGCTGTCACAGGCCATAGAAATATCTTTGCTTATATAGAATCATAGAATCACTCAGGTTGGAAAAGACCTTAAAGATCATCAAGTCCAACCTCAACCTAACCATACTACCCTAACTAACAACCCTCCACTAAATCATGTCCCTGAGCACCACATCCAAACAGATTTTAAACACACCCAGGGATGGTGACTCAACCACCTCCCTGGGGAGCCCATTCCAGTGCTTAACAACCCTAACAGATTCTCTCCCATCCCTACTGCACTCCATTTATCTGTCTCCCCTACTGCATTTTCCTCTGTCATCATGAAATGTAAAACACCTCTAAGAATTACAGTTTACACTGTCTCATAATGCTGTCTATATACGCCGAAAGCATTAACCAGGTAACCACAGTGGAAACTGTGCCTCTATCTCTGGAACTAAGAATCTATTGCAGTGAATATATTCAGTTTAAACTTCCACTGGAGAGAATGGGAATTGTCTGTATTTCTTTTGCTTCTTGTACTTGCACTGCACTTCTTTGTCCCACTTTGCTTCTTGCACAGCTTCTTACAGAGCTACTTATTTAGCTCTCCATTTGGGGCTGGTTCCTCCCCTCCCCCAGTTCCCAAGGAACTACGCATCCTTTGGGAGATAATAAAAATAGGAAATGCTACTTGTGTAATATTTTACAAATCAGGCAAGCGGAAAATTTTACTTTCTAGGACAAGGTCTTTTGGAATAGTTGTGAAGGAAAGTTAAGATTTAAATATATTTGGAATAATTTGTGCTTTATGTATGTAATTATATAAAATGTTAATGCGGGATTTCTATCTCTCTACAGCAATTCTCAAGGACTGTGCTGCTGAAGTGCAAGAATATGACAGTGATGGACAGAATGCAGCTTTGGAAAAATGCTGCCAAGCTCTAACATGGCAACTATATCAAACTTCTCAGTGGAACAGCTTAGTGAACTCTAATTATGAAAAACTGTAAGCACTGAAGATTGCACTTGGAAAAAAAGTTTTTCTTTATTTTTTTCTGGCACTGTATAGGAATAAATGCTGCATTTGTCATCTCTTGTTCTTCCTGAATATAAAACTGGGAGAAGGAGGTATAGCGGTGGTGGGATATGAATTTTTGGATGTATCAGATAAGCTCAACTTCAAACACTGCTTGAAATTCATGCTAGGTTTTCTGATTTCCCTTCAGGGATTTCAGAGAAAAAGAAAAATGGGTTTAACCCAAATACCTGTTAGTTTTTATTTATTTTTTTAAGCCTATTATATACTTACTGAGCATAAAAGAAATGGAAATAGAAGATACCTGTTTTACTTCTGGGCTCACATAACTCAAGTCTCCTGGCTACAGACACGTATGTAAAATGTTCAGTCAAGAACTAAGAATATTCCTGTATAAAGGAGAACTGTAAGAAACCTTCCAGTGCTTCCGATGTGTTTGGGATATGAAGTGTCCATCTGGGTGGATGCTAGTTCTTGCTATCCTTTCAGCTCATGGCTACCATAGATCTTAGAGATGATGGTGGGAGACTTCTCACCTGCTGCCTGCCCAGTTACATTTTAATTAATTTTTCCTTAAAAACTGAAATTCCAGACTCACCCTTCTTGGTAGCTTGTATCAACAGAGATAAGACAATGTGATGTTTATCTCTAAAAAATCCAAATACATGTGTGATTACCATTAAAGGCGATTAGGATACTATTAGCAGAAGAAATCAGTATTTCACTTAAGTGAGGTCATTTTGGAGCTGTTCTTCCAAGATGTGCTGTAACTTACAGCACAGCACACAATTTTTGCTACCGAATAAGAATACAAATTATCAACAATATGACTGTTGTTTTGAAATAGTTTTAAAGAACTTTTCTCTTTATTTCTTGTGTCAGATAATCTGTGATTGTTTGGAAGGGGCTTATTCATCATTTATAAAAAAGGTAACAAAATTTGTACATTGCCTGTAAAGGCTGTACATTTTGACTCTTCCAACCAATAACATGCAAATAAATGGATGAGTTCTGAAAAGCCATCTTCAGTAGTTGTAGTAATGAGAGTTTCACAGTAGCATCAGACAAGGGATAGTGATTATCCAGCTTTTATTATCAAGAAAGGACAATGCCCGTATAAGAGAGCGTTGTCATGTAGTTCTATTATTTCAGAATTACCCATCACTTAAATCAGAGGACTGGAAGCATTGTTGGGATGGTGAATTCACTGGCTGTTTTAGAAAGATCTGTTGATAGCTTCCCTTGTTTGCTATTAATCTTAATGACAGAATACTCCTGGGTAACGGATTGGTCCTTTAGAATAAATGGAATGGAGTTTTCTTAGCTGAGGTAGGATGTTACAACATTATAAAAGAGTTTTATAGTGGTCTGTCCAGAGGGTCAGTTTCTATTACTTTCCTGTTAACTTGAGTAAAGGCTGCAGAGGAACTTTGTGTGGGAACTGAGGAACAGAATAGGGAATCTTGCTCTCTCATTAGTGCGTTGCTGTCTGCATAGTAGTTCAACTCTGTGGTTTATAGCAATGTTGTAATGAATATGCTAAAATGTTTTGTTGTACTTGTAGGTGCACAGAGTTCCTTCATATCATCTTCAGAGTTATAAATGAGGATTATGTAAGCTCCCCATGTCTGCTTTCCAAGCATTTAATGTGTCAGATGAGAATTACAGTACATTTTACATGCATTTTCATTCTTACACCTTGAAGAAGCTAAGAAGAAAATAACTGGTGATTGAATGATGTATTTCCACTCTCATTTTGTCTGTAAAAGCAGATGAATTTTTAATCCATGCAAAAGTAGGAACTAAAGATGCAAATATGCCTGTACTTAAAATTGCTGTCCTTTCTTGTTTTCATAGACCTGCCATAGGATATCACATTGTCACAGACAAAGGATTTAATTTTTCAGCAACAGACGATGCCTTTGTGTGCCAGAAGAAGAATCATTTCCAAATCACAGTGCATATTAGAATCACTGGTCATCCAAAATATGTCAAAACTCAGCTGGGGGTAAAACCAATAGAAAAGTTTTACCTGAAAGCTTTTGGAATAAGGGCAAGTATTTATCCTCTTTGTGTGCATTGCTTTTAATGTTAATACATGATTATCTGTAGAATAAGATCAATAAATGAATCCTTTTTGTAAACATGTTTGACCAAGAACTGATAGAAGACAACTCATCAATTTATGGTGACTTCTGTGTGGAATGTTATGGGAGTGATGTTTTGTGGATGCTTGTGCTTGATACATGCTGAAAGGTATAATGCTTGTCTTACTCGTGGTTTCAGTCACGTCCCTCTCACTGTCTGGAATTTTCTTCCCCCTGTGGGTGGTGTAGTGATGCCGGTTGGTGTGTAGGTGGCCAGTTTATCCATTGGCCAAATAGAAGTGTTAAAAGAAAAGCTCAAAAATCAAAGAAGATGAATCAACTTTTTTTTTTTTTTTCTTGAACAATTCACATGTAGAAAACCAATGCAATACCCATGTTTATTCTTGCCAGGTTTTCATTCTAAGAACCAAATTCTTCCCAGCCAGTATGGGTCCACAGTCTTACATATAGAGAATTAGTATGAAATTTTACCAATTTTTCACTTCCTTTCAAAATTTAGTGATTAAAAAAAAAAATCCTGTACCTGTTTTGATTAATATGTTCTAAAGCATTAATGCAGAAGAAATTACTGAACATTACTGTTGTGTGTTCCCATCTGAAACAAAGTGCTGACTGGTACCATCCAAGAAAGGCTCAGACACATTAAAGTAACCTAGTGAATGCCATACATAGCTTAGTCCTCATGTTAAATATTTACAGCTATGATTTGGAATAGAAGCAAGCAAAATTCAGAAAGCAAGTTTTCTTTTGCAAATTATTACATGTTTTTTCCTATTTTGTTTTCTTTTCTTTTGAGTTATGCCATATAGGCTACATGGAACAGAGCACTGATTAGCTGTCAGCTGAATAGGTGTCAATTCCCATGTTACTTTCTCAGCAGTTCCATGTGAAATGAGAGAGACTGCACTGTCTCAGGCACAGCTGACTACTGATTAATATTGCATATTTTATATGTTTCCAAATTTAATATTATTGTCTTTTTTTTTTTAATAGATGGAAGCTCCAAATCAAACAATTGCTATTGAGCAGTCTCAGTCAGATCGAAGCAAAAAAACTTTCTATCCTGTTAGGTAAGAATTTTGAGAAATTTATTCATTTTTTTTTTCAATTTGACACACTTAGTTCTTGGAAACTCATAGTAACTCTAAGCCTTCTGAGTCTTCATTCGGTTTCGTTCTGGGTGAGCAGATAGAACTGCAGGTATATACCTGGTATTCTTTTACAAAGGAAAAAATTTGGCAGCCTTACAAATGTATGAAATATGCCCATCCAAAGTATTTGTACTCAGCTAGCAGCATTGTTGTGTGTCACTAAAGCTGGGTGGTGGATGTATTTTGCATCTTAAGAAATGTAAGTAATGCTCCTGTTCTGTGCTACAGGGACATGAGATACACAAGGATGAGATGTGTTTGCAGTGCTTTTAAGGGGAAGTGACTCTGCTAGAAACATCTGTGCAACTTCTCTTGGGAATTGTCTGCCATTCTTCTGCATCTTAGTCAGTGGCAGAATCACTTTTAGTTTTTCTGGTGTGTCTCCTGTTGGAGCTGATCTGTTCTTTATAAATAATTGAATAGGCCTTTGGGCAAAAAAAGATAAGCTGGTGTCAAGTTTGATGGGACAGTGTTGTGACAAAGGCTGCAATACACAATCTGCAAAACTGAACTTTGAACTTGGATAGAGAGCTGGATTTTCACTTTACTATCACATTATCATTCCTATTACATTCTGAAAAGTAATGCATCTGGGTGCCTGTCAGTTGTTTCATTTGTGATGATGGTGCAATTTTCACCCACAGCAGTTGAGAAGGTGGACTGTTTTTTTCCCCCATGCAAACTCTTTAATGTTATTATTTGTCACTTACAAGAGTGATGCCGGTGTATTTGAGGCACACATGGTACATTTTATACTTTCAAGCACACAAATTAGATGTAGATGAAAAAAACATCAAGCAGTAAAATTTATTTATTTTATTTTGATGTGTAAATTCAAATCCAATAGTGAGAAATGATGCCCTTTGCAGGCAACAGATTCTCATCATATAGACTCATAAAATTCCTGAGGTTGGAAAAGATCTCAAAGATCACCAAGTCCAACATCAACCCAACCATACTACCCTAACTCTAACGACCCTCTGCTAAATCATGTCCCTGAGCACCACATCCAAATGGATTCTAAACACATGCAGGGGTGGTGACTCAACCACCTCCCTGGGGAGCCTATTCCAATGCTTAACAACCCTTTCTGTAAAGAATTTTTTTGTATAGTTTTATTATGTTCAAGACTGTGTACAAACAGACCAAGAAACAATGATTCATACTAATAAGAGCAATTTCTCTGTTTATATCATTGATATGATCATTGTGATTTTAATGCATTTTCACAAAACCAGGCTGGCTGCATTTTTACTTGAGTTCCTCTGTTGTCTTTTTCATTTATCAGTTTCTCTTAAGACTGTTTTAATGAGTTTGAAAAAATCTGGGTAGAGCCAGGTAGATCTCCAAACACTTATTTCCCTGATCTTGTTTCTTTTCCTGTTTTAGAGTTGATCTGCCAGGGGATCAGATAACTAAAGTGACACTGGGAAGGCTGCATTTCAGTGAAACGACAGCAAATAATATGAGAAAAAAAGGGAAACCTAATCCTGACCAAAGGTATTGTTGTAGCTGATTGGCCAGTGTGTGGGAAGTGGAAAGAACATCCACTCTACAATGGAGCTTAAGTTTGTGGATCTGCATGTTGTCAAATTCTTGTGGTTCATTGCTTTCAAACTCTTTGATACTGGCTATCTGCTTTAAGGCCTCTCTTCTAGAGTCACAGAATGGTGTGAGAATTACAAAACAAAAGAAGGGAATGCCTTATCCTCATGGTTAAAGATCATTTCAGGAAAACATTGCCAGAAAGTTGGCTTACATAATGAAGAAGACAAAAACCAAACCCAATCCTTACTTAAATATTTCAGTTAATACCATCTTTGCTCCTTTTCAGTGATTTGGGAGATTGAAAGAGCGTGTAATGTTTGAGAGTGGAAGAAAAACCTTCTCTTTCATATTCTCTTTCATGATATAAATAAGTTTTAAAAACATTCTGGCTATCTCTTTATGTATCAGTAGTAGAAATTGTATTTAAAACATTTTATTTCCCTCTGCAACAAAGTGTTACTTCAATTTTTTTTTCTCCATTAAATCAATTTCAAATTAGATACTTCATGCTGGTGGTTGGACTGTATGCTGTGTCTCAGGACCAATTCTACTTGCTGTCTGCAAACATCTCTGAAAAGATCATTGTAAGGGTAGGTAAAAACATGTATTGCTTTCACATTTACTGCTTTGACAGTAGATTGTTAAGAGGGATCTTTGGGCATAGAAAAATTACCACAGAATAAAAATAATCCAGAAAAAAATATCAGTTGTGTATGATATGAATACATTGCTATCTTGTAATTACCAGGATTTTGAAATGTTAGAAGTTGGGGCAAGCAAGGAAGGACAAGTAGCTCTTGGAAGATTAAGACCTATTGCTGGCACTTTGCTGTGTGTATGAGCTCTTAAGTAAGTTGGTTGTTGTAATACGTGTTTCAAAACAGCAACAGGGAAAATTTCTCTCATTGTTTTTTAACTTTATATGGATAAAGGGATCAAAAAAATTATCCATTTAATATTCAGCCTTAGCCTTTATTTAGGCTTGGAAAAGATTAAAAAGTCATACTTATAATGTATCAGGAGTTATGGAGGGGTTGTGCAAGGAATCTAAAAGCCATGCAGGAACTTAGCTTCTCCCAGCAGTTTGGATTAGGGTTCCAGTTGGATTTTAGAGAGAGAAATAAAGTGAGGATATGCAACTGAATACATGGGCTGCTTTCAGGTTCTTTTTCTTTGGCGTGAGCCATATCTGAGGGGTCTGTGTTGTCCCTGAGCACTGACTAAAGATAGGGTTAAGGTTTGAAAACTGAAGTACTACAGAGCTCTAGCATACCTCAATGTGAGAAAACTCTGCAAACAGAAGGTTAGAGCTTCCAAAACATTTATTCCTGGCCCCTTTTTCATGTGAGTTGTACATGGGAGTCTGTGTGGATCTGAGCCCCATCCAGGGTTAGGGCTAGGGTTTGTTGAGAGAGGAAGCACAGAATTCCATTGTGATTGGGGTTTTAATGGCACTGCAAAGGGAATATAAGGGCTTCCAAATGCTTTCAGTCCCAGCCCCTTTTGTGTGTTGATGTTAGGTGCAGGTCTCTGTGTTGGACCTAGTCACTGGTGTTAGGGTTAGGATTTGTAAAGGGAGAAAACCTAGATCCCCAGGGTGATCTGGGCTGAAAATGAAAAGCAAAGAAAAGGTGAAGGCTGCAAACACCTGTCTCTTTTTCTGTGTGAGACATTGATAGGATTCTTCGTTGGACCAGGGCACTTTCTCTGGTTTGTGTTACAGTTGCTGAAAGAGGAAGCCCAGACCCCATTCTGAGTTGGATTCCACCGGTGCTGTGAAAGATTGGTATGGGTTCCCCAGAGATTTCATTTCTGGCCTGTTTTCCTTGTAAGTCTTAGGTGGAGGTTCATGTTGCACCTAGGAGTAAGACTAGGGTTAGTTTCAGGTTTAGGCTTAGGTTTTGCTGAGAGAAAATGTCCAGACCTCCACTATTAGTTGGGCTGAAAAGGGCTTGCAAAGAGAAGGTGAGGTCTGCCAAAAGCTTTCAGTCCTAGCCCATTTTTCATGTTAGCCAAAGGTAGTGTTCTGTGTCAGATCTGGGCAATTTGTAGATTTACCTACAGTTAAGATTAGGTTAGTTGAGTGGTAACAGTGCAGAGCCCTGATGTGACTGAGTACAATGGATCTGCAAGGGGAAGGTGAGGACTTCTAAAACCTTTCAGTTCTCACTCTTTTTTACTGTGATTTGTAGGTTAAATTTCACATCTGATCTGGGCACTATCTTGGATAATGTTTAATTTTACTGTGGAGATTATTTTTAGGGCTTTGACTGAGGCGAAATTGTAGTCCTAGGGGCTAGGAAAGGAATATGAGTGCCATCAGAATATTGCTGTCCAGAAAACCTTTCTGCTTGGGCCCATCATGGAGCTTCTTGCTGTGGTCATGGAGCATTTCTGGGGTTTTGGTTATGGCTAGTCTTTGAGTTTTGTCTTAGAGTCTAAGAGCTCTTGCATCTGTTGGAGTGGGAAGGAGCTTCTGAAGAAAGATGAGTTCTTAAGTTATCTTTCAGTCTTAGCAGCTTTTTTTCTGTGTAGTTGTTCATGATGAGTTTTGGTGGCAGTTTATCTGCCTAGGTTTAGAATTACAGTCTGGTTTAGGGCTAGGGTCTGGAAAGAAAGTGTATATGCCCACGATATGTAGTGTTGGATGGGGGCTGCTGAAAGAAGATTAAGACTTTCAAACCATTTCGCTATTGGCTGCTTTTTTGTCTGAGCCATTTCTGTGTACCCTCTTGTGCCACAAGACTCATTCCTGGAGCCATGGTTAGGTTTTTGGAGAGTGATAAGGCCTAGACCCCTTTGTGAGTGGAGCTTCGAGAGAGCCTTGAAAGCAAAGTTTGAAGTTTCAATAGTATGTATGGTAAAGAGTTTTATAATTCTGGCCACTGCTGTGTGTTCTTCCATTTCAGTGCACTGACACACTGTGTTTGTATTGTTTCTGTATGTTTATTTCTTTTCTTTCTTCCCTTTTTTTTTTTTGTTCATTAATTTCCACAGTAGTGCTCTCTGAATTTTTCTGAATTTGGCAACGTTACAAATGTTGTCTCCCTGCTAATGTGGGAAAGCCATTGAATTTTCATATTTGATTACTTCTTGAGATTCTTTTTATTTCTATGATAAATATTTTGGACTAAGATTTAGAAATGTACATTCTTCTCCAATTTTTAATGTTAGATTCTGTTGAAATTTCCGTGAAGAATGCTTCTTTAATGCATGTGTGAACAGAGTTTTTTAGAAGAAATCCAGTGAATGAGATATGGCAAACCTGCCCACTGTTCCAGCCAAAGAAAAATATGGCAGAAAAGCAGAAAGAACAGCACTGCTTGTGATTTAAAGCAGTGAAAATGTCAGCAGGAAAGCTGGAAAGTATATATATATGTATAAAAAAAGTGGTTTTCCAGACATCTGAAAGGATTTCAGTGGATCCTAAGCTAGCCAGTGGTTTCCTTAAAGAAGCACAGCTCTACAAATGCACTGCTGGAGAAAGTGGTTCCTGTTCTGGCCCTTCATACCCTGCAACATAACATAATGTAACTACCATCTGAATAGTGGTTATCAGGCATATCAGATCATGCTCTAATTGAGGCAAACAGTGATAAGTGCACAACATGGCGCATCGTAGATGTCAAAGGCTTGAGAAAACCCGAATTTCTTGTTGCAATCATCCCCCAGTCAGGCTGAAATTTGAAAGAGTGAATTCAACATTTAAAAATAAAAGGAATAAATAAATCCACAAACTCAATTATTGAAAGCAAATGCTTTTTTTAATTATACACAATTTTTGTGTGTGTGTTCATTGAAAGACGCTGGTTCCTCAACATGAAATTTCTGATGCAAATTCCTTTTGAACATTATGGAGTATTTTAGAGAATTTTTGAATACATTTACTCTCGGATCCATCACTGAAAATGACAATTGGTTAACTGGATAGTTGTCATGATTTGCATTTCCAGACCGCATCCTCTCCAGGAACTGCTGTTTATAGACTTTGCAGGTCTGTATAGCCTAGCATACAGGGTTTGAATGTAATTTACACTTTAGTAGCTCAGTTTCTGAATGAAAGCAAAATTCATTTGGTAGCTGTAACTTGCGGAAATTTCTATTGGAAAGCAATTTTGTTCCCGCCTGTTTCATTAAGCCTTGTTTTCTACCAGCACCAAACTACAAATCATTAAAAAATATCTCATCATTCCATTTTCTTTTTGTGGCATATTAGTAAGACTTACCTTGCTCAAAATGTCAAAAGAGTTTTGATTTAGTGACCTTTTTGCGCATGTGTGTATGTTATTGTGAAAATGCCCACAAGAAGACATATCTCCCGGGCCATTGGTTTTAGGTACATTTCATTTTGGGACAGCATTGAATGACCCATTTTTGTTCCTATCAAGTGTCTTGCTCTTGTTGCCACACTCCTCCTCAGTCTGCTGGCACAACTGTTTTTCTGGGGTCCTGCAGTGAACTGGAATGGGGATGGGTTGGTGTTAAAAATAAGTCTAATTCTTTTTGCTTGGTTAATTTTAAGTCAGGTTGGCTCCTCCATCCTGTTCTATGTCAGGGTATCAGCTGGGGGCTTGCAGGTCGGGGTGGTGGTCAGGAGTGGGCTGCATAGACTGGTCCTACTGTCAAAAGAAATGTACATCAAACTGGAGCCCTGGGGCAGGTTTTGGATGCCTTTCTCCTTCTGAGCCACAGTTCTCCATTCCTTCAGTTCTGGCTATGTGATTGTCTCTGTGACATTGCTGCAAAACAACAGTGCTGCAGGAAATAGAATGGACCCAAAAAGAAAATCTAAGCCCTATAAAACCCAATCTCCTCTGTGATCATGGCTCCCCAGCAGATGTTTTGATGCTTGTGAAAAGGCAGTGTGTAGGGGTAGTGACCTCACTACCTCTTCCTGCCTCCCTTTCTGCTCCTTATCTCAGTATTGCTGTTGAGGAGCAAGGCTCCTCTGTGCTTGGTGCAGTGTTAACAGAGAAGAAAACAATCCCTTTCCACAGATGATTTACAGTTAAGTTTGTAATTTGCCATTTAATTAATGTAGTTAATTAATGTAGACTTCTTTTTTCCACTTACTTGTTTTCAAGGGTTATTTGTGGAAATCTGCAATATGTGATGTTTATGGTTTGGAGCATCTATTCTATGGGTCCTGTGAATTCAAGCAAGATCACCTCTGATCTATTCAGCACAAGCTCTCAGTACATGCTGAATATGTTTGTGAAATCAAGGGAGGCTATGCTGTGTTAAAATTTGAAAAGCTTTAAACGTTGATAGTTTAACTTACTGGGGTAATAAAAAAGAACTCAGGGGACAAAGCAAGTGCTGTATGAGCAGAAACTGACTCCACTCTGTTTTTTATATTGATGTTGAAAAACTCTCATGAATACAATTTAAACATTAAAAATTAGTTATGTCAAATTCCCAGCGGAATACAGCAATACTACATCTATGCTATATTGTATTTTTAACTATATGTTTTTTCTTGCAGGCATCTAACCCAGGGCAGTTTGAGAACGACAGTGATGTGTTGTGGCAGCGAGGACATGTTCCAGAGACAGTAGTCTGTCACGGTCGAGTAGGAATTAACACAGATGCACCAGACGAAGCACTGGTTGTCTGTGGAAATGCAAAAGTTATGGGCAGAGTCATGCATCCATCTGACAGCCGAGCAAAAGAGAATATCCGGGAGGTGAGGGCTGTGGTGTACTTAGGGCTTTTGTGTTTGCACCACAGCATGTTTATGGATATTGTTCTGATACATGAAAGAGTGCTTTTGACTTGAATGTGCTGAAATTCTGGCCTAAGGAGATTCAGTAGAGCCATGACCAGTGGCCTTTGGGAGCCTGCCTGTAGAAGTTGGGGGTATCTGTAAATGTCAGTTTTTAGACTGAAGGATAGCTGGCAATACAAATACAAATAGCACTCTGGTAATGTGGAATGGGAACACTGTTCATATTGTTTGATGCTGAGATTGGCTAAATGACCGTATCAGGCTTGTTGCTATGTCAGTGAAGTCCTAAAGGCCACTACTATTCTTGGTGCTTCAACATACTAATCTTGGTATTTGTCCAACTAGGTCGATACAAATGAGCAGTTGAGAAGAATAACACAAATGAGGCTGGTGGAGTACAACTACAAGCCTGAATTTGCATCTGTTATGGGAATAGAAAATACTCATGAAACAGGTATTCAATCAGTTCTGTTGCCAGTTTTCAGTTACATCCACTGTTGGTCATTGTGCCCTAGTTCCTTTTAAAATTTCATCCTAATTTCTAGAATACTACAATTGCTTACTTTTCTGTGTTTCTCTTGTGAGTTAGAAGTGCCTAAATTAAGCATGTCTGGTGTTTTCCATCTGCTATTTCAATTATTAAAGACAGGTGATAACTTTTCCAGAGGTGTAACAAGAGTGAAGTACAACATCAGAAACACTTTTGTTCTTATGGCAGAGAAATGGAAGGAAATTTTAAATGTTTCTGTTTGTTTTCTGTAGAATAGAAAAAAATGTGAAATCATGGATTTTCCTCCATAAATATATCCTAGAATATGTTTGGCCCCACTTGCAGGTTGTAGGACGGACAACTCAATTTAAACACACAGTCATGATCAGTGGTATGTCACTGCACTTCCTGACTTTAGCTTCTGTTATCTTGTGAACAGGAATAATAGCACAGGAAGTGAAGGAACTTTTACCTCAGGCTGTTAGAGAAGCTGGAGATGTCGCTTTCGATAATGGCGAAAAAATAGAAAACTTCCTCATGGTTGACAAGGTATGGTCTCGAACAAGAAAGTGGGGATGTGTTTTTTAGACTGTTCCTTTCATGTGCGGTGCTATGAATACATGCAGTTCTTTATACAAAGAGGTCAGCCTGCACAAAGCCAGTTTGTGTCATGTTATTGAAAAAAATGGAACCATCAGGTGTTAGTAAATGTTTGAATCTCTTAAAAACAGTAAGTATTTACATGCATTAAAACATCATCATCAATCATACAATAGCAGAGAACATACAAAAAACTTTAAATTCACTGAAAAATGTGGATAGCAATTTCGTAGCATTGGTCCAAAGGGTTGGACACCTGAGCAGGTGGGGAGGAGGGCTTTCTGAAGAGAGCACTGAAAGGAAGATGATAAAATTTGCAACCTTCATAGCTGATTTATAGATCCTTGTAGAAAAGAACTAGCATTAGACATTTTACATGGTTTGATAGTGATAGGACAAAGGGAAATAAATTTAAACTAGAAGAGGGGAGATTTATGTTAGGTGTGTGGAATTTCTTTACTCAGAGGGTGGTGAGGCACAGGTTGCCCAGAGAAGTGGTTGCCCCATCCTTGGAGTTGTTCAAGGCCAGGTTGGATGGGACTCTGGTCCACCTGATCTAGTGGGTATCAGCCCTGCCTCCAGGAAGGCATTGGAACTAGATGCTCTTTCAGGTCCCTTCCAACCCAAGCCATTCTATGATTCTATGATTTGCTGCTGTTTCAACAAGGCTGGGTAAATTACTGCAGTGACATCTTTGTTTTCTCTTCTTTCTCCTAACAGTTGTGGCAGAACATGTGAATATTCAGTTCTGTGACCTTGATGTAGGGAGGGGCAGGGGAATGAGAAAGAACTTTCATCTAACACCTCAAGATGTAAACTGAATGTAGAGCTTTGGGTTATCTAATGTCTCAGATAGAATATCTGCACTAAGTACCCGGAGCTGCCATAATTTGAATATCTCAGTCTCTTCAGTAACAGAAGTACATGTGTATAACAGTGCTTTTTGTCTCTTTGCTTGCAGTCAGGCAGATGATGAGGCCTTGAACTTTGATATTACCTTGCATTCCAATTTTTGTTCAAAATAAGCAAGGAACTCGCTGGTGTGTCGTGTCTTAGTTACCTGTGGAGAGCTGTCAAACTCTGTGAAACTAATTCATTGCATTACATATTTGGACTGGGCTCTGTTACATTCTAGGGAAATATCTTAATCATGTGGAAATTTGATGTTTTGGGGCAAGAATTATTCTTGTCTCCTTAACCTCACAGTGCTGCATATTTGAGTCAATGAGTCAGTAAAACTCTAATCAGTCCTTTCTGTTTGTTTGTTTGTTTGTTTTTCTCAAAATAAAATATACCTTCATGTTTTGGGGGTGAGCCATTTTCTTGGCTACCTGAAGCCACCCAGAATTAAATTCATGCCTGATTTGAAGAGAATGGAATGAGTGGCTTCTGTGTACCGTTGACATGAGGGTGACTGACTTGTAGGATTGATTTCACAGTTCTGTGCACAGAAGGTTATTTTGAAGTCACTCTTTTATAAACAGGCTGTTTGCTAAGGTCATCCATCAGTGGAGATGTTTGCAGCTTACCAATGAGATACCTGTGATCTGGTTTTGTTTATACAAAATACTGTCTATTTTTGCAGAATGTAGTCACCTTTAAAAGTAAGGTGAAGTATTTACAAGGCAAGAGGCAGAACTAATTTTGCCTTACTGCTCTATGGCTGACAGTTGACTATGGCTGACTGGGACAGTCATAGCTTTGTTTAAGGTGGCATCCAAAAGAGAAGAAGGTAGTATCTGACCATCACAGCTTAACCTTCTGGTTTGGTTCTTTCCCCATCTTACTGCTTCTGTATAATTCATATTATATGTGGAAAGAGCCTGGCTTGTCTATCCTGTAGGTAAATGGTTGGATGGACATTCTGTTGGGGGGGTTTCTGAAATCAATGCTCAGCTGCAACATTAAAATCAAATGGCAAAGTCCTGCTTTGACAGATTTCATATTTAAAATTCGGCACTGTATGAATTCAAAATATAGTTTAAATCCTTGGTCTACAAAACCCTTTAGTTTCAAATTTTTAGGTAAGTCCTCATTTTCAATTTACTACAAACTACTACAAGCAATTTTTCAATCTAGCAAATGGGTTTTATAGTCAAAGTGACCTCCCATTTACAGTGGCTTAAATTGTGTTTGCATTTTAAATATTCAGTGTGTCCTTCCATAGGTGAATTCTGCATGCATTACTGCTTGTTGCATCTAATTGGTGAATGTACTGTACCTGCTTTTGTCATTATTTTGCCCATTTTGCTTCTTAGGATCAGATCTTCATGGAAAACGTAGGTGCAGTAAAACAGCTTTGCAAACTAACCAACAACCTTGAAGTCAGAATAGAAGAATTGGAACAGTGGAACAGAAAACTGGCCAGGCTGAAACGGTTAAGCAGTTTAAAGTCAACAGTCAGTGAAAGGAGCACAGTCAGGTACCTCAGTCTGGGATGTTCTCTGATAGCTGTCACAGAAACTAACAAAGAAGTCTCTGTGGTAGAAATGAAAACTGGTTTTGCTTGACAGTTGAGTTCAGCTCTTTTCAAGCAATAAATTCAGGCAAAAAATTGCAGAATTCTTGTGTTTTAAATCACTGACACAGTTAATATGTGAAATGGCAGTTAAATCGCAGTCATTTCTGTAGTTGCTTCAGTTGTGTAAATCAGAGATAGATTCTGTCCAGTTACAGCCCTGCAACTTGGAAATTAGTGCTGAGAGAGGTCTGCAGAGCCTCTTCTGCAATAAAATATGTTCATTACTGCTTCAGTGAAAGTGATGATTATTTCTTATTTCTAAACCTCTTTTCTTTGAAATCAATTGTAGCATCTAATAACACGCATCTCAAGGAGTTAACTGGATGCTTTTGTTCTTGAAAATGAATCTGATGATTTCTCTGCCTTTCTCTTTTCAAATGTTACAATTGCAAAGCAAGTGACGTTGACACCCTAGTGAAAAATGTCACTTTTTTTTTCATTTACTGCTTGCTGAAGCATTTGAATGTCAAAGAAGTTTTGTCTGTTACAGCGGGTGTAGTCGAGTCACTAGTCTCTTGCCATCGAGAAAATCAGTCCAGCTAAAATCCAGCAAGGTGAGTGACACTAAGTATGTGAAAGATGCCTATAAGAGAGTTTTTGTTTGTGTTGAATTGCAGATGAAAGTTTTTGTGCTTCTAAAAATATAATAAAATCCCTTAGCTAGAATTATTTAGCATCATTCTAGAAGCTCAAAAGCTTCCTATACTAAGATAGAAAAGGTGTATGAGGCACTTCTACTTCTTGCCTATGCATTGTGTGTAGGGGGCAGATCCATATTGGTGTGCAGGAAGAAACCATCAGGAAAGAATTGCTGAGCTAGTTGGTGAGCTTACACGATGCAGCGCAGCCTTACATGAAAATGATGCAGTTGCAGTTTGGAAGTATGTACAGTGATCATTCTTTCTCAGCTTAGTTTCTTGGTTGAGTCTTTCTCTGTGACTTATTGTTTGCATCTCCTGTTTTTACTGGTTAATACTATCTTTCAGGTGATAAAGACAACCTGAAGCAATAGGATGTCTTTCCTATTGCTACATGACTGCAAGTTGCCAGTCCCGAGGTAGAATGAAGAGAGCCATTTTAATAGGAACTGAATGAGTTAGGGAATATCTATTGATCTTTTTCAGGACAGTCTTCCTAGGATGCTAGGTCCTTTTTTAAGCTGAGTTGGTGCACATTTACCTGTCTTGCTTTGACAGTGCCGAAGTGTGAGAGAAAATAATATGTTGAATGCTCTTAGATCTATAAGAACAATCAAATACTCCATGACCTAAGCTCATTCTACTTGCTTGAAAAGTACCTTTCTTCTGCATTCACACCAGCTTTGGTTTAATGAGGTCTAAACATACGCTGAAAGCTGCTCATCTTTTAGATGTGGCCACTGCTTACAGAGTTCTTCATTTAATTTTTAAATTCTTGTGGAACATGAAAAATGGCAGCAGGAAAAGAGAAGGAGCTGTCATTTTTATCCATTCTTTCTTTCTGTGTAATGTTTGTGTCCCCAGACTATCCACGGTGTGCAGCACATTCATGCTTTTAGACAGCCTGTCATTGCTCGAGTGTTTTGCTTTAGAAGTTGGCCACCATTTAAGAATGGTGCATATGATCCCTCTGAAAGAAAAAGAAATTAAATTAAAGTCAGACTAGTGCAGTATTTCTTTATTTCTTTGCCTGACCAAACATGCTTTTTTTAGGTTTGTGTATCGAAGAGGAAAGAGTCTTGCTCCAGGAAGATTTTCCGGGTGACTATAATAGCTTTGGTTGCAGTTATGGCACTATGGTAACAACTAATTATCAACAGTTGCCTTGTTTTTCCCTTCCCCTTTCTAATAGTTTCATCAGAAAGAAAAATGCAATTTTTTTTTTCTATCACTCTTCCTACTTAAAGAACACAATATATTAAAATTAATAGTGAACATGCCTGGTAATATGACAAGGTTGAAGTCGTTTTAGGAAAGTGAGGTCTGTGTGTGGCACACGTACAACTAATCACTGTCCGTGTAAAAATGTGTGATGCACCTTGAATGCATCTCAGTGGCTCATGTTACGTGTCCAAAGCCAGACTTGTGAGGCTCTGTGTATTTCATGCTATTGTTCTCTGCCTAAGTACAACTTCAGATGTGTGAAATTAAACTACCCATCCCATTGTGATGGGCAGTTCTGTCACTCTGAAAATTTAACTTGTGACATTGGATTCTTAGAAAATTTTACTTGGGACATTGAGCTTATTGCCATTTTCTGTTTCAGAGCTGTGACTCACAGTCTCTCCGTGTATCTTGAATGTTTTGATTCTATTTGCAATGGAAAAAATGACTATATTTTGTTTTGAATTTCTCTGTATGCAAGTACTTAATCTAAAAAATATTTAATTCAGTGAGATTTTCCCTCCCTAAAGGGGAAGTAATTGGCTAGTTAACCCTTTCATTACTGCATTTGGGTAAGGTGTTATCTCTGTGTCACTTAGAAGATTGATGTGAATTTACAGAAAAATTCTCTTTTTACAGTGCTTTGACAATATCGACCCTTTATGTACTTAGCATCCATGACAAATATCTTGAGAAACATGTTGTTTCCAGGCAAGTAGTTGAACAAGTGCTAGAATTAATATTGGATTGTGGACCAATCTGTGGTCCACTGTGAAGACCATTTCTTAATGAATTGTTTTTCTTTTTCTCCATCAGCAACACCTCAAGTTCTGTTGTACTCTTTCCCTCTACCACTACAGCAGGTACTGTATCTTTACCAGTCTGCATGCAAATAAAAGGCTGTTATAAATTCCAATAGACACGTAGCACTAGTGAGAATTATGTCGTATTTTCTTTAGCATTGCAGGAAAGCACAATTTCTCAGAGCACGCAAACCATCAGCGGGATTCCTGAAGTAAACTTCTGTGATCTTTTGCCTTGTGACAAGGTTTATTGTTGTCCAATTCATCAAGCAATGATCAAATATCGAAGTTATGAGGAAACCAATTCAGAGGAGACACGTAAGTTGAAATGTGAATTTCTGTTATTTGCCATTTCAATACGGATTATAGGAAGAGAGTGAGGGAAGAAGCAGGAATATTTGAAAGTAGTTAGCTACCTGAGATAGGGCCTACTCCAGAGTTTCAAAAATGCTGATAGAACTAACAATCACTGCTGTCAGTATTTTTTGAAACCTCTGGCCTGGTTACCTTCAAGAGTTCTGGGTCCTAAAATGTTTGTCAAATGTCACTGTTCTTCCTGGCCATTCACAGTAAATGATTTGATGTGAACCAGGAAGTCACTAATCCCTTTAATTAACCTTTGGCTAAAGTTGGACAGGAATTCATTGAGCATAGTGAAGAGTGAATGTACAGTTTTAAAACAAAACCCAAAGCACTTAATAGTGTCACAGTGTGGTCATACTGCATCTGTTCTGTGGGCAGAAACAGAAATTCAACTGCCAGAAAACATAAAACTTCCAGTTATAACTGATCATTCAGGCAGTGATTTCGAGTGGAGGCATATTATTTGAAGGCAGTGCTCTATGAAATAAATTACTTTTACTGGAATGAATTCTCCTTCAGATTTTGTCTACCAGATATTATGTGTGTAATATACGAGTAGGTGCATTGCTTACAACTTTTAAGACATTTGTAAGAGTTTATACATAGAGTTATGTGCCAGTTGCAATCTGTATTCATCAGTCGCTGACCTTAACACTGTCAGTGTGAAGAAGTAAGTGTTAGTCTTACTAAACTCAGTATTCATACTTCTCCTTTCTTGGTCTTGGCAAAAATTCTTGCATCAACCACAGTTGATGAGTTGAGGTGAAACTGGGGACAGACACAGTTCAGCCTCTGAAGCCCAAATTTCTACAAGGATGGGCATTGCCACTTGCTGTGAAACTCTTGCCTCAAGAACTGCTTCAGTGAGGTTCACTCAATGGCCATTTTTTATACTGCAAAGTGCTGTTGTCTGCAGACAAACTGCATGTTAGTGGTCCTTGCTATTCTTGTGATTAATGCCACAGTAAGCCCTGTGGCAGATATAGTTCAGTACAACACTTTCAAGAGGTCATATATTTAAGTGATTTGTATTAGTCTGAAGCCTGAAAGAGTGTTGATTAATTAAAAAGATGTTAATCTCATTTACAAATGAGGGAACTGTAGACAGATGAAAATGAAATATGAAAACCTTCTATCCCCAGCTGGCTGCTTTTGATATTAGGTGGAAAGAGAAGATAATAATAAACACAAAGCATTACATTCTCAAGGTCTTATGCTCCAAATAGCATTAAGTGTAGATCCAAGAGTGAAAAATCAACACAGTACACAAGCTACTGAAAGATTTCAGAGCTGCCCAAGTTTAATGAAGCTGAATTTATCCCCAGACAGAAGAATGTCAATATGAAATCTAAACAGAAGGAAAACCAACAAGCCGCTTAATGTAGCTCTAGCCAAAATAAATGAAAAGTAAAATCAAAAAAGAAGAAAAAGCTGAGCATAAATTATGGGGAATAATCAAGATAAAATCTGTATGTTTTATAATCAACTGATAGGTCTGTTTCATGGAAAGCTAAAACTATTTGAATTACATGCTAACTTAGGAGTGCATATTCAACAGACCTTCTATTGTTCTGCCACACGAAACCTGAATTCTGTGAGTGAAGACTACTATTGGGCACATGCATTGCAGATTCTACTTTCTAACTTCTCAAATTTGTTGAGAAGGCAGCTCTTAGGAGTGTTCAGCTAGAAAGGAAAGCATTCATAAGCAAGACAAAATTTATTAAGCAAAAATTCAGGACATCTTTGTGTAGTCTACCTTAATATGGCGTTGTTTCCTCATACTTTGTCATAAAAACTGGATTCTCTGAAAGATTTAGACTTTCTAACTTCTGCTGACTTTAGTGGAAATGCAAAGTATGAATACTCTTTGGCATCCGGGTCTTTCTACCAACTGCTTCCATTCCACTAATACTCATTGCTTGCCCATTTGTGTTGTGTCTCTGGTAACCAGAGGCTGTTCTTACTTTCCCTTGGAGTACTGTTCCTTCTTCATGTCTCTCCCCTCACATTAAATGCTTAGTGAGTGTTCCAGGTGGATTTCAGTCAGTTCATGCATATTGCCCTCAGATACTAGTTGCAGATTCCTAGCAAGGTACTGTACATGAAATCATCACCATTTCTTTTCCATACTGCTTACAGATTATTCCAACTCGTGTGAATTAAAACCAGAAAGCATTTGAGGGGAAAAAAAAAAAAAAGTATACCAGATTTATTTGATAAGGTTATGTGAATTGTGTCTGGAGAGTGAGGATGTTATCATTTCATTCTGGTCATGCCCATACTTCTGTATTTGTTAGTGAATAAAAGTGGAACTTCCCACCCCACATGGACTTTTGAGAAAGACATCTGAGTTACTGTAGGGGATAGAGCAGAAGCATATCACCATTTACTGAACTCTACAGTGTTTTTTCTGTAGTTCCTGATATAGTGGATTTGCAACTGGAGTTCTATACATGAAAAAAATCTACACTGGTAATTGACTCAGTTTAAATTATTGAAATCTCAGTTAAGAAAATCTGTTTTCTTCTTAGTTTTATACAATTTTCTGGTATACACTTAATGCCACAATCTGCCAGACAAGAAATCACAATATTAAATGTTTAGTAATTCAGAGTATGTAATGAGTATTCCTGCCAGCACTTGCAGAGCTGAAGTATTACACCTACAGGGAAAACATCTTTCTTTTAGTGAATAATCTATTGCTTTTACCAATAGGTTTTCCTACAGAATGGTTTTCAGTTAATGAAAATGCAAGACATGAGGGAACATTCGGTGCATTGCTAACACACTAGATAGTAGATGACTTCTAAATGCAGCATTTACCATCTAAGTTGGTGAAACTAGCAAATCTGTATGAGGAGCAGGTAAATAGAAAATGGATGCTAAGAATAACTAGCAGCAGTAACACCGATTCATAGCAAAACAGAAAAATGCTGGAAATCTCTGGATACTCTTATTTCCCAGTACTGAAATAAAACAAAAGCCAAAATCTGGAATAAATAAGCAAACAGTAAGGTCAATGCAGCTGTTTTTGTTTCAGTCTCATGGAAATTATGCATTCTGACTCTTAATTTTTGAAAGCAGATTTTTATATAGTGAAATAGGGACTTCTGTTCTAAACAGTCACTCTAAATCAGAGTGTTTCTTTTGGAAAACATGGAAATGGAGTATTTCTGTATTCTGTTAATGCATGATTCCATTTTTTGCCCAAATGAAATGGTATTTGATGAAGCATATTACTTCAGGCAAGCTCCACATTTCTCAGTGCCAATTTATTGGTGACATTTCTCTGGATACTTGGCTGGCAATTAGCGTAAAAGCACAAGAACAGATCTAAACCATGTTCTATGGACTTGAAGGGCCTTTTGCTCTCCTCAGATCATACTCTATAATGGTTATTCAAACAATACTTTAAAGTTCACTTTTCTGGATAAGTGCTGCATGCTGAGAAAATTAATAGAGCAAAAGAAAATTCAAAACTGAAATTTCCCAGCCTAGTTCAGTGTTAGAAATTATAGAGGTGACATATCGTGACTGTGGTGATGATATTGTTAGAGGTATGTATTAGTTTCTTCAGTTAAATGACACGTCTCTCTGTGTTTGAAGCACCGTGTCTTGGGTCAGTCCTCAAATTCAGAAAGCTAAGTTATTTTAAAGGTTTCTCCTGTTGGTTATGAATGCCTTTATCTGAGAGATAATTGACAAAAATGTCTTGGGGAGTTGTATCCATATTTTATTGTTATTACTATGAAAGGCTAACTTGGAGGACATTTGTAAATACTCCTCTCACAGGAAACAAATGTGACATGTTACTTGGAGGAAATACTGACGGGAGACCTGATCTTGGAACTGACTGTAAGTCCTTTTTTTTTAAAAACTGTTGAAATGTGTAATTGTACAAATTTGAAAGGTTGCCTTTAGGGTTGGAATTATACTGCTGGAATTTGGAGAAGTTAAAATTATTACTGGTCATTGTAGAAAATTAGAGCTTAGGAATCTGTTAAATATCTTCAGTTCACTTTAATTCTCTTATTGCAATTCTTGCATCTTCAATAGGTTTTTGTAGACATTCTGGCTGCCTTCTTCAATGAGATCTACTACTTGGCTTCAGATGCAATAAAATGACAAGTTACTTTTTCTTCATGAGCTGAAATCTTGTGATAGGTAGTGCTAACTCCTACACAGCAAAATGCTTAAGCATATGACTGTGGCAGAAAAAACATGACAGAGTGTAAAGGAAATGTTTGAGGCTGGCCCGGATGACCTACAGTGTTGCTAGGTCAACATCAGCTGCTGAAGGGGACCATCCCTGCCTTAGGCAGTCATTCCACATGAGCAGAAGTATTTTCTAGACTTTTCTAATCATGTGGAAGCTCTGTTTCAAGTGGTATTTTGTTTGCTTGTTTAGTTGTGTAAAAATGTTTGATTAAAGACTGGGGAATACTTGCACAATAAAATGTCTGTGTACTGACATGAACTTAAAGCAGGTTGTTACCTAGAGTCATATGAGTAACAGAACACAGGTTCTGCTTGTAGCTTGGGTGTGTTCCAATTGAGATGATCTTGGAAAAATTATTCCCCTTCTAAGTTGTTTACAGTGGCTACATAACTCAAAGCAGGGCCTCTGTGGCATTGCTATGATACATATTTTGGTGAGGTGCTGTGGCACAGGGAAATGTTCTTCCACACTAGTTCTTTGGGATGAACGTGCTCAGTGTTCATCTGTGTGGAAATGTGCAAGTTGGAAGTTGAGTAGATACACTCACACGTCAGCCTATAATCATCAACTTCCTCTGCAGTGTTCACAGTTCAGTGTGGAAAACAGGCTTGGACCTGCTGAAACATGTCCTCTACATGCTTCCTGCACATCACTGTCAGATGTAAGGTATCAGCACCTCTGTACTTCAGGGAAGAGCCAGAGTGTAGCTGTCTGCTGGCAGCTCAATCACTGCATCCCCACCTGGGTTTTCCCCTTCCTATTGGCAGTGTGAATCTCAGTCTACTTGGTGGAATTAAACCAATTCATTCCCTTCTGTTTATGGACCTCAAGACAGGCTGAAGTAGGCTAGCATAGAGTCTGAGTTGTTGCCTAATCATGCACATACACTGATGGGATGCTATAGATGTATCCAGAGAAAGTAAGCTTTGTGGGATGCAGATCAATGCAGTTACTCCAAAGCCAGATCTGAAAGCAGAAGCTGTGCAACTGTGTCAGCATGCTGGCTCTTGCCCTGAACTCTCCACAGGGCTAATCTGCCTCAGGGAAAAGTCACATCGTTGTAGCTCACCATAACTAAGAGGTGCTGGCCCAAGGTGTCACAGGAAGTCTGTAGCAAGCAGGGGAACTTGATCCATCCTGGCTAGGAGCAAAATCACTCTGATAATCAGTTACTTTCCTTATCTTTCCTGGTAATCAGTGCACCAGCTGTGCTTTGAAGGTCTCCTTTCCCTCTAGAAACTAGTGTTTTCAATTACCAGGATCTAAACATCTAACTGCATTCTGTGTTTCCCCCAAAAATATTGCATATATGTGCATATGCATAAATTCAATTTATGTACATCTGTTTATACATAAGATGTTGAGCTAATTCCAGAATGTGATTCTTTTTTGGTAGAGGTTTTTATTCCATGTTTGCATTTATTGAACTGTAAACTTCTGCCAAATTCAGGATGTAAGTATTATGAAGTTATCAGTCTTGCTAGTGCTGTTTTTAGTTCTTCTTATTGCCAACATGGGGCACTGAGAGGACTGTTGTAGTTAAACCCAGCTTCAGCTCAGCACTGTGCAGCTGTTTGCTCAATTACCCCAAGTGGGATGGCGGAGAGAATCAGAAAAAAATGTGAAACTTGTGAGTTGAGACAGAATTGAATAGGACAGAAAAGGAAGGGATGACGATAATTGTAATGATAGAATATACAAAACAAGTGATGCACAAAGTAGTTGCTCACCATCATCACTGACCAATGGCCAGCCAGTTTCTGAGAAGCAGCCTTCTTAGCTGATTTCTGCCAGTTTTCTCATTCAGCATGATACCACATGGTATAGAATATCCCTCTAGCCAGTTTGGGTCAGCTGCCCTGGTTCTGTCCCCTCCCAGTTCATTGTACCCCTGCTGACAGGGCACCAGGAAAAGCTGAAATGTCCTTGACTCTGTGTAAACACTGCTCAGCATCAACTAAAACATCAGTCAGTTATCAATATTATTCTCATTCTAAATAATTATCATTCTAAATCCAAAACACAACACCATACCATCACAGTACCAGGAATGTGGCCTTGCAGCCCAGAAAGCAATCTGCATCCTGGGCTGTATCAAAAGAAGCATGATAGCAGATCGAGGGAGGAGTACTGCGTCCAGATGTGGAGTCCTCAGTACTGGAGAGATGTGGACCTGTTGGAGTGTGTCCAGAAGAGGGCCACAGAAATGATCCAAGGGATGGAACAACTCCTTATGAGAGGCTGAGAGAGCTGGGGCTGTTCAGCTTGGAGAAGAGAAGGCTCCGAGAGACCTGAGAGTGACCTTTCAGTATTTAAAGGGGGGCTCAAGGTCAGGCTGGACCAGTCTCTGGGCAGCCTGATCTAGCTATGGGTGTCCCTGCTCATTGCAGGGGAGTTGGACTAGATGATCTTTGAAGGTCCCTTCCAACTCAAACAATTCTGATTCTACAATTCTATGATCTACAAGAAACAAAATTCACTCTATCCCAGCTGAAATCAGCACAACATGTTTCTATCCTCCTTGGACTTTCATCAAAATAGCCTTCGTTGTCTGCTCAAAAGAAAGTATTGCAGTATTACGTACATGGATATGTCTTTGAGAATGCAACAAGCATTTTTTTCCCCACTGTAACTGTAGAATGAAGGCAATCAACCAAAGTCTTTTTACTGAAAGTGGATTTAGACCTGTAGCAACTCTTGCAGTTGCATGCAAGGGAATAGCTGCTGCTCCATTACAGGCGATTTTATTATGGTTTTATCTAAGATTTTGGGAAAAAAAAAACCAACAAAAAACAAACATGAAGAAAGCATTATCTTTCTTATATCTTCAGGGATTGATACAACAATCAGATCCATACAGATTTTGGAAACACAGCAACTAATTGACAGTCGCTACTGTAGTAAAAATCTGCAGTGCAGGTAAGTAAATTATTTTATTATGCTTCATTATACTGGGATAGAATGCAATTAAGTTGGCATGACTATCTGGCTGGCTCCTTCTCACTCTTGTTTCCTCTTGTGTCCATGAATTTTTTCCTACCTTTAAGTAATTTTTCTTTTTCAGATTTGAGTGTTTCCATGTTTTTTTTTCAAATATACCATCCTATGTGCACTAATGTCACCTTTTTCAGGTCTGGAAATTACAGCTGTATTATTCCCATTAGCAAGTACACACCCATAAATGTAGAAATCTCACTGGAAATCAAGTAAGTATAATTAAGGATAACATACACGATAATATTACGAGATAGTAGTTTGTTTTTGGCAGTAATTCTTGCATTATTTCTATTGTGGCACTAATTTGTCCATATTCAGAGAAGTGGGACAAATCTATGCACAGGCAAATCCTTCTTGTAGACTCCTGGGTTGATTCTCTGCTGCAACACAGGCCCAGTGCCAATCTCAGTTTAAGGACAATTTCATCCATCGATGTTGATATTAAAATCCAGTAGTCTTCAGGTTGAATCTAATAATCATTCGAGCAGACATGTACTAATGAATCATCATGGATGTGGCCTTTGGCATAGGGATTTGAGGTTATTTTTGTTTGTTTGTTTTAAATGTAGAGAAATATTATTAGGAATATACAAAAGTAACTTATGTGAACACCTTTTCTAAACATGAAGGGTCTTTGGGACTTCTTTTTGCCTGTTGTGCCAAGCCCTGCAAAAGGGGAATTCTTGTGCAGGAATCTTTGGCAATGCATGACATTACGATTTATAGCAGGAACAAGTAGCAGACTTACCTCTAAGCACTTATTTTCGCTTCAAATATAAATCTGGCCTCATCATGTTCTCCCAGTAATAACAAATCCTTTCTTGTGGGGATCATCTCTGATAAAGGTCATTGATAGCCAGAACAGCTGCCAAAGACTGCTTGATGACACTTCATGATTCCCTTGTCTTCAATATAGTGCTCTATAAAGTTATGTATGGCCTTTAGGCCCAGCTTTTTGATTTTGGAAAACAATGGTAGTCCCAAAGCAACTGCTTGTTTCATACAACAGCTGAGCATCTGTCTGTTCGGTGTATGCCATTATAAACTAATAACACAACACTCTCATGTAGGGATTAATACACGATTCTCAGAGTTTCACTGAAACAGTTGCTGAATTTATTTTGGATATTGGTTTTTGAGTTTGGGGATGAGTTTTTCCGATATATGCCTTCAATAAAAATAGCTACAAACTGAACAACAACATAAAACCAACAAAAACCAAACAAGACTGGTTCACTAGATTACTGCTGTGTCTTGGTACTGTAAGATACTGTGAACAAATTTGGGAAACTTTTATGCCCACAGAGTAAAATCAAATGAAACTAACACATACTACTGACAGTCCCTCTAGGACAGAGGGTATGTGAATTCACTGCTTCCCACTGCAAAAACTGTAAATAGTCATGCCAACTTTTCCACACCTTCTGCTTTTATTTTGCTGCTAGCCATTGCCATATCTGTATTCCTTTGGATCTCCAGAGTACCTTTGTTCTGGATGCATCTGGTAAGATAGGAAATGCTGTTCAACCTCTAGGGATAGTTTGGAGAAGATATGGTAACATGGTCTTTGCTCTTGAAGAATTATGAATGAAGTTCTGTTTAACGGTGTATACCCAGACAAGGAGACTTTTACTTCTTTTCATGATGTATTTGCATGTGTACAGGGACAAATGGAAGTTATTTATATAGATCCCTGTCTTAAGGCTTTTTTTATGTTTGTTTTTTATAAAATTGTCTGCTGTTGTGTTTTGGTGCCAGAGTGCTCTTTGACATAGGCATGCGATGCCTGTGGATGACATAAGCTGTGCAATTCAGGCATGTTGTAACCACTAATTTGTACAAAAAGTCATATACAATAGCTTCTGGTATGAATGTGCTTGAAGTTTGAGGAAGTTTAGTGTACATATCTAAATTTATCTTACTAGCTGCAAAGACCACCCAGGTTTCCAAATACAAAGCTTCGTCCCTTCATAGGGGGGAGTGGGACAAGTTTAGAGATTAGTGGCTCAGGTTCCTTTGTATGAACCAATGAAGTAAGGTCCTTTGCTTTATTTCTCCAGAATTCAATTCTTTGGAAAGTTTACCTGTGATTATATTGTATTATATTCATGATTCTTCTGTTCAAGAGTGATGAGATAGATCCTTGTTTTTCTCTTTCTTGAAGCACAACAGAACCATTAATTATATTTCTCTGCAAAATCACATTTGGAAATTATTGCTCCTATTATTCTTCAAGCCGAAACGGTGGGAAAAATTTCCAAGAAACCACACAGGTAATGTTCTTTAAACAATACTCTGGCTTATAGGAATCAATTTTAGATGCTGCCCACCACATGCTTGTTTTTTCATCTCTTTCATGGAGGTACTGTGTCATACTGAATATAAAATTGAGCTTCATGTAGAAAAAAAGTAGTCAATTTTCTGATGGTTTTGGCTATTGAAATCATACAGTGCTTAAATATTTTATTAGATTTCATATCTTCACTTGCTTGTCTGTCTAACTCATCTTAACTCCAGAGATAGTTAAGAAATAGGAGTACTTTTCACCCAGGGCATTAGGAGAGAGTCGTCTAACCTCCCGTCTTCTGTACTTTTCCATTATCGTCTTATGGGCAGTGAAGTACAATTTTTAAGCTTTGAATTCACTGAAAAAATATTGGTGGTATTTCCCCTTATTCTGTGCAAACAGGAGTTTACCAGAAAACCCGTCTAGGGAAAATTATTCAGTGAAAAAGCAAGAAAAGTTTTCTGTCATTCTCTTGGTTGATGGGAATAAAAGTTAAAACAACTTTTCCCAGGAGAGATGATCTTGCAAACTTTCGATTGTTTCCAGTAAACTAATGAAGACCCTAAACTCCCTTCCAGTTCTCTGGAGGTATAGGACTCTTCCATGTGACCAGGTTCTCAGATTTGTCCACATAGCTTGGATATGTTTATTCTGGCTAAAACAGTGGGAAAGGCTGAAGCAAGGATAGTAACATTTATTCTAAACGTAGTAGAAGAAACCTCTGTGAAGATGAAATCTTTTATATTTCTGATTCACGGTACCATTCACAAGAAATTCTTAATTAGTTTTAAATTACTTTTTTTGCACTTTGACAGATCAGAGCATTTGGGATACGTTTGTCCTTATGTTGACGTTCTGATAAACTTTTCAGATGTCTTCACAAAAAGTTACAGGCTTCTCTGCAACTGCTGCAAAGTCATCAGACTGAAGTAAATAAGTTGTCCAAGTTTTGATCTGTCAGCTGTAACTCTAATAGTCCTTGAAATTAAGTCAGTCCCAGAGAGTTTTCCCATGCAGAAATATCCTTGAAGCTTACTGCCAAAAGTGGTCAAAGAGATTTTCTGTGTCAACCTGAAATCTACATCAAAAGACTAAAGCTAACTAGCCTCCAGCAGCAGTGTGCATTAAGTTTGATGTGACTTGGAATAGAAATGCTGCCTGGTTGGATAATTTTTGTCAAGAGGATTTTTCTAAGGACTGCAAGGCTTATTACCTACCAAGGGGCAGGATGGCAATCATGTAGACTCTGGGCAATATATCTATAAGTCTTATCGTGTGAACTCCAACGGAGAATGTGTCAGAAAGCAGGGAAAGATGAAGAAACTTGAAACTGAGGAAATGAGTTATCACAGGCATACCTAAATGGATCACTAGGTCAACAAGAGGTGAAGATTGAATTTTATTCTATGTAGCATAAAAAATTCAGATATAAAATCTGTTATTTCAGTTATACTTGGCAGGACACTGGAATCGAAAGAAAAGTGAAATCTTCCCTTCAGGCTTTTTTGAAACACTGAGTAAAAGTGCTGCTCATATCTTTAGCATATGTGTAGGAATTTTCACTGCCTTCCAAGGACTGCTAATATTGCTGTTTCAAAATCAGCAGAATTGCCATTTGCTGCTGTTATGCTTCAAAGCTTTTGGGCCACATGGCACATCAGGGACAATCCCTACTTGCTGTGGGATTTGCTTGGAAAACTAGAGTTATACAGTTACTCAGAGCCAGCTGAGAGCTGCTGGGAGCCAGATGTCTGTCAGATCCTATGCGAGCTGATCAGAGGAAACCCAGATTTGCAAGGTTTAAAGTCAGCACTTTGTCTTTAAATACTCCGCCTGCGGCTATCAAGTCTCGTTATCGTAATTATTTTGCACTGCATTTATCAATGAAATGTTTCCAGAGCCTATTCTTCTCAACAATTTCATGTGAAATCAGGTTATCTAATCTCTCTCTCATTTATCATCTAGGGACGTCAGCATATTTGGACTCTCCCAGTTGCTAGGCTGTATGACAGCGCATACTATTTCCGCGTAGCCGCACCGGTAAGCCTCTTTCAAATGGGAACACAAGAGACAAATATCATTTGAGCTGAAAGAAGATGATCCCGTATGAATCTCTTTTATTTTTCTTTTGCAGGGTCTTGTAAGCTGCTCAACAGATCCTTATTTTGCTGGAATGTTTTTTACTGATTACTACTTCTATTTTTATCGGAAGTGTAACTAGAATGTTGCCGATCACTCTGTACTTGGGAAAAAAAAAAATGAAGTTCTTGATATGAAAAAGAGACTTGTGTATGGCCCTGGATTTTTATAAACATGTTACTGAGTTGTATGCCATTTTCTTGTTTGTTTTGCTTTTAAATTAAAATTTAAAAAAAGAAAAATAAAATTTTTGACAACAACTGTAGCTCTACATTTCCAGGAACTGTTTCGAAAAGGTCATGAGGCAATGGAGTACATGACATGTGAACAAATAATCCCATCCATCTTAGCGCAGTTGCATGATAGCATACATACAACAGACAAAAACACATGGGTAGGAGCTCTGCTGAACTGGA
Source organism: Phasianus colchicus (assembly GCF_987193195.1). Taxonomy (NCBI): domain Eukaryota; kingdom Metazoa; phylum Chordata; class Aves; order Galliformes; family Phasianidae; genus Phasianus; species Phasianus colchicus. The sequence goes on from NC_143436.1 coordinate 36,381,941, forward strand.
ATGTATTCCAGCCTTCAGAAGATGGTAAGATAATAAAATATTACTTGCAGTTAGAAGGCGTAATTCTGTCCCGCAGCAATTTAAGTTCTCTTAGTACCTGCTGCCTTTTGTTTGTACATAAACCTACTTCTTCTCCAGAACCTAACAAAACTTCCAGGGAGAAGTGAAGCGCCGTGCAAATGTCCTCTAAATTAAATGCTGTAAATTGAGTAATAGCAGTTTGGTTCCACTGTGTGTAAATATTTCCATCTCAGCAAGTAGGCTCTCGTTACCACTACAGTTGTGTGACTTAACAAAGCTGCTGCTGTTTGGATGAGATGCGTTTCAGGTAACTTTTCTTTAAAACTGTACAGCAGAAATGAACTGCTTACTCCTAATTTTCCTGGTGGTTGTGATTTGTGCTAGTGTGATGAAAGAAGAGAAATATTTGAGAAGAATAATGACTTGCCTGCACAGCTTTCCAAGATGGATGTAGATACACACTTGCATGGGAGACAGTCAAATGCAATTTCACATTAGTTGCTCAGACAAAAGGAGCACAGATGGAAAAACCAAAAACAGTATGAGTAGTGTTGTGGGACATGCCTAGAACAACTGTTCATTTTGTGTGGAGAAGGGAAAGTAAATTTAATGGTGAAACTGTAGGCTTTCTAAGATTTATAATGTAAAAGTTAATGTGTGGGCAACTTTGCTCCGCATGAGATTCTTTATTTAGTGGTGGACAGGAAACATTAGGAAGAAAAAATTAATCTCTGAATATGAGCTAACCATAGTCTTTGTAAACACCAATGCATCTTAATTGTTTATTTCTTGCCTGACAATGTGATGGCAGAGTTTAATTTGTTTCTGTTTCTGTGGCTTCATTTGCTATTTCCTTTGTCACTGTTTCTGGATTTCCTTTAAGAGTGATCTTCCTACTTATTTTTTTAGTTTTATGTGTTTCTGGTAGTGTTTTTTTTTAGCCTGGCAAGTATTTACAAAGCAGATGACATGTTCTGTTGTACTTTGAATCTCCAAATCCAAAAGCATCGTTTGTTTGTGCCTGTAGCTTTTTATGGTCCATGCTTGATGGCAATTCCTAAGAAACATCACCCAGTCTCAGATGAACAATAATGCTATGTGCATTTTGAAAGAAAATACAGATTGATTTTTTCAATTGAAAAACATGGTTCTAGAGCACTCCAGAGTCTTGTTTCTCTGCCATTTCTGTTTCTCAATGACAAAGCTGCAACAGTTGTTAAGAGTGGGCATTACAATGTAATTTGAAACAAATCTTGTGATTAATGAGTTATGAATGTTTTACATATGCTCTATCTGGAACAAGAAGCCTCCTTCTTCTTTTCAGCACAATGTGGCTGAATAGTAGAGACCTTCAGACATCCCTGAAACGTTTTCTGCTAACTTGGAGGGGGAGCTGAGGCAAAGCAAACTCCAGCCTGGGTGACAAGCCACATCTGAATAGGGCAATCTGGTACAATCTGAGCTGGATTTCAAATGGCGTTGTTCATACCAATAATATGATACAAAAATTCATATTTTTTTCTTGATTTTAATGGAAACTGCATAGCCTGATTTTCAGACAGCTGGATCTGGCAGTGGCATTTTAAATGAGGACTGAGGTCACCTGAACTCCTGGTGAGCTAAGAAAAGAGGCTATAGATGGAAAGTCCTGTGTTTTTACTCTATGGAAACAAAAAAAATGAGGTAGAAGAGCAAAGGGACTGATTCTGGGGTGTGAGTCTTCATCTGGAAAGGGCAATAAAACTGTTTTGCCTTCAGGCACAACCCGAGCTGAAGCTGTACGCGGATCATTCTGCTCTCTGCCTGCAGCTCAGTTCATGTAAAACAATGCTCTCTTTCATTTGGGTGAGGTCTGGTTAGTAGTGAGGAAAGTACTCCTGATGCACTGGTCAGATGATGTGAACCTACTGTAAGAAGCCAGCAACCTAAAAACTGAGTTTAGAGTCTGGCACAGCACAGGGTTGAAGTAAGAGTCCTCCCTACCTGCATTCTTTTAACACTACTTCAGCTTGCTTTCTGAAATCAGAAAAATATTTGCATTAAAAATCATTAGCAGGTTAAGTTCTACCTGCAGAGTGAGAAGTTGCTCACTCAGGAATCATTCACTTTTTAGCTTACAAAATCCACTGGAACCTGAGACAATCCAAATAGAAATTGAAATTAGATTTGTATCACATTTACTCCTGCTCTCACTGTTGAACTTAGTCCTGGAGTACCTTAGAAATAATCATGGTAGATAGAGGAACTAGTTCCCAGATGCATAGAAAAATGATCATAATTTATAAACTAATTGCAGTGTTTTAAGACTTCTGTTTGATGTGTCGCTTTATTTGAAGACATGGCTTTTATATAGTGACACCATAGTATATTTAGAAGCATTGAACATGTATGGTAGAAACTCACTATAGGAATTGTTTGCTGATCCTACCTTCATCCCCTAATAAATCACTTAATGTCTCATCTAAATTGTGGCACAAAGAAACTAAATTTCCTGTAGAGCTTTGTCCTGTACCCTGACAGTGCCCTACTGAAAAAAAAACATCTGCCATCCCTTGGATCTTTCAGCCACGTAACGTTTGCTTCCTCCCACCTTCACAATGCCCCAGAGAGCACTGCACGTGTTTAGCTGTTCAGTTTGAATGCTTTAGTCTTGGTATGTTAGTTCAAAGGCCTTGTTCAGCTTGAACGTAGCTGTCTCCTACAGAAATGTTTCTTCTGCAAAAACATGAACATTTTTTTAAGGGGACAGCACTGATTGGAAGAAACAGTTTCACTGCTAAATTTCAACATCCTCCTCCCCTGTGTATGCACAGTACCTCTCACTTTGTTCTATTCTAATAGATATATCTTTACTCACTGTGGAATGAATAACTTTAATGAACATTTTCAAGCCTCCGAATAATACTTTCAGTGGCAGCTGCTGGCTGTGTCCCACACTGGCAAAACCATTTGGCTGAAAGGACAGTTCATCCCAAGGAAAGGCCAAGGCATAATCATGTCTCAGTCCCAGGTTTTATCTGTTTTGTCTGCAAATTTGCTCAGATGGTGATTGCATGCCTGGGTGATGCTGTGTAGGCCCTGTGGGTGCTGCCTTCAGGGGAGGGCTTGGGCAGATGTGTAGGCTGCCCTGAGCTGTCACTGGACCACATCCTGGATGCAGGAGAGGATCAGGCACAGCAAGAGAGGTGTTCAGGCACTTTGATTAGTCCCAGTACGTCTTGCACAGGTCCAGTAATGGTTAAAGGATGAAAGCATTGCTGCACTTGCAGCCTGAGGCAGTCTGACCACCTCACAGAGTCTCTTCTCCCCACTCCAGCTTCCCCAGACAACGTGTTTTCTGTCAAAACTGCACTTGAGTGAAATTTTGTGGAAGTACAAGCCCTATATTCAAAATAACCAGTTTCACACTGGCAACCCTGACCCAATTTTTAACATTGGTTGCTATGGTGCTGATGCAGGCTGGGTGGCCGGTGCAGCCGGGTGATCTGGGTACGGTGCATGCGCCTTTTGTTGCCACCTGGCTCGGATCCAGCCAGCATTTCCCTCTTCTCCCCTCAGCAGCTGGCAGCAGCCTACGTCTGCTGGCGAGGAGCAGCCTGGCAGCTCTCTGGTTTGTCTCCATAACGAGCTGCTGCCATTGGGTTTCCCTGGTTGCTCCAAGCTAGGGAAGCCTTCATCCCTCTGCCTGTGGGCTTTCAGTGGGTTCCCTCTCCTCTCCCCTCACTAGCTGCTTCCCAGCCATCCTGCATCACTCTTTCCAAACAGGGAGCTTGTTACAATAATTACAATCAATGAGATTTAAAGTAGGTCATCTTCTTAGCAAGGGGTAGAAGGGAAAGTGACGTTTATGAACAGGATTTAAAGCAAAACTCATTATTTTCAAGGCGGATGTTTTAATTTCTACTTGATGTTAAATATATTGCAATTGCCTACACACAGTAATATAAACACAGGATTTGCAAATTTGAGTTTAATGTTAATTTAGCTTGCAGAGATACTCTGCAGGGTAATCAGTGTTTTGCATTTTTCATTCAATCTTAATGTTACACTTTCCCTTCCACAACATAATCTAAACCACAGACCAGCTGGCTGTGTTGATTAAAATCCACTTTCTGTTTTTATTAATCTTCATGGTTCTGCCCTAGAATTATGAAGTGGTCATGGTTTATCAGAAAGGAAATCTGTTGGAGCAGAATGCAGTATTTACAAATCGAGATTTCTGTCCAAAGCATATTGCTGATGCCTAAAGTAAGTCATGTCCTGAATGCTTTGTTATATGCAGACGGTCTTACATGAGTTTGGAACAAAGCTCTTCAGATTAAATTACTTACAAATAATTCATTATATATTTGGCAGACACGTGTTCTCGGTGAAAACCTTGATTAAGAGAATGTCACTGGGGATAGGGCTGACTGAGGACTTCTGTTGTCAATGGGCCAAATCTTGTCTTTCAGAGGGGCAGAGTCTTGAGAGTTCCACATGTGGACCCTTGTTGCCTTTACTTTGAGGGCAGAAGGAGAATGGAAGGAGCCAGAGTATTGCTGTAAAAGAGAGCATTGATCCAGGTGTCAGGGGTTCCTCAGTGGTAAATTGTAGAATCATTACAGCTGGAAAAGACCACAAGATCATCTGGTCCAACCACTGAGGTTGGAAGTTAAGCAGTGGGAAAACAGCTCTATCTGCCAAAATTCATCCAGCCTGGGCCCTCCTTGCTCTGTAGAAGTTCCTTGCATGAAAGCTGTTCGTCCATACTAGGTGAGACTCATCCTAAACAAGTGGCATTCCTGAGTACGCCTCATTATGGATGTGCTCTGTGTGTTGTCAGTTTTATTTCTGTAAATAACTGTTTGAGCACGATGAATTGATTTTTTTAAACTAATTTGAAGTGATGATTAGGCAATCACTTTAGCATGCGTGTTTTCAATTATCTCTCATTAACAAAATGAGGCAGTAACTCAGTATAATCTGTCCTTTCCTGATTTCTCACAAGGATGATTTACACCACCACTATTCTTGCTGAGGTGTTTAGATACCTTTGGATAAAGGAGTAGTTAACACAGTTGTATCCTGTAGTTATGCCACTATACTATGGCCAAGACACTACTCTTAAGGATAAATAGGCAGTGAGAATGTTCCACAGGCTGAGAGCTCAACTTTTCCCTTCCTGAGGTATATTGCTGTTGGGGACTGTGTCAATGCATAACACGGAGTAAGGGTAGGGACAGAGTGAGCACAGAATGATGGTGGATGCCTGTGATTGCTGCCACAGTGTAAATAATAATGCATACTAATCCCTCAGACTTTTGTTACCTTGAAGACCTGTTTCTCATTTTCTGGGTTGGCTTGGAATCTAACGCAACCTTACAATTTTGCAATTTTCATCTTCAGCGTTCCTGGTCTCTTACTTTGGAGGGTCTTGGGTGAAAAAATGTCAGTTCTGGCTTCCACTCTCCACTTTTGTCTGTTTTCCAGGCAATACGATGCTGGTGGGCATTGACTGTCTGGATACAGATGGTTTGTGTGCACCACTTAAAAACCACCAAAACCCAAAAGGTTACTGGGTAGGGCAGTTTAATTGACTCCTCACGGCTGCACAGTTCTTGTTTTAATTGGACTTTTGCTTTCTCATGCATTTTCTGAAACACAGCACATGCAGTGGCTAAGCTCTGTCCTAGTATTCAATTGATAACTTCCCTTGTAGCATACTGAATTCCTATCTTGCTTCTCCCTATAGCACAGAGACTGAAGGAGCTCAAACCATCCTCTTCACAGTTATCACTTTCTTTTTGTGACCTACTTGCTTTAAGGATCATTTTTTTGCCTTGTTTACTTGCTTTTGCTTTGTCTCTTGGTAAATATCATGTCAAATTCAAAATCCCTGCCCTTATCTTTCAGAAATATTCAGCAGCTTGCAATCCGCTTGCTTTTATATTTGTTCCTCTTTTGGGGCCAACAGTCATGTAAATTCCTGTTAGTGTTTGCTGTTTCTCATAAATGCTAGCTCAGATTCTCAAGGTTATAAATGCATGCTTAATGAACTTTCATAGCACGATATTGCACTCTGCAATATCAGGACTGCTCTGAAAGTAATGCCTCCCATTTCATTATGTTTGCCCATGACATCACAGGCAGATACTGTGGTACAGCAGTAGAGAATGAACCTTCCCACCAATGTTCCATTACATCTTGCTGTTGTGTGACAGATGGCAGCAGAGGGGCATCTGACACAATTGCATCTGACATGGAAGTTTGTACGAAGCAAAAGTGTGTCACTGAATTCCTCCTTGTGGACAAAATGACACCAGCAGACATTCATTGACACTTGCTAAACATTTATGGAGGCCAAACAGTATGTGAGCATGGTGAGGTGGTATGTGGTGCATTTCAGCAATGGCAACGGTGATGTGAAAGCAAACTACTTTCTGGACATCCATGCACCATTGCCAGACCATTTAATGAAGAGTGTCTTCACTAATGTCAAGCAGGTCATCCACATGACAAGGGAAAAGTGTGGAGCTGAATATCAGCTTCAGTGCATTGGAAGCAGTGGTAGCAACTTTGGAATACCACAAACTTTGTGCCAGGTGGATCCCACTTAATGCACACACAGGAATAGAAAGAACACCATATGCAAGTTTCTCAGGACCTATTGAACCAACATGAGGCTGAAAGTGACAGTTTTATGGATCACATCATTATTGCTGGCGAGACGTGGTGAAACCACTACAGCCAGAATCAAAATGTCAGTCCATGGAACGGTGATGCACATTCCCCATAGAAGCACAAGACGTAGCGTTCAGCAGGTGAGATGATGTGCAGTCTTTTGGGATTGAAAAGAGGTTTCTGGATTGCCTGGAATGGGGATGAACCATCGACTCTGACCACTGCATTGTGACCTTGACTAAGCTGAAGGCTTAGAGTCAGAGTCAGGCCAGAGAAGAAGGCAACCTTTCTTTTGCAACACAGTAATGCCAGGCCCCATGGAGAAGATAATGGAGCAGTCTGCCAGTCTGGGCTGTCCTACCACACTCGCTGCACAGCCTGGATTTGACACCTTCTGCCTTCTGTCTGTCCAGGTTGAGGAAAGATAGACTGTGTGAGCAACAGTTTCCTAGCAGTGATGCCATCAAAGCAGATGTGAAATAGTGGGTCACCTCTGCTGGTGCAGGATTTTTACCAGTGGGGCCTGCAGGCTCTTGTTCATCACTGGTGAAAATGCACAGCTAATGGTGGTTGCTCTGTTGAAAAACAGTGTTTTGCAGTGAGATTTGCTCTATCAAATAGTATTACTGTGCTCTTTGTCCATGTTGTAGTTTCCATGGAAATAACCAGGAGGCATTACTTGCAGAGTGACCTACATGCCTTCAGTGGGTTTCTGTGCTTGGAGAGGGTTCAGCTGCCTTCAGCTGCTGCTCCATGTAGCACTGGTGGCCTTCTCTCACCCAGGCCTGAAGGACCAGGCCTCGGGGTGAGCAGGCCTCTGGGTTCAATCACACATGTTCCTTAGCACAGAACACAAGCACTTCACAAAGCAGAAGATATAAAAATCAATAGCGCTTCTTAGCAAGAAGTTTGCCAACTTTGTTTTCCTGGGTCGCTTTACTTTACCTCAAGTATTTCTTTTTACGTTAGGTTATGCGGTTAAGAGTATTTTTGAAGACAACAAAAAGGCTGACCTAAAGGATCTCCCTCAATTTGGAGCAAATCTTGGAGATGAAGGCGTATTGGGTTTCTTTGCTTTTTTGCTTCTGTTCAGAGAGCTACCAAGAATCATACCCTCTGTTTTTACTTATTTAAACTCAGTTAGGCATTGTGGTTACACAAATCAAAAACCTGTCTGTATATGTAAGTGGCAGCTGATGATATGTTTCTGGTATAAAGTACATGTGGAGACTTTTTTTCAGTGCAAAAAGAAGAAAAGAAATCCTAACCTGACAAAGTCAAGTATATTTAAGGAGATGGCTGTGAGAAGACCCACAAACTGTACATAATATATGACTTACTTTCTCTTCTATGTCTGCCCTCTGAAAAATGAAAAAGTGCAAGAGCTGAAACTGAAAGCATCATTAAATGTTAATCTGCTGGGACTTCCTTAGTGCTAGTGAGGTCAGGTTCTGTTGCAGAATATGGTGACAGATGGAGTTTCCTCTGTGAAATAATGCAGCTCTGCCAAGCACTGTCAGTAGGCAAGCCGCACGTCCCTGGGCATGTGCTCTCATACACATCCAGGGCTGGAGGGGTGCAGGAACACTTGGGGAAGGCAGTGTGTGAGGACATGGAGTGGGGGACCAGCTTCAAGTCAGACCCAATACTAAGCTCTCCTGGAGCATACTGTAACCTCTGGGCAGGAAAAGGCACTTTTTGAAAATGGTTTGTCCTGTAGCAGTGCTGAGCCAGGGGAGCCTGCTGTGAAGGGCAGGCACTGGTCCCTACAGAGCATGGTTCCTGTATTTTTCATCAAGTTATACAAAAAAATGCCAGTCTTGGAGACTTAACCGTGATTGCAAAATTATTTTTAAAGCTCTTGGCTGACAGAGTTTTTCACATAAACAAGTGAAGATACATTTCAACTTAGAAATGTATGGGAGGAGATGGGCTTCGCTTATTGTCTAGATAGAACTGATTTTGAAAGGCCTTCCTTGCCCATTGCTATACTTTTTGCATCACGACTTTGTAACTCACCAGCTAATTTATCATTGAAGCTGATGGCAGAAGACAAACCAGGTAAGTCCCTTCCTAAATCTTCAGCACAGCAAAAATGGGAACAATCCCCAAACCAGTGTCTATCCCAAGTCCTTTTTGCTACACATAAGCCTTTACAGCGAAGGAGCTGAGACTGCGCCCCAGGCTGGCAGAGCCGGCATGGGAGGCATTGTGGCTTTAGGGCCTGTCTGTTCAGGTTCAGGCACGAAACAACGTGAGCACTGGTTTGACGTGACCTACCCCAGGGCCATTTCAGGGAGCTGGTCAGCAAGCCTCACCCTGTGCTTCCAGTGCACAGCGGACCTCTTCCCACTATGCCAGCAGAGGAAACAAAGAACACCTCCAGTGCTAATATACTGGTTCTGGTGTCCTGAAGCTCTGGTGGTGTTGTCTTTGCCTCAGAGCTGATCTGTTGAGTTTTAGTGATGAGACAGCAAACTGTACAATATACAAATGTAGTTCAAGCAGCATCTGAGATTTCACCATCAATAAATAATACAATGTTTAGGGTTTTGGCAAAACCCTGAGCAATGACACTTCACTCAGTTGCTGCTGCTTATAAACCCAGGGTAGCACATTTTCCCAGTGTGAGCAATTTCCAAAAGTAATTTGCTGGGCTTGATTGACTTGATTGGATGACGATGGTTGGTGAAAACAAAACAGAGCTTTTAAACTGAAGGGCTGGAACAAGAATTGAGTTTTTGTATTCAGGTTCTTTCCTCAGCTGGAACAGCATCCAACCTGATACAAATAGGCTGTGACACTTAAGCATTATATGAAACAAAAAAAAGCAACACAATCTATTGCTAATGGAAATACAACCAAAGTTGTAGTATTTTCTAGCTTTTGAGACATATATGAGACTTCACTCTTAGTGACTGTAAGAGAGAAATGCCTAGAATATGAAGATGGCTCATGCCAGAACAGCATAATGTCATAGAGAGAACCACACTGTTGGTGGTGTCAGTAAATTAATGCCAGTTTGACTGACAAGCAGTTCTGGTATCCATGAAGTGGGGACAAGGCAATACACTGTCAAGATAAGCTAGGAACAACATGACAGACTGAAATACTTGACCTTGCCTATAAAGGCACTATCAGAGCAAGGAGCAGAAACCGCATCTTCCAAATTGCAGAACACCTCCAAACCAACTGCTCACCTTTATTCTCCCATGGACATCTCCTAACCCCATTCAAGAGCTCTGCTCTGTGCCTACATTTCATTAAATGTGGCAAAAAGTGAACTTGTGTAGGCTGTCAAGGAGTTCTGGAGTCTGATAAAGGTTTTCAGAGAGACAGGCATGATCATGCTGAGGATGTGACAGTTTCATTCAGCATGCTGGAGATTATCCATCTTTTTAATAGACAAGCCCTTGTTTTTTTGGTGACAAATGTAGGGAAATTGTAAATATGGAGCAAGAGTGATGTGAATTTGCATCATGCATCATGCTAAGCTGCTCTGTTCCAGATGTGGACAATGACATCCAGCTCTTTATGTCTCTGAAGTAAATATTTCCAATTTCCTTGCTTGCTTACGCAGGGAGTATGCTGCATGTCTGAGCAGGGAGATGTCCATTTGTGTAAAAGAGTGGGTACTACACCTTCCAAAGAAAATCTGGAGACTTTGCTTTTCTTTTTCTTCTATGACTGTTTCAGTGGATCCATATTAGCTACTCAAACTGAAAGCGTGTAGTTGTTTCGTGTGCAGGAAAGATGCAGTAATGATTGCTGTTGGATGATATCATTCTGATCTCTGCAGTGAGCACTGTAAAACCGAGGTGCTGTCATTTGGCTGTGTTCATTAGTGACCCAGAAGAGAATATGAGTTGTTACCTTGGTTGTATACACTGCTTGACGCTACGGGATGATGGTAGTTGTTATCACAGTTTGCATAACTTCAGATATTTGTCCTGGTGATGAACTTCTCTTTAAGGATCTGGGCAGGCAAGTTGATGTCAGGCCAAGTATTGAATGCATTCATGCTGTGTAACTTATTGGGTGGCCAGCGTTAAGCACCAGCTCCCAGTCTGGAGAATAACATATGGTCTGTGGCTGCCATACGTCACAGCTGCAAGATGAAAGACAGAGGGTGCAGTAGGGAAGTTCCTACGGAGCACAAAGGCCACTGGCTGCCTACTTCATCCTCCAAAAACAAGCCCACTCCCAGTATCAATCATTAATCTTGCTTGTCCAGCCAGCAACAACTCTACTCTGGTTTTCTTATTAGATGATGCTTTATCCCTTGGAACAAGGGTTTGTATTGATTTTGTTTGTCCCTCTATTTGTTGTTCTTCAAAGTTCCTCAAAGAAACCTTATTTAAGTAAACAAAACTGGAAATGTGAATATTAGAAATATTTAATATGATAATGTATCTTTGGCTCAAGCCCAGCAGGCAGGGAAAAGAACTCACAGGAGGACAAGGACACTGCCTGAGGAACTGCTCAGTGAAGAAGCCCTGTCCATTCTCAGGCCCTTTGAGTGATTTCCAGATGAGATTCTGCTTGATGGCTCTTTCTTCAGTTGCAAACTATTTAAAGGCACAACGGTACAGGCTTGCTGTGAGGTGGGAATGGTGCATGCAGGCTGCAGAAGATGTTTAACTGGTCTCTGAGACTGCCTTTCACTCACTGGTTTTGCTTTTGTTTGAATTATAATGTAAAAGGACATAAAACAACCAAAATACACACAGTCAGAATTTACAGGATTAGAGATTTGACTGCTTGAGGAGGAAATAATGCAGTTTAGTTACCCGAAATACAAGCTAGATGGTGCTAGAGCACACATGACGATGTTCAGCTAATAGCTGTGTGAAATTAAAATATAATATTCAGAATGAACTAGAATAAGAGAAACTCCTCAGAGTTAAAGGCTTTCTAGCATCTGGATTTGCTTTTAATATTTTTTCTGACTGTGTAGAAGTGGCTTCTGCTTTCCTGAACCTCACAAAAAGCCTGGCCAAAACTTATGGAAACCTGCCTATTATGTTCTCATATTGAACAGGTGATTACAGATGATCTTACTTCGTGATTTGAAATGAGGTAAGTGCTCTCCCTCCCCTCTGCTTCTCTGCAGAATCCCTTATTACCCCTCAGCACGGTGCGGGGATGGCACCACCATGGCCACTGGAGCAGTAGGTGGGAGAGCAGTTGGCATTTACCAGAACCAAGAGGCAGGGACTCTGTGTGCAGCCTACAGAGAAGGAGCCGTGGTAGATTCGATGTTCCACAGCATTTGTGGAGCTGAAAGGCACAATCCCCATCTGAAACCAGCAAGAGCTGAACTCAGAAGGGTTTGTTATACAGCAGATTTTCCCCAAGTGCTTACTTGGGTACCACGCCAGTCCAGCCTGAGAAATGATGCACCCTTGGCTGTGAATGGCTTAGATGATTCAGCAATTTTTTGAAGTTCTGGCTCGTTAGAAAACTAGCAGGTTTGACCCAAGGGAGGAAAGGATTTCACTCTTTCAATTTTGTCTCCAGCCAGAAATTTTGAATCACCAGTGTGGCTATAGGATTGGATTCCTCCAGGCTCTGACCTCTTTCTAGTCCTGTGCCATTGCTCTGCATTTTAATGGCTCCTTAAGGCCAGATTGTCTCACTGGACCTAGCTCAAGGTGCCACCGGGCATAAGTATGCATTTCATTCAGAGTAGAGGAGGAGATACTGTACAAATTAACAAAGTCTCCTTTCATGTTTTATATTTTAGTAAACTTTCATTCTTACAGAATTTGAGATGCAAGATTTTTATATTTATAAAAACATGGTCTATGGAATGTCTAGTGTATTTATTTTATCCATGCGAGCAGCCGCACTGCAAACAAAGAGACTGTTTATTTGGGTAGAAATCCTGTGTGTGCTCTGACTGCACACTCAGCAACTCTGAATTGGTGCAACTTAGTCAATGTGGGGCAGATACACTAACGTCTTGGTGGAGAGGTGAGGTTTGATGGATAGAGCTCTGGGTGGTGAGTCAGGAGACATATCATCTATTTCTGGCCCTTCCCTTGACTTGCTCTTTGATCTTCTGCAGGACTTTGTCTCTCCTTTCCTTCACTTACAAATGGTATGAAGACATTCTCTGTGACATGTGTATGACTGAATGTAGCAGAAGGAGTAAAACTGGGAAAGCTGAATACATTCAATGCATTTAAACAAGCCTGGGAGTTAATGACATCATTGGCAGACAGCTCTGACTTTGTGCATCTGGAGATCCAAACAGCCCTGCTCTATCCTGGCACATTTTGGTGTGAGTGTCAGGACGTGGTGACTATGATGTGCTTGACCAAACTTGGTGCTCACATCTGGAACCTGAGGAGGTGGCTGAGATCAGTAGAAGGGAGCAGACATGACACCAGTGCTGCTCCCAGAGGTATGTACTTGGGATGGGAGGGCTCTGGAGCAGCCGGGGCTGCGTGATGGCAGGGGCAGCTCCATGTGAACGCTCAGTTCAGTGTGAGCTCACCAAGCTGTCACACAGGGCTGCCCATTTTCTGAATTTTGTCACAGACTTCCTTGAAAATTTCAACCAACAGTGGACAGAGCCATTTGGTGTAATTTTATATTGGGAAGGAACTCAGCTGAGGACACCCTTGGAATGGTGCAGGGCTCAAGGGGTTTGGTTCTACTGAAATACTCTGTCACTGCAAGTTTTGTTGCTGTTTGCCTATATTTGGATGGCTCACGCAGCACAGCTGGGAGTCCAACTGCCTTTTGGGTGCATTGGAGGGTTTTGTTTGGAACCAGCTGCAGTTATGATCAGCTGGGGACAGTAACTTAGTGGAGGAGATCTTTCATATCCTTCCTTCTAACACTTACTGTTTTATTTGCTGTTCTGTCAAGCACATGTTGTGAGTTCCTGACACAGAGGTCACAGTAAGGAAGAACTGAGCTCTCTGTGCATCCTGCAGCAGAAGCACCCCAAGCTGCTGCCCACAGCTTTCTTTCTGCTCTCCTCCTGAGGTTTGAGGACTGTACAAGAGAACATCAAATTCCCAAACTTCTAGTGAATACTTTACTACTCTTCATTACTCTCTATGGGCTTACTTGCCCTTGAAATTTGCCCACAAGGAATGGCTAAAAACTTGCTCATGAACTTAAAAAATTAGCATGAGACTTCCATGGGCATGGTGATGGTAGGCTAATGGTTGGACTGTAGGTCTTTTCCGACCTTAATGATTCTATGATTCATGCTGCCAACACAAAGACCAACAAAGCTTACTGTGCTTTGAGGAATTACTGTTTTTTGGAGGAATCATTTTGACAAGCACTATGTTCCTAGTTAGGTGGGCCTTTCCAGAGTTCCCAAGCACCCCCTTCCCTAACTTAGTGATGGAAATGTACTGCAATCAACTTCCCAACATGTAACCTTTTTGAAGTGATGGGTCTTCTGCCCTTACACTGGCTTCAGCTTCTTTAGATAAGGGAAGGAAGAAAGCAAAGGATTAAAAAATAATCTCCCCCTCCTATATGTTGAGAAACTACGCTAGCATTGACAACAGGCTGGCTGATGTTCATAATAATATTTTGACTGGACTGCAGTGAAAGTTTCCACTAGTCTTACTAAGCTTTTGGCCGTTCATGTGCACTGTATGAAAGAATCCAAATTTATCAATGTCAATCTGTAAATTAGCAATAATTTCTGGTTTTGTGTTAGAAGAGTGGGGTCAAGGGAAAAAAACAGAGGTTTAAAGGAAGATGGGATTGTCTCCCTGCCATTTAGTCTACTGTGTTTGATTTCTTCTGCTCTGCGCTGCCTGGAAATCAGCCCAAGATGTTACAACAGATGTCTGACAGCACTTCAGCTTGCTGCTCGAGATCTGAGCAGTGCTGAGTTTGAAGTCAGCTGGTGGTAGCACTTGACCCAGGTTCAGCGAGCTCACCCCAGGGCTTACTGAGTGTGCTGTGATTGCTGGGGAACACTATCCAAGCAGATGTTTAGCTGGCAAGCTTGCCTCTCTCTGTCCTATCCCCTGTGAGAACATGTGAAACACAGGATGCTGGATTTTCCTTGGGGGAGAAACAGGGCCATGGGGAGAAGCGCTGGCTGGTGGTTGTAGCCAAATGTTCCCACCAGGAATTCAAACTGTCCCCCTGCACGTCTCAAAGCAAAACTGCAAGATTTGGTCCACTGCCAGTCCTTCAAAGTTTCCTGCGTGGTCTGATTTGTGAAATGAGCTCTGCAAAACATATTCCATATGTTTGTTCCACCAGAAATCCTATTGGTTTGTGATACCACAACTGAGCTTGCTTATGGATATTTGATCCCTGACTGGGTAAGATGAAGATTCGCTCTACAAGGAATTTTAAGTCAAATGTTAGTTCCACCTCAGCCTGGATTATATGTGTGCTGACGAAAATAAATATGATGTTTTATTCCTGCCTTGAACAATGTGAGGTTCCTCTTCAGGGATTGCCAGATTGTTCTTACCTAGTAATTAAATCTTCATCATGTTTTTGCCAAAAGCAGTATGTTCAGCTCCCAAAGGGGGATTATTTCTTCTGTATCCCTCCACTCCTCATACAAGATCTCTCAAGATCCATATGAACCCCCTCCTCCCTCTCAGCTGCACTTGTCTTGTTAGTTGTTCGGCCCTGACTCTGCAAGCTGATGCCTAGATCTGCTGTGCTTGAAAAATCCCTCATCTGTATCCTGCCAGGAGGCATTCTGTTTTGCTCACTTGGAGTCTAGAACAAGGTTTTCCCTCTCATGAGTTATGCACTTTCTTGGCCAGGAACTACAGATGCAGATTTTTCCTGGTGGGGGCTGCTGAGGGGCTCTGGGCAGGAGCTTCAGGGAGCTCAGGCTCCTCATCCACCCCAGAGCTTTGCTGACAGGGTGACATTGGCTGTGTAGCTTCAGCCCTTGAAACAGCCAGCATGGAAAATCCTGTGTGTGATGGAACAGGGAGACACACAAGGGTTAGAAGAAATGTGTATAATGCCATATGTACCTACAGAGTATACATATGTATATGCATGCGTGTAATGTTTGATCAATATCAGTAATTGTAGAGGTGTATCTTCTTATGAAGTCAATCCTGTATACAATCTGTCGTGGGTTCTGATATAATGTTTATCTTGTCACGAGTTAAGTTCCCAAACCCAAATCCTTCACTGATATTCTGTTAGAAAATCATCCCTCCATATCCACTCTTTTTGTGTCCAAGTGCCATATTACTGTTGTCCCATTTCTATAAATGCTAATAAAAGCACTGTACTGTTTTTCAGGAGGGTGGTTAGCTATCTCACTGACTGCCAACTTCAGCTTCAAAACAGTGGTGCACCACACCAGTGGTTTCATGATGCCTTGTTTTGGATAAAAAGGTACTTATAAAAAGCATAAATTCATTCAGCTCTACCCAACATTTTGTGCACATAGTTAAATCTATAAATGAATTAACTGGTAGTGAATTGCCTAACAGAAAAACCACCACCACCACCACAACAACAGAAAACAGCAAACAAAGATAGAACAACAAACAGGTTCTGATCAAATTTCGTCTCTTGCTTAGATTGCGTTTATTTGTTCCAGTAAGAAACCTTTAGAATAGTGGTTTTATAAAATAGTCCTTTTTTTTTTTTTTTTTTTTTTTTAAACTAAGGACAAACTATGACAATACACTCTAATGGAATGAAATTTTCTTTTTCATTCTGGAAATATATCCTGTGCTATAGGGCTTTTCAATTTAACATACAAGCCTTTATCTTTTCCAGCCAAGAGCAAAACTTATTTTATATATATACAAATATAATTACAAATATTTGTTTCTGCAAGAACTCATATTTTTACCTTTTCAAATGCACATAAACATTGCTAGATATGAAACCTTTCAGCTTGTAGGGCCAGCAAATATGCTCACACTGCTTTAGCATTGTCCTTTGCATGTCCATTATGTCCTTTGCATGACTCAAGGACTTATTCTGCTACGAAAATTACATGCATTTCCTTGGAGAAACCTTTTATTTTTCCTTTCTTTCTGTTTTCTTTTGCAGAAATAATCTACATGATGGCAATAAAAAATTAAGCTGCAGTAGACTCTTGCCAGGAAGAACATTAGGATGTGTACCCATCCTTCTCTTGTTGATCTTAGAATACTTGGGAAGAGGAATTTGGTTTAGTAATCACCTTGGCAGCACGGTATAACTGTGTATGTAGCATCTTTCTTGTGAATCAGCCATGAAATGAAACACATGTGTTACAGCGTAAAGTATTCAGTTTACCAGCAAGTCCAGTTCTATAAATGTAGCTAAAGATTTCTTTTGGTTGGGGTGGGTGTTGATTTCAAGCGCTACCAGATCTCTAGTGTACCTAGGGGAGAATGAAGAGAAGAAAAAATCAAGGATCTCCATGTTGATCATGTTTTAATCCAGTGAGAAAACATCAGTGATATGAAGGGACAGGGGGAGTTGAAGGAGTGGGGGATTATCTACCTCCACCTGGTCTCCTGCCTCTCAGGGTAAATGTATGTCTTGCATTTTTCCTGCAGCCTTCATCACACTGAAATTGATGTCAGTTTGCACCGACCTGTTTTCTCACAGTGAACACAAACAGCACTTGATTTGCATATTGTCATTTTCACAGCCCATATGGTCTTCTCAGGTTCCTCAGGTGCTTGGCAGAAAGGGGTTATTCCTCAGCAGCTTAATTTACAGCTCTTGGGGGATTCAGATAAACTCCTTTGGGAGGGCAGGCAGCTAATCCCAAGCACAGTCTTACTATCCATCTAGGATGGCCTGGTAATTGGCAACATGAAGTGTGGGAATAATTTAACAACAAAATGAACAACCTTGATGAAGGAACAGTTCCTGGAATTATTGTAATAACACCTGCAAGCCTGTTGGAGAGTCTGGTTGGATCTTCTACTCTAACAGTGGCCACAGACTTTTACACTCATAAGGAAGAATTCGGAGCTGGTTGTTGTGAGGGAAGAGCAATGAAGTGCAAAAGCTTCAAAGGCTTCAGCTACTGTTTCCTTCTTGCTGGCATCAGTCCCCTTAAAAGTGAGACGCTCTGGAGAATCAAGGCCTAGGAGATGTGAGAATTTCTGCCAGAGCAGAAGGACTGGGTAATCAGTCATATTAATTTGGGCTAAGTGAAGCATGAATGAGGCCTTTACCATTCATTCAATGTTAATCATATTGTTAGCTAGAATAACAAAACTGACTCTGTAGAAATCCAGTCTAATTTCCTTTTGTTGTAAAGTTAATCCAACCATGTTGTTATTGCATAGAATTTCTGTCTTCCTAGAAGATCTTTGACATTGGCTTAACATCTCTTTCACAGACTTAATTCTCCTGATTGAATGCTGTTTTGGTATTTAGTAGAGATAACCACTCCATATATTTTGTGAAAATAAACTTGTAATCATATGTATACCCTTGAAAAGAGAGACTATCAAATATATGTCTAAGTGAACCATGATAAGCCTGAAATAATAAGGAAGAATAACAATATAAATAGGGACTGAGATATCATCCAAAATGTAAAATTGAAAGAAAGACACTAAAGTGTTTCTTCCCTGAGAGACAGTCAGATAGACAGTGTTTATACTTATTTTGTAGGTGAGTGAAAATAGAACTTGGAAAGGATATCTTAGTCACTGTTATTTAAGGTGTACCCAGATTTGTTAAGAATTAGATCACATGTATTGCCTAAACCTTGGCTAATGATGATTATTCCTTGATACGTGCTTAAAATACAAAATACAGCACAGAACAGAAGGTTTGGGTCAGTTAATCCAAATCTACCCCAATCTCAGCCACTCATGCTGAGATAATCAAATGACTTGAAAAATAGAACTAAATGTTATTTTCAGGTGCGCCTTTTGAGCACACCTTGTTCTCTCCACTTAAATTAATACCTCCAGATATCTTCACAGACTTTATATGAAAGAAACCATGAAATTACGTGCACCTTTGTAATGAGGCTTACTACTTGGTATGTGGCCTTGGTGGCCAGCAGGGACAGGGAGGTGATTGTCTCCTTCTACTCTGCTCTTGTGAGGCCCCATCTGAAGTACTGTGTCCAGGTCTGGAGACTGAGAGCTGTTGGAGAGGGTCCAGAGGAGAGCCAGGAAGATGATCCGGGAACTGGAGCACCTCCTTTACGAAAACAGGCTGAGGAAGCTGGGCTTGTTCAGCCTGGAGAAAAGAAGGCTGCAGGGTGACCTCATTGCAGCCTTTCAGTACCTGAAGGGAGCCTACAAAGAGGAAGGGAATCGACTCTTTAAAAGGGTAGATAACAGAAGGACAAGGGGAAATGATTTTAAGCTGAAGGAGGAAAGATTTAGGTTGGATGTCAGGGGGAAGTTCTTTACAGAGAGAGTGGTGAGGTGCTGGAACAGGCTGCCCAGAGAGGTTGTGGATGCCCTGTCCCTGGAGGTGTTCAAGGCCAGATTGGATGGGGCCTTGGGCAGCCTGGTCTAGTATTAAATGTGGAAGCTGGTGGCCCTGCATGTGGGAGAGGGGTTGGAGATTCATAATCCTTGAGTTCCCTGTCAACCCTGGCCATTCTGTGATTCTGTGATTCTGTGATGCGATGGTCCTTTGCATTCCCAGAGTCTTTCATGCATGGGTGCACTGGCAGCTTTTTCCTGCATGGAATCTAGCTGCATCCTGCCAGAAGATCAAAATAAATGGGAAGAAGTGGCAGAGAGAGACCTGAGGCTAAAATCTGTCCCTAAGTTAGCCTCAGCTTGAAGTGAAATGGAAGCTGCTTCCCCTAACTCTGAAGGGAGGTGATGCCCTTCTCATCTAACTTCAGTGACAATGGCTCATAGGAAGCATGGTACAGAAATTAGGAGTTCCCCTGTAGAGAAATTGGGTCATGCTGAAGAGCTGGTGTGCAGCCATGAAGGGGTCAGGGAGTGGTCATGAACCCCCCATAGGGGTAAATTTTAACTGGGTGAGCAGAAGGTTTGTTCATCCTTTAGATGTGCCTGGTGGGACTGCTGTCCAGGCCACAGTGAAAGCACGAGGGAAATGTGCCATGCAGGTTGTCTCCAGACCAGCAGCTCAGTCATGGTCCCCATGACCACTTCCAATTTTCCATCATATACTTTAGGAGACAAATGTAAATGTGAGGTCAGATGGCTGCCAGATCTCATGTGCTGGGATCATGCCTGAGGTGCAGCATCTTTTATTATCCTTAATTTGAATTACGTTACATTTGCCTGCTTACATTTTGTGTTGCAGAGATCCATTTGTTATTTCAGTGTCCTGTAAGATGATCTTGGCTGCTATACCCTTGCCATGGTCATGGCTTCTTATTCCCATTCTCTAGTGGATTGCAGATTTTTTTATTTTTATTTTTTAGCTTTAAAGGTAGAATCTGGTGGCTGGAGATGTTTGATTTTGCTCTTCAGTACAAAGAATAAGATGGTAAGATGGCCCATTGAGAATTTACTTTTTTCAACAGCAGAAAGGGAGAGTGTTGTTCTCTGTAGAGATCATGGTGACGAGATCTCCAGCATACAACCAACAACTCTTCAAACTGTACTGCTTCATGAAACAACAGTGCCCTTCTCTTTCCCCTTAGGATATATCTGACTCATCTGCATTTTACCAGAAGCTGGGGACAGAATGTGCCTTCAAGAAATTTCATTAAGATGATGTGGTTGGGGCTTTGGCTATTTTGCTTAACAGGGTTGTTAAAAGATTGAATTGAATGTCCTAAGTACTTTTTGTTTTGATTTAATGGGACAACGGCATAAGGTTAATTAAGTGTCAATTGGTTTTTGCAAACAATATTGGAGAACAGGAATTACGAAACATAAAATTAGTTGCAAAGTTACCAACCTTCAAATGCTTTGAATCAAGTGGCTATTAATTAATTGACAATTGTTACCTTGTATTTAAACTTGCATTGCAATTGCTGAATTTTAATTAAACAACTATTGATCACTTAAAACAGAAGAGCGTAAAAAAAACCTTTTCCAAGAATTTCTTACTCAGAGTGTAGATTTAAGCTGCCCTCTCTGCCCTCCCTCCAGCACTCGCCCTGTCAGATATCAATAATATTTTCTGTGGAGAGAAAGGCTCTCTCACTGGGACGTAATTAAGCAGTAAATTTGTATTAGTTATGTGACTACAAACTGTGAAGATTCCGAAGTGCTTTGTACTGGTGGTGGTGAAGGCCTGGCTGGTAGCCGGGGGTATAAGCAGCTCTGCCAGCTGTGCCCGGGGCCACTGCCTGGGGTGCAGGGGTGTGACAGACCCTGAGTGGAGCCCACCCCACCAGGACACCCCGCTTCCCTCCAGGACCATGGTAAGGATGTGCTTCCTTGGTGAAGAATGACTGACTGCATGCAGGTGGAACAGCAGTGGAAGCAGGTTTGGTGTCCACCATGAATGGGCTTTCCTGTGGAAGGTCAGAGGTAGAGACTGCTGACTCTGGAACTTTTCACCCATAGCTGTTATAGTCTGGAGGAAGGTTATCTGTGTGTGTCATTCATTGTTATTCAGCCACCAGCCAGGGGGAACCCTTGCAAAAAGCTGGTGTTGCAAAAGAGTTCTGTTGTGCCCAGTTTTGGCAGGAGATCAGGGACAAGTGAAGGATGGATTTTTTCATGCTCTGAAAGCTGAGCCTTTCCGGGTAGATTTGAGCACATGGGAATGAGGCAGTCTGCAGGAGCTGATGCTGCGCTTGCATCTCTATGAGGTGTTGAGGTGTCCCTGAATTACGTTTAGCTTCCAGCACTGACCAGACTGCCAGGTCAGCACTTTGCCTACTTCAAAAACAATGCTGGGTGTGGTTTTCCATCAATGACAAAATAGTCATCACAGAATTTACCCTTACAATATGATCCGCTTCCAAGTTTACTAAGTTATGTGTCTTCAGTATGTTTAATAGCATTTTAATCTGCAACACTGGATCCCCTTGGTAGAAAAGTTGACATTGAACTGCTTTCTGGAGTCTCTCAAGGACTGTAAAACACAATTATTTGTACTCAAGCTCTCTGCAGATATTCTACAAAATGAATTACTCTCAGACGTTACCCTTTAGGAAGTTTTTTGAGAGAGAATACAAGTTCTAAGCCCCACAGCTAAGAGTAATTGTTTCTTGTGGGATGGAAGTATCTATGCAGAATCTTCAGCACTGAAATAGCTCTTGTAATGTAAAATTCCCAGTGAAGAACATTTTTATTATTTCACTATACTCGAGGCCAAGCCTATGTGCTATTTAACTGGGTTTTGCCTCAGTGACATTCCTGTAAATAAAACAGTGATCAAGACTTTGTTTCCCTCAGGTTTTGTTCTCAGCTGGGCAAGCAGGATTCACGCTCCCTGTGAAGATTTCCTTTGCCTCACAGAAGCCATGCTGCCTAAAGTCACTACTTTGAGGCTTTAATTGAGCCTGATCTTTACTTCTCAGCAGCTGCCTCCTCCTGGTGCTCATGAGGGAAAGGGCTTCTTACTACTTTTGTCATTCCTGCCAGCCATGAAAGGACAGGCTCTGCCCAGCCAAGCAGCTCTGGTGCCTCCAATGTCTTGTGGAAATGCCTTGCCTCACATAAGTGAAGCACACAGTAGGCAAAGCAAACTTTCATACAACATCTCTGTGCCATCCAAGGGAGCAAGGAGATAGTCAGGTTTGAACCTGGCAGAGCAGTGCCTACAGGAGGTGAGCCACAGGATTGTTCGTTTATCTTAATAGGGATCTAAAGAGCAGATGGGAAAATTAGACAAGCCAATAGAATATCCCAAGTTGGAAGGGACCCTGCATGTTCATGAAATCCAGCTCCAGCTCCATACAGGACAACGCAAAATCAAACCATGTGTCTGACAGCATTGTCTAAACACTTCTTGAACTCTGGCAGATGGGGCTGTGCCCACCGCACTCTGGTGCCGACCCTGTCCCCAACCCCCAGCTACCCCTCCCCTGACACAGCTCCATGCCCTGTCACTGTCACACAGAGCAGAGCTCAGCTCTACCCCTCCACACCCTGCGAGGAGCTGCAGCTGTCATCAGGCCTCCCCTCCCCTCCTCTGCTCTGGGTTGGACAGACCCAGGGCCCTCAGATGTTCCTCGTAAGTCTTGCCCTCTAGAGCCTTCACTGTAGCTCTCCTTTGGATGTGCTCAATATTTTACATCCTTATACTGTGGCATCCAAACAGCACACAGCACCTGAGGTGGGGCTGCACACAGAGCAGAGAAGGACAATCACTTCTCTTGCAGAGCTGCACTCCAGTTAGGAAAGAAAAAAAGGAAAATATGCAAATGTGTGCTTTATTATTCATTGGCAGTGACTTTCCTGTTGGAGCATGGAGCATGCAGATTAGGAAGAGCAATTAGCTAATGCCTGGTGTTTTCATGTGTGTGATGCGGAGCACAAACCATTCGGTTTACAGCACAGCAGCAGAGACAAGAAGTACTTCTGCCCTTCCTGAATGATGGAAGAGAGCAAGCCCCAAGCGGGCCTCCTGCTGCTGGACCACATTCAGGGCAGTTCACGCCTCGGGTGACCTGGCTTTGGCTGGGGACAGGACTGGCATGGCACTGAACAGCTGTGTCCCTGCTGAGGTGGGGATGCTGGGACCAGTGCATGCCCTGGTGAGCCAGGAGTCCAGGAGCTGCTGACATGCGTGATTTGAATGATGGGTTTGCCCCAGGGGACTTCGAATTAATTTGCAGGAGGGACAGAGGGGAAAAGCTCAGTGTGACCGTGGACACATCACAGTCAACCTCTAGTTGATGTACTTAGTGTTTTAAACATAACAGCTTAAGTGCAACATTGTATAAGGAATGGAGTGAAAAAAAATTATGTAGGATCATTATTTTCACTCTCCAGGAATTCACTGTCCCCCTTACCAGAAACACTGTTCCCTGTTCTGTTTGCCTGCTGTTTAACAGAGCAGAGAGTGCTCTGAACCGGGCAGTAAAAATTAATGATAGCAGGGAAAAAGATCTCCGGGAAACACAATAGAAAAAAAAATAGATTTTTTCATTTAAAGGAGAGATGGTTGTAGAGACATGGTGGGAGATATTAAAAAACAATGGGAATAGAGAGAGCAAATTGACCCAAGTGAATTTTCTTCCAGTACTGAAATAAGAGGAAGCTTTGTAAAATGAATTCATTGATGTAAAAAGAATGACTTAAAAGAAAATGTTAGCAATCTTACTGAAAGGAACAAAAACGTATTTCAAAACCTCTACACATCCTAAATCACCCAATTACACAGCCGTTGCAGCAGTCAGATGGTCATCACAGCATTACCATTTTGAAGATATCACACTGAAATACAGTTATGATTGCTACAAATGCTGGTTTCAGTAAGAAGTTAGGGTGGTTTAGCATTCAAAATTATCTTAATGGTCAGTATTTCCTCTTCAGACATTTTACTGTGCATTGTTGGGTAGCGAGCTTGGGATGAGAGTTCTGCAGAATCTGATCCTTTACCTCAGAAGTGAGAGGAGACAAAACATGGCAGAGAATGTTTTGCGTTGAGATGTGGGCAAAATTCAGCACTCTTCTCCAGAAACAAAGGGGCTTTGTGTGGGTGCTGTGGGGCATGCAGACAATCAGCCTGGGCAGCACAGCAGGGTTGGCTGACAGCCTTTGCGTGCTAGTGGCTGATCAGCAGGGACTATTTGCTCACCATCTTTTTTTCTACTTTGCAGCCAAAAGGAGGGAGTAAGCCTTGCTCCAGACCTGACAAATCATGGCATCCTGTGGCAGCAGATCCCCAGAAAGGATGCATTTCTGCATTGGTGGGAGTGCAGGCCAGCAGCTGTCCTGGCTGGCTCAAACTTTGTGGATCATGGCAAAATTGAATGGTACCACATCAGCATCTTCCAGGTTCATGCTAGGGCACCCAAATGATGCATTAAAATGGTTTAGATGAAAATATCTCTATCCATTATCACAGAATCACAGAATCACAGAATCACAGAATCACAGAATCACAGAATGGCCAGGGTTGGAAGGGACCTCAAGGATCATGAATCTCCAATCCTCCTGCCATATGCAGGGCCACCAACCTCCTCATTTAATGCTAGACCAGGCTGCCCAGGGCCCCATCCAGTCTGGCCTTGAACACTTCCAGGGACGGTATTTTAGTATACTTATTCGTACAATTGATAGCAATATGTTATAACCTGGAGGTTGTATTGTGGTGACTCTAATGTCATAGATTAGTCCAAGCAGTTAAAAGTATTAATGTGACCAAGCTGTTAGGAATTGGGAAGGGGCTTGTGGCTCAGCACCTGAACTGGGAAGCTGTGAAGTACCCCACTGACCAGTGAGCACTCTGAGAATGCTCCAAATGTTCCTGATTTTGTGCATGAACTGCGATTCAAAACTTGTTTAATAAAACTTCTTCCTTGTAAAATTGTTAAAGAAAAAGTCCAGCCTTATTTAGGACATATAAATGCCATATTATTCAAAATATATTTATGTGCTTCATTTTTATACATAAATCACTCCTGTAATGCAAAGACGCGTAGCATCTCTGGATTGGACTCCATTTTGTTTAAAAACTATACTTTTATTTTTTGAAAGTTTGTGGGGTTTTTTTGCTCTTCTTTCTTGTCCTCATGTATCTGCTTTGGGCTTCCGCCTGACTTCTTTTTTTGGCAGATAGACCAGAGACCTCTCTGGTGTACCAAGTGGTGCAATACTGACACTGCTCCATTCCAGCCCCTCAGGACTGAGTTATATAAAACACAGTTATAAATCTAAATTCAACATTCACCATTTCTTTTGTTTTGCTTTTCTGGAAAGAAATGAGTTATCCGTAGTTTGGTAATATATTACACATCCAAGAGTGATCTTACTGTACAAGGGAATATAGGATTTCTTCTGAACTCTGTATTCATGTTGCTTGGTTTTGTATGCATTAATTTGGTGTACTTTTAATTAAAACAAAGTCAAACCACTCCCTATCTAGGCTCAGAAATCACTGGATGAGGAATGTCCTGTCCAGCAGGCGGCAGGGATGCATCCTCTTTGCCTCACCCTCTGCCCGTTTTTTTCCTGTGATTTCCTTACAAGGCACTGTATACTTTGCTTAGGAGCAGACCGAAACTGCCCCTGTCCTGATCTGATTTAAATTATCATGTTGTCTAGAGAAACAACATCCAGATCAAATGCCTTTCAAAAGAAATCCCATATGTTGCAAATTGCAAACAAAGCTGGAGTTTGCCTGGGACATAATGACACCAGCCTGTTGTGCTCTTCTGCAGCAGCCTGTAATTATTTCTCTCCTCAAACTGTGCATACATCACCGAGGAGGCAGATACATAAATAAAAAGGCTGCATTCATTTCAAGCTACATTAGGAACATGGGAGTAAAAATAACCAATGGCTGATAGATAGAGACAAAAAGGCGAAATTAGAAGAAATCTGGCTGGGAGGTTTCTTGGGGAGTTATAGATCAAGGAGGAAAAAATAAAACCATCAGAAAGTAAAGGAAGTTTGCTATCACTGCAGGATTCAGATATAGATTCAGATATAGTATTTGGGGTGTGTGGGCTCCTCCAGTTCTTACACTTGATTATTTATAGGCCCTGCCCTGGCAGAGTGTCAAAGGTCTGGCAGAACCTGTGAGTCTTTATCTGCATCAACAGCCTCACTCTTCAAGACCAGGGAGGAGATGGGATTGTGTGAAGCCTGATGTGATTTTCTAAAATGCAATCTTTCTGCAGAATGATGAAAACACTTTTTTACCCAGCTCAAATGTGTTGTGAAATGGATGGGCTAGATGAGGCAGAGAAAGGCTCTCAGCTGGGTGTTCCTGCTTTCCTCCTGCTCTTCTGGAGTTTGCAGTTCAGCTTCAAAGGTACTTGTGCACCCCAGGAGCAGCTATTTGAAATAATGGGTTACATTTGGATGGGAATTTCACACAACATATGGATTTAACATGACAAAGGTGTCTTCCTATCCTCCTGGTCTCACACCTGGTCACTTCATCTCAGCTAAACACAGATATCCTCTTCCTTCTCCCCAGAGACTCTGTTTTGTCTACCAACACCAGCTCTTTCTGGCTAAGGGACGCTCTCTGTTATTTTGATTTTCTCACAGCTGCCTCATCCTCACTGCTGCATAGAACCAGGGAAAGGGTAGCCACGTTTTTCGAACCAGTGTGTGAGAATTTAAGTTTTTCAATCCACAATTAGGTACTTTAGTCTGAACAATTTGGTGCTTGGAAAACCTGAGCACATTTTCTCCTGAAATCCCAAGTGTGACCATTGTGACTAGGAGATTTAAAAAAAAAGCAAAAAAAAAAAAAAAAAAAAGCCCTGCATGCTATTTACAAACAGTTGGATTTTTAAAACAAACAAAATCAATTTTAATCTTAAATGTTGAGAAATCAGGGCTCTTGTGAAGACTAAGGAGTACAACAACACATAACCCAGACACCAATGTCCTTTCCAAAGAGCATGGCACAGCTGCCTGAACCAAATGTGCTCAACAACAGATGTCACTACTTTCTCTTTGATGATATCATATATTAGATCTAGCTTCTCCAGTTGGGGAGTAGTAGCTTCTTCCACCACAGCATTACTGCTGTAGAGGATCTGCTTCCTCACAGGAGCTTTTCCTGAGGGAAGTAATGCTGGTGCTCTAAGCTCTGGGAAAGGAGCCTTGAGCCAGGAGGGAGGACTGGGCTTGTGGTGGATGTTAGGTCCTTCCAGTGCACTTGTGTGAATGGTGTACTCTGAGGAGAAGGGAGGAGGCACTGGGGTTCAGGAAATAAATACTGCAGAAGAGCAGGAGGCAGGTGAGTTGGGGGAGACTTGTGTTGAATCTTCTCCTTGAGCTGTGCTGACACCCATGAGCCTGGATCACACTGGGACGTAATGAATGTGAGTTGGTGGTTTTTCAATGTTTGGATGCTTCTCTTTTTTTCCTGAATGTGTGAGTTCTTCCTTCTGTTCTGATTCTAAGATAAAAAAATTCCAGGTTTCAAGTTTTTTTTTTCTCCCCTCCCTTCTGTATTTCAGCATTTGGAGGAAACAAAAGAACTAAAAGTGAACAAGAATCTCTATTTAAGTTTTAAAGGAGCATGTTATTAGTTAGCTTTCCATGTGATGTATTAATACTTAATGAATTATCAAGATTATTTCATGCAGGGTGCCTGTCAGGAATCTGTTAAAATGCAAGCACTAGCAGATCACACTTTCCGCTGTGGTTTAGGTTTACATGGCTGCTACTTGTGTTATGACTGGAGTTGTAGCCTAAATGCAATTTCTGGTATGCCATGGCAGGTTTGACCACAATCTCCAAGTCAGACTCTGTAACTTGACTGAATGGCACCATTGAGAAGCTCAGGTAACAGGAGCTAACAACTTTCTCCCCTACAACTGGTTGGGGGTTGGCCTGTTCTATAGGCAGGAGCAGAGCCACGTGAATTCTTCTAGCAGACTTGGCTGAAGAACACCTGAATTTGTCTTCTGGAGTAATCTCATTTTACTATGGAAATACTGAAGTAACAATAGATTGTTTAGGAAAACATTCAATTCTTTTTCTTCTTTTCTCTTCTCACTGCCATTGTCTGATTGCTTTTTTCTACATCAGCCTCTTTAAAAAGGGAGCAGTTATAGCTGTGTCAAAATAATTTTCTTTTAAGAGCTCGTGTTCTTCTTTTGTTGATCAAAAGCAATTAGAGAGAGAAGAGCTGACAGTTTCACTGAACTGTCAATGAAAATACTGTAATGAACACTTCGTTTCAAAATAACCAATCCTTCCATTAAATGATCTGTAGCCCTTAGGGGGAAAAGCCATGTAGGAACAAAAACTTGTTTGTTGTAGAACCTCTATGTTGATCTTTTAATATTTTCTAGGAATGCATTAACTTCAGTATTTTGAAATGAACGCTCAGAACTGTGAAGGAGACTGTAAAGCATCAGGAACTGGCCTGACACTGGTGACTGCAAAGTTTTCTTCTCTCCTGAGGAGCATTAGATGTTTTGAAGCTTGCTGTAAGCACAGACTTCTGGGAACCTTGGTAGGAAAAGGGATGAGAATGCCAGTTTACCATCTTAAATAGACTTATCTGGTTAATTTTTTTCATAATCCCAATTATCCAAATAATTAGTGAACTTTTTTTTTTTTTTTATGATCTTCAGTGGTTTGAGGTACTGCCCTTCTTCTCCAGGAATGATTTGCAGGATGCTGTAGGTGTGCGCATATGGATATGTAGGCAATTGCACCCAAAGAACATCAGCAGCTGAATATGCAGAGCAGGGTGCACTGACCCTCTTGCAAGACCCCAGCTGTTCTCCATGGCCATGCTGTTGTGCAAATGCCAGCGCTGCTGTAAGCACCACCAGCTGTGCCAGCCCTGCTCAGAGAAGAGGGATGGCATAAAGAGGAATGGCTTGTGGGTAGGCATTGATGACTAACCTGTACACTATAAAGTGGTTAAACCATTGGTGGACTATCAACCTGGTTTTCTAAACTGAGCCAATGCTGTAATCTATGTTAGATATACACTGTTTAACTAAAATCCATAAAAGAAGAATGTAGAGATAAAAGTTGTTCTGTGCTCTTAAATCCTCTCAGACTTACTTCCCTATGACCATCTCTGCCCAGGCTATTTTTTAATTTCTCCTTTTGTTTGGATGTCCTCCCACTTTTTGTATGATTTATTCTTCTCCCCACCCTTAGATGAGTTCATGCCCCCTCTCTGCCCCATCTCCCTCTCCTGTTATTCCTTCCCCCATGCCACATAAGATCACTGGGCTTCTGAAAGTGTGAGAGCTCTGTGGTCACTCCTGATCCCAACTGCCTCAATGCTGTGACAGTACTTGGCCTATTTCCAGGCCAGAAGGCATTGGTGTGAGTGGCTGCCAGCCCTCTGCATTTCACAGAAACAACCCCAAACCATGCTGTTTATTTCTGCAGCACAGTGATGTAGAGCAACCTCTTTTTGATCAGCTGATGTTTTATCTATCCCCCTGACAAAGTGGGAGAGAACCTCAGATCTGGTCTTACAACCCTCCTTCAGTGAAACAAAACTTTCTCCAAACATATCCGATGATAAACTGCTTCAGAAATGGTAGAGCTCTCATATTTCTGTTGTATACGTTCTCTTCCTACCCTGGGATTTGAAGGGCTTTGCTCTTGGGGTGGGGCCAGGCCTGTGCTTGCCGTAACATTTTAGCAGTGTATCAGATGGCAGATGGCTTGTCCTTGATACGGCCTACTGAAGCGCTTGTTCTCTGAGGTACTGTCGTGGTGCCACAGCAATCAGAGCTGCTTTTCTGGGAAGTGTATTTCTTCCACAGGTCACACAGGAGGCGTCATCCTGCTCAGCACCACGTATCTGATTTGAGCACCTGTTCTCCCTAGATTGTCTCTGAAGCCGAAGGAGAGATAGGAGCTGGGGGCCCTGCGGGAACACTCATTCCACAGCAGGTATGTGCAGAGATGAGGTGAGAAGCATAGATGCTGAGTGAGAAGCTTGGCAGTCTGAAACTCTTCCCTGAAAGTCCTTGTTTCCATGTCTGAACTTACTTAAATTTACATCGTGTCATACAAGTCACCGAAATAGCCTGGGCACTGAAATGACTGGCTAGCATGTCTCACACAGCCAGGTGAGCCAAACAGATGGTAATACCATTATAACCATCTCTTCTGATCCTTGCTGGCCAGCAACTTATGTTATGGCTGCAGCCTAGTCACTGATGATCTCATTCACTGAGGAATCTGCTTTAACTATCAGAAGCTCCAAAAAATTGCCTTCAGCAAATATCTTGTGGCTTCAGGGCATGGCAACCATTGTTTGGAAAACTTAGTACAGTTTGTGATCAGCTACTTTAAAGTATAACCCTTTTGTTGATCAGTTGTTCAGAAACTAGCACTGAATGCAGCAAGATGAAGATAAATGGATGAGCAGGTTGGTGTTCTGTCTCCCAGAGAAGTGGAAAAGGGAACTTTCCTTCCTGGCACACTGACCAAATCCCCCCATCTGTTACAACAACTTTCAAGCTACTGCTTCACTGCCCTACTCCAAAGCATTCAGCTGAAATTTCAGAGCTCATTGCATATTTTTCTGGTTTTGCTTAATCTTTTAGCAGTATTTCTCTCCCATAATGTTCAGGGTATGCTTTTTATGTTAATTTCTTTGTTAACCAGTGAAAGGCTTTGGGGGAGTGTAAAATGGATCCCAAATAATTAGCTCTGCCTGGTTATTGCTTCTCTCCCCAATTAATGTTTCCAAATAAAATTTGTCAGTTGATGTCTCCTGACCCAGATGTAATTATGGCATGGCTGTCAAATAAGAGCTGGTTTAGAGCCAGCAGTTAGGGAAGCCTCCTTTGTAGATATAAGGAGACTGTTACTTGCAGCTTCTCTTATAGGATTTAGGTCCTATTTAAATAATGAGAAAATAGCTGTCTGTCTCCAGGAGAATAGTACAAATGGCTGCCTTTGAGTAAAACATTTGGTGTTGTTTTTATGCTTCTTATGTTGTAACAGCGTGCTGTCTGAGTGCAGCCTGATACAACCTCTGGTGTATCCAAGCTGGAGATGGAAAACAGCAAACAACAATTTAACTGGTCTGTTTGTTAGGATTTTATACAGAGTTTTCCACTGGGAACCAATGCTGCTGGAGTCTTGCTGACAAACACAGAAGTATTAATTATAGAAGAAAAGTGCATCTCACTTTGGTTTAAGACATGCTGGGCCATGTTATTTTTTGTGACCCATGGAATGTAATTCCACTAATGCCTGAGATATGGATGGGATCTTTCCTTATTTTAAGAATGTTCACAAATTCCCATGGGTTGCACAAAGGCTTGGATATGGTGGGCCAAGCACCCATCTGATATTCTGGTGATTTGCTGCTTTTCATATGTGATCCTGTATTGTGTGGCAAGAACAGCCATCATATGACTGTGGTATTTTGGCATCTTGTTTCAACCTCTCAGCAAGTCCAAAGTTAAGCAGTCATCATGAGTCTGTCCTAAAAAGGCAAATTACTACAGAAAATTGTATCCAAATGACAGAGTTTCTTCAGGCTTCTCATCCTAGAGGTTTAATAAACATCTATGGTGATTTAGAAGACCAGAGGTTTCACACAGAGAAGATCAGTTCCTGTCAGTATGTTTGCAACATCTCACATAATTCAGCTTCAAAATTCAAGATGCCCTTGACACCATGCATCTTGTAGGAACAGGCAGTTCTGCCCCTCACCAGGAGCTGGTAGAGGCCATTGCTCACAGGGGTAAGTGCCTCCTCTTCTTTCCCAGGTCTGGTTGTGTTTCGTAGAGCTCACAGCTTGGTGGCTCCCCTGAACTCCCCAAGGTCAGAGCTTCAACCTAGTGGTGTCCAAAGCAAGATCTCCAGGCACCAAAATGATCAAAGCCCTATTGAGAGGTAGAAATAACAATTAATTGCTAGAATTAAATTCTACATCAGAAGCTGCATTTTTCCCCTCTAATTTAACCTTTTATCTAATTTAACTTCTCTCTAGTTGTGTCTACCCTCATTTGGGCCAGGGAAAGTTTCCAATGCCCAGCTTTGGATTTCATTAGCACTGCTGGATAGTTGGTGCAATGCAGCTGTTCCCTGTGAGACCACTCTAGCTATGCACCTGAACCTGGTTTGAGAGCTGTAGAGCTGACATGGCAGCCAAGCATGTGCAGGAGCAATTTAAAGCAGGAACAGAAATGTTTCCTCTTTAAAGAAAAGGAGGTGGTGCTGAGCCCTTTTCATAGGCTAATACTAATTTCTGAAATAAAAGCCAGGCCAAGAGCAACAGATCCTGAACAGACTGCAAGTCTTCTCATCTCATGCCTGGTTGTTGAAGTCCTGCATTTTCTTAGTTTCTTTTCCAAACTTAAAAAACTTTCCTAAGTATTAAATCTAAGGCAAGTCCATATGGAACATTATAATGAAGGCATTGAGGTTAAAATTTGAACTTGGAATAAATTACATAATCATCTTTACCAAAAGCCTTTGGCCTTTGTAGGAACTCTGCATTTGACCATCCACTGCTGTTAGTTTTGCTCATTGATGGGAACCAGGAATGGGACCATACCAACAAGATCTAGATAGGGATCACAGACAAAGGTAACTCCTGATTTACATCAGTGCTTACAAGCAAGGATGGAGGGTGAATTCCCTCTGCCAGCTGAGACAGGGAGTTGTCTGTCTTCTTGACAGTTTCTGGGTGGGCTTATTCCTTTTTCCTAGAGCTCAAATTTCAGGACTGTATAGACAGCTCTGGAAATTAAAGTTTTAGCATGTGACTCATACCTCAAAGAAAGTGAGGAAGAAAAGTCATAGTGAGGAACTTCCTACTCATCTCAGTAATAGCCAATGGTAAAAGCTTCCTACCAGGGCCTCCCTGTCTCCAATCTGGTGGCATCTGGGGGGATATCTACCATGTCCAAGAATGACAACGAAGTACAAAACCACGCATGTTGTGAGGAATACAAATTCTCCATAATCCTTTTGAATGTGAGAGCTGAAAACTGTTCCATGAGGATTACACGTTATGTGCAAGATGACTAGAAGTGACAGGGTTGGTCTGTCTGTTTCCTTATCCACTCTATGGGGTAATTTTCCTAATTATGCTTTGCTTGGTGAGGTGTTGGAAGTGATGAAAATAATGCAGGATTTGGCACATTGAGCATTGTAAGCATAACAAGCTCTGGAGGGATCAGCACAAGAAATAGCCTTTGGATGTTATCTGCACAGGTGCAACCTGACAGAAAGAAATTGTCCTAGCAGCTTGCAAAGTAACATGGTACTGCTCAAAGAGGCAGTGTTGCAGAGTGCTGGTTGGATACCCTTTCCCAAGTGCTGCAACATCCTCTGTGCACATTTCCCAGGGGTCCCTTTCTCTCAGAGGGCTCACCCTGCGCAACCTGGCCATCTCCTAACACCAGACCAATAGCACCTCAGTGTGTGTCCTCTCCACAGATCCAGCTGCATGCCCACTACTGAGGAAACCAGATGTGCTACCTCTATCGCCTGCATCTCTAAAGGCCCTGGCCTGCTTGCTGGTTCCATTGTGTTGTGCCATAACCTCTCTCTTGATCCCACATGCTGGGCAGTGCTGGGGTGCAAACCTGGGTATGTGACTATGCTCACAGTAACTTGCTCTGCCTGAGCAACCCATGGCAGGTTGCTATGTAGTGGTATGGTATAGTCACCTACAAGACTGCAGCGCAATTAAGCCACTGGCAGCTCTTAATGGATTGCATAACTGTATAAAACTGCTGCATTCATAGAACGAGTACTTGTGGCCTGTAAAAATACAGTAATGGTAAATAAGTTACCAAGATGTTATTCTCCAGTCTGGGCTTTAATATTCAGTGGAGGTACAAAACCCACAGATTCAGAAAAACAAATCTACAATTAGGAGTGTTTTTCTGAACATCAAGATTTACTCACAGCAATAGAAAATAAAGTGCCCATCACTGATTTTGGCAGAAAGAGCTGCATTGGTACCTGGCATCAAAGAAAGAAGATATTTCATAGCACCACATTTCTACCTGCAGCATCAGGTTAGCACAGTTATCCTGCACTGAAAAAGCGCCTTTGCACTTGTGTGAACAAAGGTTTTATTCCCAACATATGTATAATCTGAATAGAGAAGTAACAGAATAAAGGAAATATGTATCTTCAATTACCTCCTTAAAATTGATTAGGCTGGGTATTTTCTGGATAGTGTCTGATGAAGGATATGAGTATGCCAGACCTCCAGTTGCCACTGATATAAGTGCTCTGTGCCATTGGAGTTTAATTTTATACTAGGTATTGTGCTGTCTCAGTCTGTTCATAGGCTTTCCCTTGTTTCAAGTAATTTCTTGTTTTCCCAGTCTAAGTTCCAGAGAAGCTCCTTGTAGATGTGAGGACCTGCTCAGTAAGATGTTATTAACCCCTGCTGTTCTGCTGGGTTTTTTTTTTGTACCTTCCAGTCTTGAACTTTTTCATCCATTCAGACTTATTTTAGCCCTTCTGTCACATCTTTGCAAACATCTTGGGAATAAACTGCCTTTATGGAATTTCTGCAGCTGGAGATGCTTAAGAACAGGCCAAACCACCATCTGGCTGGAGTGGTTTAGTTAATACCATTGGGATGAAGGGCAGATTACTTGATTCTTGACATCTTTCCCATCTCTATGATCCACGTTTCCATCCTTCTATCCAGGTACCTTCCTAATGGCACAAAATGCCCTCAAAATATGATTCCAGAGTTATCAAAGCTTTCAAATTCAAATGCAATTACCAATTTTGTTAATAATGTCACAATTTTTAAAGCAGTACACTGAGATATTTACTACTTAGTATGATTTTCTGAACATTTAAGTTAAATATTTTAAGTATAACATATGGTATACAGGCTTCTACAACACGGGGCTGCATTTGCATCTCAAGCCTCCTTCATGTACTAATCATGTCTGTCCCACACCTGCACCCTTACAGGCAAGAAAGTAACTCCCATTTACTCGTTTTTTTCCTTAACACTTAACAACAACCACAAAAGTTAGTGCTGCCAAGGATTACAGGTGAGATCTGAAGCTGTAACTGAGGTTCCTAGGTGCTGTGGGTTTAACCACAATTTAGCCAGGTTATTGCATACTTTGGTGAATGAGCACAGGTCTAAAACCTAGGAAGAGCTGTGGTAACACTCTCCTTCTTCCTGAGCAAACAGTGGTAAAAACATCAAGTCATCAGCACTTTTGTCCTGAATGCAGCACTCAGGTCCACACAGCTAGCTTTATGCTCCAGAAGTTCTAGATACTGAATTTTCATTTGGACCCAAGAGCAGCTGGTCCAGACAATGGTCCGTCACATATGGCCTAGGTGACAGAATGGCTGAAGTTACACCTTTGCTCCCTGCCTCACTGAATAACCTGGATATTGCAGAGGAAGCCCAAGCGATCTGTCTCAGCTTAGCACTAATAGTTCATTTACTGTAAGCAGGAAGAAAGGGGCCAAAGGAAATGCATGTGGAGATTTTATTTCTCACCACCATTCTGTCCTTTTCCTCCTGGGCCACAAAACATTGCTCTATAGAGCCAATTGCTTCCAAAGCCTCTTCCCTGAGGGGTATTTTATGTCTCAAGCTTTTATAGGAAAAGGTGTTTTCTTTTTTTTATGCAGAATGGCCAGGAAGTTTCCTGAGGTCGCTTTGGGAACAAATCCAGAGCTGAGGACAAGACCTGGCAAGTGGCCAGCCCTGCCTTGAGTCTCCTAAGCAAACCTCCTCAGCAAAGAGTACCTCCTCAGCAAGGAGTTCCTCCTCCAGTGAGGCCTTGCCTATATTTAGCTGTTGCAGGCTGTATTCAAATCTAAATTGGGATTGGCTGCGCTCTAATTACACATTTAGTTGCACCATTCATCAAGTGTTATAAATATATTTAAAGCTGGAACAACAGCCTGCTTTTCATATGGTGCTGGGTCATTCCTACCTTGGCTGATGTTTGTCACAAGAAACACCTCTCTAACCCAAAGCGATTATTTCCCACAGAGATAGAGCAAGAAGTGAAGGTCTCTCCCCTAAACTCCTGCTGGTGCAGGGGTGCAGGGCTAAGGGTGGCTGCAACCCAGGTGGGTAGGCAGTTGTTTTAAGGTGATCTCTCCTGTGAACATGTCAACAGGGTTTGGAAATTTAGGTTAGATTTTAGGAAAAAGTTCTTTACCCAGAGGGTGGTGAAGTACTGGCACAGGCTGCCTAGAGAAGATGGGGATGCCCTATCTCTGAAGGCATTGAAAGCCAGGCTGGATGGGGCCCTGGGCAGTCTGACCTGTGGATGGCAGCCCTGCCCATTGCAGGGGGTTGGAACTGGATGGGCTTTAAGGTCCCTTCTGATGTAAGCCGTTCTACAACTCTATGATTCTACAAGATAGTTTAGAAAATGTTACTGTGGTCTGAGGGGTAAGTTATTGTGCACTGCTCAGCAATCCTGTCCAAACTTTTGCAGAGTGTCATACTGATGGCTGCAGCTGGATGAGAACAGAAAACAAAGGAAACTCCAGTTTGTTTGTCATGAAGTGGATATAATTTACCAGACTGTATGCCAGCTACCACAATGGTTTGGTTACTGGTTTTCTGTTAAATAGATGTAAACTGTCAGCTGTGGGTTAATGGGAAACAGCTGCTGCCCCAAACCCGAGCACTGCAGGGCTGCACAAAGGCTGCTGCATCTGCAGGGAGCGAGGCTCAGAGGAAAAGAAACAGGCAGGGTATTCGCTTATTGTCTAACAATATGGGAATTTTGGAGCTCAGGTGCTTGCACAACCTCGCCAATAAAACATTTTATTTCATTTCAATGAGAACTGCTCTCAGGGCAGGGAAAGGGGCCCAGAGCTCTGCACCCCATCCCAATGTCTATCCTCACAGGGCAATGCCGAGCTCCCTCAGGCACATGATGTGTGTGTGTGTCCCCTTGCGGACAGGGCAAAGGCCAAATGCTGGGGAAAATTGTTTCCCATATCTGAACACTTATAGGTAGCTCTGAGTTTAATGAGGAGAGGGTAAATGTTTGTTTATCAGTACAGTCTGGGCAGGAGCCGGTGCCATGCTTAGGGTGCTTTGCTGTGGCCCTGCGGCCCAGTCTGCGGCCTGCTCACACATCACCCTGCAGCACCTGCTGCCTGCTGGCATGGAGGAACTCCGAGAGGTTGGGAGGGCTGCTTCCCAGGCTATCTCTGGAGCAAAATTAAAGCAAGAGATGATATGCATTTTTTTCTTATTTTTGTAAGCAGCAGAGGTGCATCTGCACAGCAGAGTCTTCATTTCTGCGACTCAGTGGGGTCTCCATAGATTTGCACTGAAATTGTTCAGCCGCTGTTGTCTCGCATCGTAATGGCCTCACCAGGAGGTCCTTCTGTGCTTATGCAAGGTCCATTACACAGACACCCACCTCTTTCTGCTGTGGCAGTCCCACCTAATCATGACATTCTAATGCATTTTTTTTTTCCAGGGTTAAGGGTTTTTCTTTTAAATCCAACATTATAACGACATTTTTATGGCATAATCAGACGGTCTCGGCAGACTGTTAGTAGTGTAATGTCATAATGTGAAACTCAGCAGCAGAGATTCAGGGCTGCTTTTCTTCCTGTATTTATGTGGCCATAGCTCTTAGAAACCCCATGGAAAACAGAGGTTGTTTTGTGCATGGGGTCTTCTGGAGATTAAGGAGATACTCCACCCATTACAAAGAATATTATCAGGCAGACTTCTGGCAGATGCTGGGACAGAGGCAGAAGAGGTGAATATAAAGGACTGCCACTTGGCCTAGGGCTGAACACTGCCATGGCCAGGGCAGTGATTACTCAGAAGTGATTTACTTTGAGAATAGAAACAGCTATATCATCCTAATCAGGCACCAGCTTCCAGTTACCTCTTTTATATATAATTGAATGTTTTCTTTTTGTTCCCTGCAGTTGTATTCCCATCTTTTTAGAGTTTTAAACCAGACTAGAAGTTGCTCGCTTTCACATTGATGAGTGCAATGAATGGTGAGAGAAGGAATTTTGTGGTGGCTGAGGAGGTGCTACCAGTGTTCAGCTGAGCAGAGCTGGGTTTGGGGTTCAGGTGCCACAGTCCTCTTCATGCTCCAGGGTCTCCTTTTGGGCTCAGGGATTGGGCTCTTCACATTTGTTTACTCTTCAAAACTTAAGTGCAACTTTCCTCAGTGTTTCAGTGCTGGTTTGTTTTATTTTCTTTACTAAATCCAAACTGAACCACTCTTTATAAACTAAATTCCCATTCCTGACAAGTACATGAAGATATGAGATTTTTTTTGGCCTTTGGTTCTGAAAGCTCCTGCAGTTTGGCTTAGCAAAATGAAGATTGTTTGTGCTAAGAGCGGCCCGAAATGTCCGCTTCCAGCTCTCTCCCAGAGAATACATTAAACAACTCCTTCCTTTTGTCTCAGCATTTGCTCTGCACCCAGCTTTCATCACAAACAAGACGAGAAATTCTCACATGAGAAAAGCACACAAAAAACAGAGCTCAGCTTTTAAACTGATCTGCACCCAGGTTTTGGCAACAAGAAGCCAGATGGTGCCCTTGGGAAAAAGGGAACAACCTTATTGCCGTGAGACATTCAAGTGATGGGGCCTTTCCAGGCAGAACAGTCAACCGTGCGTCACTTGGGGAGCGTTCTGGCTGCAGGACAGCACCAGAGACGATATCCAGAAACTGATCCCTGCCTTCACACACCCCTGCTCCCGCTGCAAGGCCTTTTAGTGAAGGAAGCAACACGCTTTTTAATGGATGTGTCCTCATGACTGTTTTCATTTGTGTTTTAAGCAGAATACATAAAAAAGCCAGGAAAAGCTAGCAGAAATTCAGCCTTTGAAACATCCGTGCAAACCAAACAGTACACACAACCTAGAGTGCAGAAATGTCCCTTAGCAGCAGAGCAGGCTTAACCCCAAGCGCCCACAAGGTATGAGAGAATCCAAGCTGGGATCTGAGCGGGATAGCACCTTTTGTTTCTCCAGCCTGCAGGTTGACTTTATTAGTCATTAGACCTTGAAATTACATCCTACCCTTAAATATACTTTGGAGAAATGAATTCACTTGAGTAAATTGCATCTGTCTCCAAATGTGTAATGCTTGGGTCAGTTGGTATTTAAACTTCTTTTTGATGTACTTTTTTTTATGGGCCACTAAGTATGTGTGTATGTGCAGTTCAGAAAAAAAAGCACAGTTCTGCTGCAAGCAGTTCATTTGCAAATATGGAGTGAGTGCATATGAATTTTACAGTGTAATTATTATGATGAAGTTGATGTTTACACAAAGAGGTTGGTTTGGCAAACCTATATTTGACCAACATGCCTGTAGGAATTGTGTTGAGAGCCCTGGGCTGTGTCTCTCCACTAAAGTGAACCCTTTGCGCTATCCATCCAGGTGAGGTTTCCTGAGATGCACAAATCCTCTCAATAGAAGGTCATTCATTTTTTTGGTATTGTTGGTTTCCTGGATCTTCAAAGAAAATGAATCTGAAAGACTCGAAGGGGATGTCACAGGTAAAAAGCAAAAAAGAAAGAATGGGACATAACTCAAGCAGCAGCAGAGAGAGAGAGACAATTGTGCAGGGTTCAGAGCAAAGCAATCCCAGCACGAAGCCCATGGATCATGCTGAGGAAAACAGAAACGACAAGGCACATTGCTCTGGGCAGTTCTGGCCCAGCGGTGCAACATTCTGACTGCTGCCCAAGTGGGCACACCTCCTGAGGACAGTGTGCCATTAGGGTAACAACCCTGCCATCTGGAACATCCACCGCCGTCTTGTCTTCACACTCCTCTTCCTACTTGCCTCAGTCCTTTGTCCTAAGCTTTGGACTCCCCATGCTCTGTGCTAATGCCAGGGATTTGGAATCTCCTCAGAGCAGAGCCCCTCGTGGCCGGAATACATCTCCTTGGAAGGGCCTCTAGCCTTTGGCAAGCAGGAGAGTGCTGAGACTGATTTAGTTTGTGAAGCTGCTCTTGCATTGTGTATGCTCTAAACCAAATAACCAACACAAGAAACAGAGACAGTCACTCTTTGGTTTCTTTTATGAGACCTTTTACACTGAACAACACCTTTCTGCAGGCAGAGAGCATCTTCTGAATAACTTTAAAATGAGAGAAGTGAGCAAGGCAAGTTTGTGGGTATTAGTGAAGTGTAGAGCAGTAGTGAACTCAATGCATTGATTCTAATTAAATATTCATAAAAACTTATTAAATAGAGATGGAAACTATCAAACTGAGTAGTACAAACAGAGTCTGCATGTATACATATACATATGTAAGCAATGCATCTGGAATGTTTTCCTAGAATTATAGAATATTCCAAGTTGAAAGAGACCCATGGAGATCATCGAATCCGGATCCTTCATTTCCTCATTATTTTTTCTAATCTCAAGAAAGAGCATAACTTAGGAAAGATCCAAGAAAGAATAACGAAGTTAGACATGTATGAGAATTAAGTTTAATGGGGAGAATGCAAAATGAGGGAATGTGTATCTTGGGGAAAACAATGATGTGGTGAGAATTTGATTGATTATGATGGGTATAACACAGACTGATTATTTTGTTCTCTTACTCTCTTTTGTAATAGAAGAACAGAAAGATGCTTACATGAAGGGGCAAGAAAATTGTAATCAATAAAAGTACTTACTCCCATAGCAATTTAGTGTTGGTCAGTGCTGGAAGGAATCATCTGAGTAGGAAGTGGGGCTGGTTTTAAGAAAATGTGCATCACACGTATCTGGAGATACATTCTCAGAAAGCATTGTTGGGACCATCTGCCTTCCCCAAAGCTGTAAAGAAATAAGTCAAAAAGGAAGGAAAAGCAGCCCTGGAATGGCCTTCTGGGCTTGGTAAGCCTGTGGCTTCATAGGTTGAAAAAAAATATCAATATATTCCAGGGTGGGAGGCCAAAGTTAATGCAATGAAAGGAAATGGTAATAGGAGCAGACTCGCTGAAAGTGAATGCCTCCACTCCCCCTCCACATTGAATTTAGCTGTATGATGCCTCTCATTTGAAACTATTAGAGTCAATATCTGCTCTAGCTATATTATACACATCACTTTAAGCTCACTGAAAGTAGACGAGGTGCTGGAGAATGCACAGCATGCTGATTAACATGTTGATTTTTTTATAGTCTGCATATAATCACTGCTTTCACAGAAACTCAAGTCTCTGTCACATCTGCTCATCAGCAGTTTCTATGCCTCGTTTTATATCACCACTGACTTAACAGAATATTTGTGACATAATTCCTCAAATTAACAGTCTTAACAAGCAGCCAAGGTTGTTCATGATGTTATTTTCACTATGTTGTTTTGGAGTAGCTATGTTGTCACTGTAGCAAATTTCTAAATTATCAGGCTATGTGCTAATTTAAGTTAGGCTTTATTTGTCTCTGGGAATAAGGTTCTTGATATATAATTAGCTAAAACAACACATTATTTATCTGTGGTTTTCAGAGTTGTATTGTATTTTTAAATATGCCTTCAGTGGGTTGGTATTATTCTTTTATCTCTCCTTGGTGGTGTCAGGTCCACTCAGTTCCTACATACACTGAGTGTTGCCTTGCTATCCTTTTATCCCTCTGGATCTGTGGCCCAACAACCATCATATGGATGTGATGCCTTGGGCCTCTTCCCATCCAAACACCAGAGGAGAAAACTCGAGCACTTTTTGGCTAAACTTGCAGCCATGTTTCCTCCTATTTTACTCTAGTTCCATCATGTGTCCATCTAAGGCTGGGGATAACCTGGCAAAAAATGAGACATCCCCAGCTGTTCAGGTGTCTCAGATATATTCACAGAAAGCCGTGTGTTTAGTGACCCCTCTGTCCTCAACCAACCCTTTGCTTTTACCAGGCCTAGGAGCCTTTGACAGCTGTAATTGTATTCCTTGAAGGCAAGGAAGACAACTGTGTGGGCTGAATGGCTTATTCCATTAAGTGTCATTGTCAGAAGGCAATTAGGCTATTTAGATGTCTAGCTCTTAGATATTTTATTCCCATTGGGAATGATGTAAGCTAAGTGCCTAGGTAGATTACTATACAAATTGTTTTCAGCAAGTTTGGGGAAAAAGGAATAAAATTTTTCTTTTTCTTTTTCCTTTTCTTTTTCTTTTTCTTTTTCTTTTTCTTTTTCTTTTTCTTTTTCTTTTTCTTTTTCTTTTTCTTTTTCTTTTTCTTTTTCTTTTTCTTTTTCTTTTTCTTTTTCTTTTTCTTTTTCTTTTTCTTTTTCAGAAAACCACCCAAACTTTTATTCAATAATAATTTCAACTTGAAAAATCTGAAAATTTTCCAAAAGAAAAAATATGCTTCTATGAGAAAGTTACTTTTAAAGGTGTCTCTAATGCCCTTTATTCTTGGCAAGGTATGATCCTTCCCATGTTAATTTCTGAAATGGGAGAAATCCTCAAATGAAGAAGCAGTGCATGGTGATTTGACAAGGGATATGCTAATGCAAAGCAAATAGATGTAATTAAATTTATGCAGGTCTTTTCAGTGCCAAGGAAAGAAAGGAAAAAGTTCTCATACTCAAACAGAGCTGGAATAAGTTTTGTAAAAGAACTGGCTCTCTAATTTCATCCCTTTGGAGCAATAAGGCTCTAAACAAAAACCAGAATATTTCAAAAGTGAAACAAGT
Source organism: Phasianus colchicus (assembly GCF_987193195.1). Classification (NCBI taxonomy): domain Eukaryota; kingdom Metazoa; phylum Chordata; class Aves; order Galliformes; family Phasianidae; genus Phasianus; species Phasianus colchicus. The sequence goes on from NC_143436.1 coordinate 36,424,730, forward strand.
CCTGAGGAATATAGGTGTGCCATCTGACAAAGCTGATGAGCTCCCACCTGCAGGACTGTCTTTCTCCTGCTGCTCCATGCTGCCCATGGAGGTCTTCCTCATCAACACTGCACTTCTATCTGGCAACTTTTACCCATGCTGCAGAAAAATGTGCTTGTACCAAGGCCTGATTACCTTGTCGCACACAACACTGCAGTATCAGGCACTCTCATGTTTATTATTAGCAATCAGCTGTCTTTTGAAAGTAAATCTCCTGGTTCAGGTGAGATGTCTGTGTTTTTCTGCCAAGTCATGAGAGATTTACTCTCAAAAAGGCCAAAGTTGGAGAAAAACAGAGAGAACACGAGAGCTGACAGCCCTCACCAACTGGGAAGCAGGCTGGCTCTGCCATCTCTCTCGTTTCTAAATGTCCTCCGTTTCTCTCCATTTTCAGCTTCGTCTTGTACCCTATCTTTGTACCATGTAGGTTGGGAAAACGCCACTGATCCTTCAGACAGTGCAGGCAAGCACTCAGCAGCACATCCTCTACAGCAGCATCACCTCTCAGAAAGCTGCTCCAGCAGCCCTAGAGCGGTTTTCTGGCCTCATGTTCCATTTCTCCTGCTTTCCAGAAAGGCTTAATAGCCAGAGGCAGATCCTTGCAGCGCAACATGGAGAAATGAGCCCCAAACAGCTCTCCTCACCTCAACTGCCTGTCTACAGTTTATACATCCATGGAAAGGAGATAGGAAGGACGGAGGATTGGGCTGAACTCCAGGATACCCATTTGTGGAGCTGCTGCTGCATTAACCTTCCTTGGAAGCCAGGAGTTTACTTTCTATTGCTTTACCCAAAATAATTCACAAGTCTCTTAAAATGTATCCCACACATACTAAACAGGGAAGCCCAGTGCCCCTGAAGGAAGGTATGGGAAAGTAGAATGAAGAAGGAGGTGTTAACATTTTTATTGGGTCTTGATGACCAGGGGAAAAGTTTTAAAGGTTGCTGGAAGAAAGAGATTTCTTTTTTCCGAGCATAACATCACAGTGCTCACCAGCACAGTGTGAAGGCCTGGAGCCACTGGCTGCTCTGCACACACAGTGCCAGAAAACCCCAGTGGGCAATGTGGTGATTCAGTGCCACCTGGCCGTCCCTTGTGCACCATCATGCACAATGGCACCTCTGTCCCCACAGCTGTGTGCTGCTGGGTCAAAGCAGTGCACCCCATGCCGAGGCACTGCGGGCTCTGTGGGGTTGCTGGCATTCTGGCTGCCTCCTGGGAACTCTTGTTTTACAAGCTTTAGAAACACAAAACCTCTCCCCACAAGCTCTGCAGAGAGCCTAGTATGAGATGTCTGCAGGCTCTTACTGCCGCCTGAAAGCACGCGCAGATTGTTCTCTGATGTGCTGAGCTCATAAGCACAAGAGCACCTTGCTTTTGACAGTCAGGTTGGTCACAGCACATTAGCTGTCCTGCTTCTACACCAGCACATAGGCACAGCATTAACAGTCTGCAAAAGCCAGATATCATACCATCACACATATTACACAGAACAAGACAGCATAAGAAGGAGCTGTTGGAGCAAGAAATGGGCCAAAGATTTGATCAGAGGGCTGGAGCATCTCTCCTGTGAAGAAAGGTTGAAGGATTTGGAATTGTTCAGCTTGGAGGATCCAGGGAGACCTCACTGCAGCCTTCCAGTACTTGAAGTGAGCTCATAAGCAGGAGGGGAGCTGACATTTTACACAGTCTGATACTGATAAGACGAGGGGGAGCGGTTTTAAATGAAGGGAGGGGAGATTTACAGTATATGGTAGAAAAAAAAGATTTCACTCAGAGGGCCATGAGGCCCTGGCACAGGCTACCCAAAGGAGCTGTGGGTGCCCATCCCTGGAAGCGTTCAAGACCATGTTGGACAGAGGTTTAGGCAGTCTGATCTGGTGGGTGGCAACCAGCTCATGGCATGGGGATTGGAACTGCATGATCTTTAAGGACCCCCCCTGGGCCTAGCCATTCTAAGATTCTGTGATTCTGCCCCATCAAACCAAGACTGGCCTTCCAATGGCTAAAGGGATTTGAAGCTCATGCTGCAAAGGAAATTCAGAGATTTCCTAGGGCAGCACAGATAAGTCAAAAAGCTCCAAGGACAGGAAATGCAAAGGATTTCCTTTTTTCCTTCTGGTTATGGTAGCCCTTGTAAATTTGCTTGTAACATTAACAATGTTAACATGTTGAAATGTTAAAAAAGTTATTTCTCCTGGCATGAAACTAACGGTCCTCTGCTTGGCTTGCTCTTACATTGTGCTGCAGTTTATGAGCCATTTCAGTTTCAGACAACCAAATTTTGACATGTGACATGGAATGTATGAAAATGCTTTCCATTGCCTTCAAGGTTAATTGCACAGATTACTTAAGCCAGTCAGTCTGGAGTTCAGTTGCTGCTGAGAGCTCCGAATGTGTGTGTTTTTCTCCTTGGCAATCTCTTTTCTGCTGTGTGATCTTTTTTACAGGCATTAGCTTCTCGGGATACACACAATTTCCTTTTATTATTTTTGGTAGCAACGGATATTTTCAGAGATGCTAAGAAGCAGATCATTAGCTTTGAAGTAGCAGTCTGAGGGACTGACATGCAAATCAGCCTTTAACACGGTTTCTCTGCATCGCTGAGGATTTCTCCAGTGCTGGGAAAGCCTCAGGGGACTCACAGCTTCTACATCTGTCTGTGTGCCTGGTGCCTAGGCATTTGCTCGAGGTGGCAGTGCTCAGTGCTGCTGGAGAAACAAGAAAATGGGGAAGCTCTATCCACCTACGGTACCACCTCTGTCCTCCTCCAGCTGGACAGTCCATTCTTGTTGCCTTGTTAAGCCCAGCTGGCTTCTCAAGCACAGATGTTGACCCCCATGGGGTCCACATTCCTTCTTACTCGTGTCTATTGTTTTCAAATGTGGGTGCCCTGGTAGTGGAGGATTTAAACAGCTGACCTGATTTTCCAAACTAGTGAAAATTAACGTTAGTTTTTGCTGCCATGACGGCTTATGGAATTGAGATCACTTATTCACCCACTGAAATACAGAAATTGCTCTTCTCTGTTTAGTCAGTGGTATCCCTGAGCACAGAAAACTTAGCTGATTTGCAGTTTTTGCATCAGGCATGCTGTTGGCAATGCTTTCAGAGAGCTCTCTCCCAAATGCTTCTGGCTCTCTCAGTGTACAGCCTGGGTTTGGGGCTAGGCATGTTGCTTTATTGTGTGAATCCAGGCCATCTTCCCTTAGAGGCTGAAGGGTAGACTAACAATATGTGTAAGATTTTCACACTATATTTCTCAAATTAAAGTGTGCAGATATTGATTTTTGAATGGAAATGCCAGAACAGAACGGGTGATATCTGAAGCTTCCTCTGTGATGGCAATGGTCCTTGTTTACAAGGGTTTTCATAAGATAATTAGAGGTTTGCTTTTACTTTAACTTCAAAGGGCTTTATAAACTAAGCACGGGGCTTAGGAAGCCTGGAAACTTTCACATATGCTCATTTCATGATCTGTAATCAGATTTATCCTTTCCATGTGAAAATCTAACATTTGGCCAGCAGAAACAAATAAAACAAAATGAGATTTAAAAAGTTCAGTTCTTCATCCCAGTGATGAGATGTGTGGACTACTTTTCATGTTAGTGGTTTCTCCTCGTTCTGACATTATTTGACACTGGAGCACCCGACAGTGCCTCTCTGCTCCTATCAGAGGAGAGTTTCTGTGGGTGATGCTGGAGCACCACTGGGCTCCAGCTCTGCTGGGACTCACCAGCCCCACACACATCAGGGGCAAGACAGCCTCAGACAGGCTTTTTTGAAGAAAAAACTCAAAGAAAGAAGTTTATCTTGCCACAAACTCCTGAAGAGCTTGGGCCATGCTAACGCTGAGTCTTTTAAAAAAAACATCTGCATCTTCATTTGCTTGTTGTTTGGGCTCTGCTGCTGACTGAACTGAACAAGGAGAAATGAGGTGAATGAGTTAAGCTTCATTAATAACAGATGATCCCCATTATCTCTATAAAATTATAAGACTGAGTTGTCTAGCTGATGCAGTAGATGCTACTTAAACTGCTCCTGTGAGCAGCAGGACTCAGAAAAGTCCAAGTACTGCATGCTATTCACATTTTAATTGTGAGTCTTTATGTGCAATTGGAAACTGAAAGGCAAAATGCACAGTGGAAACGCAAATTCTGCAGTGTGAGCAGTAATTAAACAGAAATATTTTCTTCTGTGTTCAATATATAAAAAATTACCAGAAGGAGATTCCTTAATCTATCAGCAATAGCAAGAAATAAAGAAATGGTGGAGGGAACCTTCTACCTTTGGAAGGAAAAGAAACAAATGGAGAAATAGCCTCATACTGTGCTAGAACATGTTTTTATATTGTGGAAAAGATAAGCTTCCCTTTGACCTTACAGGAGCCAAACCTCACTTTTCAGCAGAGCTGTGTGTGCTGGGCCCCCGTCCACCTGTCCTCCATGCATGGGGTTCAGATGTGTCACACTGGGATTCAAGTTCTGCTTGGGAGCAGCCAGACTTGGGATTGCTCCTAGCACAGTGTGGGGCAGCACATTTAGGCTGAGCCATGCCCCATCACTTAGTGGGAAGGCCCCAGATCCACACAGAGGAATGAAACAGGCTTGGGCCTTCACAGAACACCCTGCCCCAGCCACCCACCATCCCTCCTTCATTGTCAGTATGGGTTGTAACCTGGGGAGTCTACACTTTGAAACTTCATTAGAATTAATTTTAGCAGGCAGTAAATTCATAACAGCTTAACAAGGTGCTAGGAAAAGATGGAAGAAAGATGTGGCTCACTCTAAGAGAACTACCCTGTGTGACGAGACATGTGTCACTCATCTGTTGGCACCGGGGAAAGAAGCCTGCCCTGTGGTTAAGGATTGTCAGGGAAATTGTAGATTCTTCCCCCATGCATTATATATGAAGATGGATGCACAGAAAGTGCATCGCTGGGAAGCAAAGATGTGAGATAGCACATGCAAAGGGAGTAGCTGAAAGAGCAATATCTGGAGAGAAAAGGACTTGGGAAGAGTAAAGAAGGGGAAAGTAAAAGTAAAAATTGGTATGATAAAGCTATGGTAGTGGAGTGGGGTTTTTTGTTTTCTGTTTTTTTTTTTTTTTAATTCTGAAATATTGTCAGTGACTGCTTCCATCATAACTTTTGGTTTTTCAAACAGATGGAAATGAGACGTGATGAACTACCACTCCATTTATGATTGATAACACAAATGAGTAAGGGGAACATCTAAGAAAATATTTTTTCCATATATTTACTTACATAACCACAGATAGAACAACCAAACTTAGTGACAAGATACAGTGTAATGAGATGTGATTATGTTGGAACCTTGAGAGGCAAATATATGAGACAGACCTTATTATCATGAAGCTAACTGTGGCTTCTAGACAACAGCATTGCTATTTTCATTACATTATGTGATACCTGGATTCTACAGAAGCATCTTTTTCCTCTATGAAGACTACCCTGGTTAAATACAATTCTTTCACATCTTGACTGTCAACAGGTTTGTATTTTTACAGAGCATGTTTTCTGATTCCTTCTCCCACACAATGAGTCAGAGCAATGTAGCCAAATAATATTGGAGCAGCTATGAATACAGAAACATTTTTCACCACTTCTTAGCTAATGTAAGTATTTCCTTCTTTACTTATGACTAATTGTTGTTGTGTCAAAAGCAGTAGACAGGAAAATTGGTGTTTCTTCCAAACATATAATTATACTCACTAAAGTAATGAGGAATACATCAGATATTTTTAGGTCATCATTTTTGTCAGGAAAAATAACAACCTTTATGAATAATCTGGAAATCGTTATTGCTTCCACTGGGATTCACAATGAATGCATTAATTATGGTGAATTCATTTGGTTCTCACAAGGTTACAACTAAGTAATCTCATGGAAGCTCTGTTACAAGCTACAGGAGTCCAGGATGTCCCCGGGCCAGCAGCTTGTTTTGCAGCACTGCCAGGCTGTCAGTGCCTCACAGGGGTGCAAGTGGGAGGACAAATTGAAGTGGATCAGCCCCATTCCCAGCAAAGCCCTGGCTCTTGTGCAGCAGAAGAATGGGCCCCTTGGGGCAGGGGAGAGCCTGAAGGCAGCCCCTGCACTGCTGCAGGTCTTTGGGGCACCTTTGGGAGCAGCCTGCATGCACAGGAGCTGCCTTTTAAAAATTACATCATGTACAGGCATATCCTCAGGAAATTAATCTGAATTAACTAGAGGTAAGTGTGTAAAATACTTCATTAAACCCCAGCAGATTACTGTGCACAGACGTGAGCTAGTCTCTCAATGAACCAAACCAAGGCTATTTCAGTCCCAGCTAGGAGAGCTGCAGTGCGGTCGTGGACATGCGGATGTTTTTCCTCATGCATGCTGGCACATAGGCAAGCCCGTGCTGGCTGGCTGACGGTGATGAATTCCTCCTACACGTTCCTCAGCTGCAACGTCAACTTTGGGCTTTCCTGCCCTGACACATCCTGGCGATATGCTGTCACCTCTGCTTGTGGGGCTGAGCAATGAGCCCTGCTCATACCAGTTAGCATCAGCTCCCTCAGAGGACCTTTGGGATGATCTGTGCTTTGAAGATGCCAAAATGCACAGGTACTGTGCTATGGACAGTACTATGAGAGTCGTGTACAAAAGTAACAGCCTGATGCCTTCTCATAACTGTGGTTTTCAGGTCCATTTCTCACTCACCCCGTTTTTTTTAATGTGGAAATAGAGGTGATAGACACAAATTAGAGTACAGGGGGTTCCCTCTAAACCTCAGGCAGCACTAATGTGCTGTGCAGGTGAATGAGCAATGGTGCAGGTTGCCCAGAGGGGTTTTGTGGTCTCCTCCTTGGGCATCTTCATATGCCATCTGGACATGGCCCTGGGCACCCTGCGCTGGTGGCCCTGCTGAGCAGGGGGTGGAGCAGATGGACCCAGAGGGCCTGGCCAACTTCAGCTGCTCTGGGATCTCATGAAATTCCCTGGTTTTGTAGAGAAGGAGCAAGGAAGGGAAGGGAAGAGAACATAGCTGATTTGGCACATTTAGAGCTACTGCTGCAATCATTTTCCCACTCGAGTCCTTCTCATTTTCATTTATTGATTTGTTCTGAAATCTGTTTGTTTTGTACTGAATTAAGTAAAAGCAATTCTGCTTCTCACAACATCCTTAGATGACTACTGTAAGAAACATTCCATATGGGAGTAAGTAATGTTAACAATAAAAAGCAGCTAAATATTCAAAACTAGGAATATTTAATGAATTACTGAATTTCCAAAAACAGCCTTAGGAAAACCAACACTTTCTGTTATTTTCCATAAATGAGAAGATTTTTTTAATCTTTCCTGATTACTTTCACATTCTGAAGTAGTAACTGCTTTTCTGATCGAGTGCACTAATATTTTTTTGAAGCAGGAAGCATTAAAAATGTAGATCAATTGGGTATGTTATTTCTTTGGAATAAATATCACGGCACACACTGAAAACTTTATCTCAGATGTTTATTTAATTCATACCACAGCCTTATACTTTATTACTTTTGAAAGCTCAATATGCTGAGATGAGTTTAACGTGTATTGTTAAATTTGTCCATTAACTGAAAGTCAATTCTGGAGTCAGGAAGCTTTAACGTATCATTAAAAATCCTGGGAGATGTGGAATAATGACACTTTGGTAAAATGAAAAAAAAAGAAGATAAAAAAGAATAAGTTATCAATTTAGTTGTGTAAAGAAGGAGAAGTCCTCATGTTCAAAATCAACATTCCCATATAAGTCATTCAACAGATACAAATTGTTAGCATGAATACCAGGCTATTCAATGCGTCACGGATAAGAACTCCAACACCAAAATATTCACATTTGCTTAATTATTTGGAGCAAAGATTCTCATCACGGAGTGGTTTCCACTGCAGGACAGGAGAGTGGTCAGAAGATAAGGATAGATTTCACTGAAATAGACAGAAATTAAATGGAGCTAGTGATTCAGCTTAATTTAGCAGAAGGAAAATTCATTTTTTTAAATAATGAAACATTTTGCAAATTGATTATCGCTTCCCTGAAGCTCTCTTTCTTTTATCTAAGTATGGTGTTTGGAAGCTCAGGGCTGGATTTTTCTTTCGTTCCCATCAAACAAAGATCAAAGCAGAAGTGCAAGTCTGTATTAGGGACTCTCTTCTATCATCACCAAACAGTTTTGTAGTGTTCTGTAGACCGACCCATCTCGTCTGCTGCAGTAGCCATTGTATCTCAGTATTGGGTCACTGGAGAACAGATGGGCTTTCTCACATGTGGACACAGCACATAAAAACTAAACCCTTCTGCCAGCATCGGCTCCCAGGAACCCTACCGACTCACTTGCCCCTGTGGGCACAGTAGGATCCATTGGGAATACTGCAGAACATGACATCTGGATATCGTGAAGGTCTGCTAAGCTGTTTGAAAGACAACTTAGCACTTTTTTTCCTTTTTTTCTATCTTTTTAAGTAGCTGTGTTTCTACGCTTCATAGGATGGGACAGGATAACTGTTCCCAGGAAAATAAGCCTATCATCTGCATTAAGCAGCATCAGGTTCAGAAGGCATCTCATTAAGGATCAGCACCGATGTGTGAAAGGTAGGAATCAGCTCAGGCACCTCGCAATAAATAATCTCAGCTTCCATATTTCTTGGAGGCACCAAATTCTTGTAAACAATGGTGAAGAAGCTGTGCACAATTCCCCCCAAAAAAGCTTTAAGACTTTCAGGAGTGAAACCCACAGAGATTTAAACCCTTAAATCATGATTTGACTTCTGAAGATGTCATACAGGGAAACAGTAATACAAAGTTAATAGAATGGATAGCTCACGGTCACCTTCTGCAATATTCAAAGGCTTCCCTAGGGGGATCTGCAACTGCCCAGCACCAGTTCCTGCAGTTCTCTGGACCTGTCACTGAGATATCTGTCTGTACTTCCAGAGGGCACCAGGCTTTCAGTCTTTTGTCTACTGCTATATATGAGCTATAAGGCAATTAAGAAATGCAAATCTGTCGCTGGTAGGCTGAAATCCACAGTGCAAAGATATGCACCGTAGCTAGAGGTCATCAGCCTATACTTTACTACCTATAATCCAGTACTTTTGTAGCTTCAGAAGCGCATTGTATTGGAGAAGAGCATCTGGGTCAAACCTTGGCACGGCTGAAACCAATGAGAGCTGCTGCTGCAATTTTCTTGGTCTTGATCCACAATACTGCCTCATTTGTTTGAGGTCAGCTGAGTTGGTCTGGCAGTATTATGCTTGCACAACAACACAAGGAGAATCACAAAACTGAGAAGCTTCATGATAGCTAATTTAAGAGCACTGTTGAGACTGAGTGTAAGACAGTTTTTACAATTCTAAGGAAGTGGATTAAATTCTTGAAAGAAGTAGAACTATCACACTAGAATAAGCGTACTTTGAAACAGATTTTCAGAAAATCTGTGTTCTGGGACAAAAAGAACATTTATGTGTTGTTTTTAAGGTTTTATACGCTTCATATTACAAACCTGTTCTGCATTCTTTTGCAATTACATTTAGTGACGTCTCATTTCTGTATCATGAATAATAAACCCTCTCATTACCCTTCACACCTTTGCTGGGCATACAGAAGCAGTTGAAAACCTTGCAGCTAGCAGAAGCCCTGTGTTTTTTTTAAGATCGCTTGCTCTGTGACTGGCGTACATTGCACAGTGGGGCTATGAGTGGGGAATTGCCATCCCATGTTCTGCCTTCACAAAGCAGATGGAAATAACCAATTTTCTTGATGTTCACAAGGAACTGCAGAGACATGTATATACGCATAACTCTTTTTTTTTTTTGTACATTTAACCTCTATTTCAAGGAGAGGAGACATAGATGTTGTGAAGTCTGCTCAAGCTACCAAAAGGGAAGGACTGACAGTCAATGTTAGCCTAAAAGTCCTGAGTCCTGAGTCTCCACCTCACAACCAGAGCATTGCTTCCCTATAGCTGTGGGATGTGTTTCTCCGGAAGGATTTAGCAACCTGAAATAATCACGTGAAATGTACAAAGATGATATTCTCATAGGGTTAAACATAGCCAAAGGGAAAATCACTTCAGTGGGGGGACTGTTTCTGCGCTATCCCAGAATACTGACTTTGCTCACACATTTTGCTGAAATATAGAGGATAAATAGAGGATTTATTCTCTTGAATAATTTCAGTCTGGTGTTATACACACACACACACACACACAAAAGACATGTGACTGGCTTTGCTAGCTTGCTGCGAGAGCAGTGCTAGCAATCATAATAACCAGACTGTCTCATCCAGCTGAGAGATGCCACAGCATTTTCTCTCAGTTGCTGCTTTCATCAGAAGGAAAGCAGAAAGGCCTGAAGTCTGCAAAGGCAGGCAGAAAGAATACAGCTTGCTCTTAGAGGTAAATCAGAAGTGCAAATTGCACCTTTTCAGTTTACTAAGTACTAATTAAGGGTTGCAAGCATGGCATTCTTTTACCAAACATTTGGTGCCAGGGAAGCAGCCACCCTTGGGCCTGGAGGTTGATTGCTATCCTGTGATTATTCACAAGCCAATAGTAGATTTTCTTTTTTGGGTATTGCTGTCATTTGAATAATAGATCATCAACATGCCTCACACAGTGATCCATTATTCAAAAGCAGTTATTGTCCAGGAAAGATTTTGGACTGCTTGGGAGAGCTTACCTCAGAAGAGAGGAGAAAGTGTTCTGGCTGTCTTTCAGAAACAGTGGGGATGAGCTGATTGCTGGTACATTTAGGCAGGATATTCCTCACTATGAATGGAGCTATGGGCACTGGTTGCACTGTAAATCCGGGTGCAGATGCAGGGGAAAGTCATGCATTTCCTAAAAATCTCTGCACATATTTCTACTGAGAGGCAGCTGGGTACTGCATGCCTGCAACCAGGCAGCCACCGATTTTCATTGCCATCACAAAAAGACAGGACCAAGGAAGGAACAACACAAGGACAGCACAGTGTCTCTGCAGGTAGTAATGGGAAACATCCTCCATGCAGCGAAGTATGGTTGGCAGAGTTGGCTTAAAAATTAGCAAGAGATTGACGGAGGTTTAAATCATGGGTCAAAAGGAGGGAGAAGGTCCCCTCCTGATACCTAATGGTAGGTGGGGGCAGAAGCAATAGCAAAAGGGGAATGGCCACAGAGACGCTGCTCCAGAGAGGACAAGCGTCTGTGCTGAGCAGGAGACCAGCAAGAAAAGTGCTCTGCGGCACTGCTTTGCATCAGTCTGGATTTGCCAAGCAGGAGCACGCAGTGGTGCCTGAGACTGGAGATGATGGGAGCCCAAACAGGAGTTTTGTCTGCAAAACCAGCTTAGCCATCTGGAGCCAATTTAATCTTGCAATAAAATGCTTTCCTTTTACACTCCAGCCAGGAGAAAACAATGGTAACACAGCCAAAGACTTTTTAGTGCCAGTGGAGCAGATCTGAGACCAAGGGTGGTGAAGTGGGTCACGCACCATATGATCTGCAGGCTTCAAACACAGGAGCTGCCTTATGCTTGGCTGTTCACATCCTCTCTCGCTTTGTGCAGTTGTTTGTGTTGCCCTACAAAGGCAGCTCAGTTTAAACAATATTTTACCCATAAACTGTGGATGTTTACAGCAAGCATCTCTCAGGCAGGGAGAGAAGCACAGAGGAGTTTCCTGCTAAATCCCATACCAGCTGAATCCCAGCTATCTGGGCATCTTTAGCATTGCTGCAAATAATTCCATTTGATTGAACTACAGTCAAATAGAAGATTAAGCTTACTGATTTTCTTTCAATGTTTTAAATATTTTACTTTCCTCCTCTAAGTTTGTATGCTTAGCATATACTAAAATTATTCCTTCATTAATGACTTACAGCAAACGTTATATGACAGGTTGAATTTTCAGTTTATTGGCAAATGCAACAAAACATGCAGGAAAAACCCATCCAAATGTGTTCATTTTTAAGATGTTTCAAACTGTTTTCCCTTTCTGGCAAAGCTGAAAGCATTTTAAAAAAATGTCTGAGGACAGATGAATTTGGCTCACAGCTTTATGCTCGCATAATAACACAGGGAGAACGGTTAGGCTGAAAGGCTTAATGACAGTTAATCTAGAATCATTATTTAGCCTGAGTGTAAGATAGTATTTAGGGGTAAAAGAAGATGGAAGTTTTCATAAAATGTACGTTCTGGGAAAATAAGCCTAGGAAATGCAAAACTGCAGTGTGTGATTCCCTTAACAGCTAAACTGTAAAAATACATCCCAGGGCCACTGCAGACCCCATGGTCGTGTCTGCATTCCTCCATATTAGCTTTATAATTAAGCAGGCAATAGGGGTGGACATTACCACAAAGCTATTCTTTGGGCTGGCTGAATCCAAGCTGCTGTGCGCACAATGGCATCATGCGGCATGAAGAGTAATTTCAGAGAGATCTCTCCCCAGGTGGCATTCCTTAATATTACAGCCACTTTGCTTAATTATATAAATACTACGGAGAGTTTTAGAGGAAAATCTGAACTCTCTAATCGTGTGGACCTCTGTATTCTGGATACCTCCAACCACCCAACTGTGATGTTTGCAAGACTCTTTGCTCTAACAGTTATGTTGTGCTAATTGTGTTCTGCACATAGGAATTACTGACTTGTGCTAATTTTGAAAGAGACTGCCACATTTTTGACAACCAGGGTTTGAATTGAGGTAACGAGTACATAAATAATTAGTCCATCGGTAAGTATTTTACTCCAATCTAACATTAGTTCTAATAATTTTTAAAAGGTCATAAAGAAATAAAAAATATTACAAATATTGAAGCAAAAAAAATGTATTTAGAATTAAGTAACTAGAAAGATGTGGTTTGAAAAGTGTGGAAACAAAACTTAATTTTTAATTAAAAATAGTACAACTGAGATAAATCTGTGGTCCAAATACAATTTGTTCCACATCTTTTCATTCAAAAACATGTTTCATATCTCAGTTTATGATAAAAAAAAAAACACATTAAAAAAAATAAAAACCCATAAGTGATATCAAGTCAACAGATCTCAAACAGTACAGTATTATTAATATGCTGGCTAGAACAGCAATAAATAAGTTTCAAGAAACTTAAGCATTGTGGGAATTGTCTTTGCACCTCATGTCAGAGAGTAGCATGTGCCTACCAGGAATTAAAAAACAACAACCTTCAGTGTGTGTGCGAATTACTTGGAGGTGCTTAGATGGAGGGTTTGTTGCAAGACCACCTTCTGTCACTACATGTACCAGCATGTAAAAGTAGGATCACTCCTCTGAATGAAAATGGAGAGAAAGTCACATATTTTGACCTTTAACTCCATCGGATTTTTATGGGCTTAGCTTGTGATGAAGGCTGCCTGCACTGTTGATCTTTTTGTCCAAATTACCATTATATCATGGGACAGAGAAACAAGCTACACTGTTGCCTTAAACAATTTTTGACATTATGTAATTGTAAATTGACTTTATCCAATTACCTCTTGGGCAGTGTTTGAATTTCCACTACCACTCTTGCATGTTGTATCAGGAGGAGAGAAGGAAATGGTGTGACTGGGAGAAAGCCCATCCCAGACAAAGGCAAATGGAGAAATTTATGCTATATCACACGGAACCAGCCCTCCAGCAAGAGAGGAGATGAATTACCAAGTACACATAATGGTGACTAGTGGCGGATAATTTGGAATGAAGATGAATTGTTTCCCTAATACGTCATGTGTGCTGGCCACAGAGAGCTTGCCCAGTCCTGTGGGAGCCCTGCCAAACAGCCTCCTGGGGCCATGTGGAGAATGAAAGGATTATCCCTTTTGGTGCCCCTTACACTGACTTCCAAAAAGCCTGAAGTTTGTCCGTGTCTCTGAATCTAGCTTTGACTCTCCCTGGGGCTGTCCCACATTATCAAGTGATGTATTTTCCTGGACAGAAAGTTTTTGGATTTGAAGGACCTGGGGAAAATGGGAGAGCTGGCAAATAAACAATAAAGATAATCTCTAAAGAAGTTCAGCATTCCTTCCCTAAGGATCAGTTGTCTTTAAGGAGACTGGGACTCAGTGAAGTTGTGGCTGAAGCATCTGCTGCCACCACAGCAGGGCCCCTGCCCAGGCCCTGCTTGGTGATGCACGGCAACAGGAGGCCATATCCAGGTTCACATCTGTCACAATTAGCACTACAAATGACCCTTCTGCAAAGCCTTGGTTTCCCCTCTGACTGGCATCTGTTCTGCCCTTCCAAGTTTACTCACTTCAGTGAAACTTCTCTTCATCTATATCATGACTGTGGGGGAAAGGAGGACCAGGCCTTGGCTACATCCTATGAAAACACTCTCATCCAGGAAACAATGGCATCTGCTACTGCTAAAATTGTACTTAGAAGACTGGGAGCTGTTTTTGTAGAAAAATGAAGAGTCTTCTCACAAGAATGTCAGAGCCTGGAGTCTCAACTATCACTACTGATAGCTTGTGCTAAAATTGCAACAGTAAGGAAACTGAAGCATACATTCCATAAGCTTAACTACTTGGAATCTTTTCATTATATTTCAAACAATGTCTTGGACAATTTCTGATACTTACAGAATCTTTCAGCTCTCTGCAGGCAATTGGCCAAAATTCACCCAGGTCTTTACTAAATGATGTTAAAAACTGACTTTTTGCTCCTGACATTGTAAGTCCCCAGGAACATTTGGGTGCATCATGAAAATGGTCCAGAACTGTATCCTTGCTGGTAATACCATTTGAAAGACTAAGTAGTAAATGGGCATATAGTTTGGGCTATCCTGTTCCTTTTGGAGATGGTTCTTGCAAGTAAGGAGTGGTGAGGTAGAAAATTGCCTAGGTTCTCAGTTCAGGTGCTGTACCTATGACTGCTCTTGCCACCTCTTTGCTTGTTTAAAGCACTACGTTAGTTTTCACAGCTGAGGATTTGAAATCCTATTCTTGAACCAAAAATACACATGGCAAAGAAAAATCATATGAAGAAGAGAAGATGGTAAGAATTTGGAGATAAAGATCCTCCATAATACTGCTGTTACTTTATATGTCCTTGGTAAGCCACTAACTCCTTGTTTCAGTGGACTACAGAGATGTATAAAGAGTGAAATTAATGCATATGATATCTATCAAAATTAGAATTTTCATGACCGCCATGTATATTAATCCCTCTGATCTAATAGTACAGTTAGTTGTGGAATGTAATTAGTAACTCTATTAGCAGGAGTATACAAATCATCATTACGTCAAAATTGACATTATGTACACATCTTGTATAATCTTAGAGGTCAGATTCTTGTATACTTTCAAACAACAAGTACAGCCTTCCCATAGAGGTGATCCTACCGGCTTCTTTGATGTTCTCCAGGAGAAGTTGGATGCAGTACTCCAGATGGGGCTGTTCTTTGATGTTCTCCAGCCCCATCTGGAATACTGCGTCCAAGTCTGGAGCCCCCAGTACAAGAAAGACAGGGAGCTGTTGGAGAGGGTCCAGAGGAGGGCCACGAAGATGATCAGGGGACTGGAGCACCTCCCCTATGAGGACAGGCTGAAGGAGCTGGGCTTGTTCAGCCTGGAGAAAAGAAGGCTGCAGGGTGACCTCATTGCAGCCTTTCAGTACCTAAAGGGAGCCTACAAACAGGAGGGGAATCAACTCTTTGAAAGGGTGAGTGACAGCAGGACAAGGGGAAATGGTTTTAAGCTGAGGGAAGGGAGATTTAGGTTGGATGTCAGGGGGAAATTCTTTACAGAGAGAGTGGTGAGGTGCTGGAACAGGCTGCCCAGAGAGGTTGTGGATGCCCCGTCCCTGGAGGTGTTCAAGGCCAGATTGGATGGGGCCCTGGGCAGTCTGGTCTAGCATTAGGTGGGATGGTTGGTGGCCCTGCGTGTGGCAGGGGAGTTGGAGCTTCATGATCCTTGAGGTCCCTTCCAACCCTGGCAATTCTGTGATTCTGTGATTCTGTAAGGTGATGGAGAGCACAAGTAAAGAGATCATTATGGATCTCCACATGAGAGCAAGGGTAAGACAATTAGAACAAGAAAAGAAGCAGCAGTACAGATATCAGCAATCTGTAGTTCTTCATTCAGAACTTAATCAGGTGCACAAAAGATTATTTTAATTTTAAGCAAGAACGGGACAAATTGTTGATAAGGACTGGTCATAATTATGACTTCTTGCAAGCTATGACTTATAAATTAAAGCTTCTGACTGTGCTACTTGCAGAGCTGTTTGATCTGTATCCAAACATGCTGCTGCTGCTGCAGTAAGATACCGGATTTCGATGCAGTTAGTGGTTTGATTGTTTCACTAAGTTTAAAGTCACTGCTTTTTAGTGTAATTTGCTGCTTATGATTGTTAATGAATCCCATCTATAACACTTTCTATACTTAAGCCTTAGTGAGCGATCCTACCAGTACTGATAGAATAATGTAAACCTTTCCCTTGTAGTGGTAAAGATATGTTACTTCGACATGTAATTTAATTAACACTTTAAATAATGTGAGGTTTTCTGCTGAATGAACTTGGATGCCTCTCTTATGGTTTAATACCATAAGCAATCAGTGCCAAATTCTGCTCTCAGGTTTATAATTTCAAGCTAGCTGGCACTTACAGTTTCTTGCTGAAATGAAGCATCTAATTATGTGAAGCATCTACTTGCCCTGATTTCCTTTCCAGTCAACGGAGAGAGACTTCAGTGGACTAATTAGCTAGCTAGAGGATGTCTATGTCCCTTATGGATGACCAGATCCCAAAATAGGTGAGAAGAGTCTAAGCTGTTGACCTTATATACCTTAGGATAGACATAAGGCTTTAATATTTTGAACTGTTCACTTGCAGAATATTCATACATTCAACAAATTCATTCACAGAATATTTAATAAAGCAATTCATTTTCATGCCTCACATGAAAAGAGATAATAAATCAAAGCTAATGTTTGTTTTTTCTTATGTTGCTCCCCACTCTGGTGGCACTGGAAACAGACTGGTATATAGGTTATTCTTTCTTTGTTTTACTCACTCTTTATAAATCTAAGTTAAAAGTTACAAACATTTGTGATTTTTGTGTTCTTATTTCATTTGTAAAGGGGAAAATGTATGCTATTCTATATTGGATGGCAAAGCTGGGAACAAGGTTGCTACATGAAAACCTCAAGTGTGCTCTGCCAAGGCCTGATTTCAGCATCACATCAAAGATCACCATCATCAAATTAGTATTTTTCACTAGAACCTGACTGTTAAGAAAGAGAAAAGCTTACAGGAAGAAATTCAGCTTGTGCTGGAACCTTGCATGGAAAGTAGATAACATGCAGAGGATGATACTGCTGGCAGAAATAATTTATGCTTATTTACTTGGTAAACAGGACTTAGACAATACATAGATGAAGTACCCTGGTGCTCAGTTTACCCCTGTTTGTCAGGTCAATATTTTGTGAGCAATTTCATTGTAGCACTTCTCTGACTCCATGTCATTTTTGAACATGAGCTCTGCAATGGGTTATGTTTGGCAGTCCAGAAGTGAACAGATCCACACTAACCTAACATCCCTAAATAATCTGGACTCAGGTTTAGAGTGAAGTTGATTTTTACATCTGAGCCAGTTGTTTTATGGATGTCCTGACTGGCAGAGTTTCATTTTGCAGCCCTCAAAAGTTCCTGTCTGAGTATTGCACATAATATTTCTTTCACTTACTGCTTATAGAATAAGCCAAGTTCATAAAATTTAATAGTGCCATTTGTAGAGGTCAACTGTCTCTTTTTTTTTTCCCCTCAAAGCAATATTTTGTAAGTGAAAAACTCCAGCTACCGAAGTTGGTGAAAACATGTCCAGTAAAACAGGTACCCCAGAAAATGATGGCAGATTCCAAAAAGAACAATAAGTTTTCACTAAGCTAAATGTGCAAAGCCGTTATTTGATTTCTCACAATGTACTAAAGCAGGAAGCACATTTCTGTGGGTATACATCCACTGAAACTTTTGCTGATTTTGTCGTCTCCTAAACAGAGTGGAGTCTGAAAAGATGAAAAATCTTCATCTGCGTTGTAGATTTCATATTGTTAGCTTTCTATATTTTCTTTATATCCTTATTCCAAATGTATCAGAAATGCTAAGTCATGGCCTGACCCAGTGATAGAGCACATGGCAGGAAGGCAGGTCCAAGCCAGGGGAGCTCAGGCGCATGCAATGCAGATGTGAAAGTGGTTCATTTTCGTTTTAGAAAACTTAAAAGTGAGGCTCACATTCTTCCCCAAAAGTGAAGAATATCCAGAGCACATGCACTGACAAATGAGTCAGAAACCCACAAACTGTTTTATGAATGGATAAGAGTTCTCTTAGAAGGAAGAGGCATAAAACCAGCTGATGCTAAGGACAGAATAATACTTACCCTAATATGGACTTCCAGAACCTGGCAATATTTGCATTATTCTTGGAGCTGCTTCTGACCATGATGTATCAGGTTACTTGCAGCAACTGGAATTAACTAAAATATGATGGTATGCTAACCAGCATTTAAAATACTGAATATGTTGGACTGTATTATGAAATAGTAATTCCTGCTATAAAACCCACATTCTTTTCCTGTAATATTAAACTTCTATTTCAATCAGTATTAGCATGGAGCTGATCAGATACTGTCTTCATACTCACTGGACTTCGATCCTGGGAACTCCCTGCAAAAAGTAAGACTGAAAGAGAATAAACTGGTGCACATGAATAACAGCATAAAAACTATTCCATTTATTAAAGGTACCATAAAATTCTCAATGATTACCTTGCAATTAGCCTCCACATATGAAGCAAGAAAATAATTCTGAAAGAAAGCTTTCTTTTTTTTTTTTTTTTTTAAAGAGAGACTGATGAGGACATCCTCAGAAGCTGAGGTAATTTCTTCCAGAAGGAAAAATCAACATAGTCACTGATAGCAACCTAGAGATTAAAACCCTGAAAAGCAAAGTATCTGTTTAGTTTTGTTTTACATTGTTGATGTAAAGTAGAACTGTTTGACATCAGTGATCTACAGATAGTCTGGGCTGGTGAAAATTGTATTAACTTCTTGTTTTTCATAGATTCAACAGAAAGAGAGAGTGCTGTGTGTATGCAAACTCTGCCACAAGATGAACCCTCCACCCTCTATCTTTGTAGATTTAGAATCATAGAATATCCTGAGTTGGAAGGGACCCATAAAGATCATCAAGTTCAGCTCTTGGATCCACACAGGACCATCCAAAAAGTCACTAGGACTCACCTGATCTGTTTGGGGTCTGCCACAAGGTGCCAGACACCATACTTTTTTCAGCCTCCAGCTGCTTCTGTAAGTCTGGTCCCAGAGTCTACCACCTGCATCCAGGCATGGGGCTCCCTACCCATGCATCCGCCCTACTCTTGAACAGGCCTTGATCTCTTTGCCTGGAATGTTTCCATCACAGACTTGCCATGAAGGGTGTGGAGACTTCCATATCTTCTCTCTAAGGCAAATTTCAGCAAAACTGGTTTTAGGCAGGCTGCCAAGACAGCATATTTTGCACTCTTCACAAAGAGTTTATTGCTGATCAAAGCTGGTTGTCAGTATAACAGCCTTCACAAGAGCAAAAGGTCATTTGGGAAAGGAAGTATGTTATGTGTGTTTACTTCAAATCAAAGACTGACTGAGATGACCCCTCAGGATTGGAGACAACAGTTTCACTCACAGGGTTGAGGTCTTTACACTGTCCTGCAGAAGTCAGAGAGCCTGGGATTCCTCTCTTATTAACACTGGGTCAGTGCTGAGGCCTGGAGTGAAGCAGGCCTATGCCCTGGCTGAAGAAGGGTACCGGATCTGGCAAACTACACATGACACAGAGACACAGTGCACAGCTGCACCTAACGCTGCTGCTGCAGTGTGAAGGCCAACCTAGCAAGTATGTTATATGGGATTGTGGACTGTGAGATTTTGGTCTAGTACCAGGGATCCAACAAACACTACATGCTCCAAGCCACAACCTAAGTGTTACTTACTCACATTACACGTCCAATTCCCCAAGATCAGAGAGGCTACTTGGAAAAGGCCAGTGGCCAAAGCATAAGAACAATTATTAGTCTCAAAAATGGTTGTACTGCAAATCTGCTTGATGTTCCCACTATCAGTTAGATAAACACAGCAGCATTGTTATTGTAGGACAGGCTATTTTAAGACAAATAGACTACCAGAATTGGATTTCAACATTTATTTAGATTTTTATTTTTCCTATTACATGTGTTAGCCCTTGTTTTTGTGAAAATGACTTGACTAGAACTAGTGTCTCGCACATTTCCCTAGTGAGGGATGCCAAGCTGAACTGTGAAATACATTTGTTATTTCACACTCTTCTCATATTGCTGTGGGTGAACTTGGTTATGCCAGTCAGGCTCAGGCTCTTCCAAAATAAATTAATCAGATGAAATCTGTGGCCTCCTCCACCTTTTAAGAAGCAGGCTGCAGAGATGTCAAACTGGTTGAATAGAACTATTGATCACATTTCTAAGGCTTGTCTCTAATTCTTCTCCTCCCCGTCCATGGTAAAATGGGTGAACATGGGCTCCTTAGTAAATTGACTTAAAATGCATGGAGGAAAAAGTACTACAGAGCAAGGTTTGGTGATGTAAGACTTAGCTCTCAATGAAGAATTTTCCTCCTTTTCAGTGACATTGCTGTGCCACCATGTAGTTTATCACCATTATTTTGTTCTTCAGCTCTTTCTCATATCTGACATGTTTTTCACTACATTTGAGAGTAGACTAGACTTTGTAATGGATTCTTTACAAGAGCTTTAATAGTTTAAACTCCCTGAGAATGAGACTCGTTTCTGCACTTATCCTTGACCTCCAACACAGTACTTTCTTAGGATAAGTAATTTGATCTCCTATTAGTTTCTTCTTGTGGCTTAAATCTTCACTCTTTCATGTTCCCTCTTGATTATTAACGCTGTGGAGATGGTCTGAAGCCAGCAGCAAGCCATGTAAGATTTTCACTGCTGGCATTTTCTCTTCAAAGCAGCACTGCTATGGCTGCCCAAGTCTCTGCTAGCAAAGGAAACCTTTGAAATACATGAGGCTCCACAGCATGATCACAGTAATGATGAGCATAAAATAAAGTAAAGAAATGAGAACTGTTTGTTTAAGCTGTTGGTAGCAACCATATAATTAAGGAGATGACAAGGTCTGGAGTTTGTTTATCTTTTCAAAGGCCTACAGACTGGCTTCTGCTTTACTACAGGTTGGGCCAAGTATAGCCTCGTTACTCATCCAGTGACTGAGTTGGCAATGCTTCCCAGAGGGATTGGGATCTTATGTCCTAGCACAGTCTCTAGCCTGTGACTCTGCTGTGTAGAAAGTGTGAGGTAACCTATGTAGAGTGATGCTTCCCAGAGTTACCCTGGGATGTTTGGGCTGGGAAGCTGCTCAGCGATGCTGAAGCACAGCAGTGATGGCACAAACTGAGAAGCAGATTTGGTCCTTCCCCAGGAGTCTGCCATCATTTGGGAAGGCAGTTGAGATCTAAACCTGCCCAGAGGCCACGGATAGACCCCGAAGCGGGGAGACTGAGGTTTCTGTGCTCTAGGCAGGCTGATGCAATCCCTTCTCAGGCTGAACCTCTTGCCTCCTTTGCCATGCTCTGCAAAGCGGCAGCAGAGCAGTAGCAGAAGGGGCCTGTGGCCAGAGGTCTGGTTAAAATATGTGTTTCGACAGAGGCTGGAGCTTCAGCTGCCAGATCCAGTGACAAAACTCTCTGGGCAGTACGAATTCACCACAGTTTGGTCCCAACACCAGTGAGAGCCTTTGGAGCATGTTCAGGGTTAAATAATTTCCAACAAAGCAATGCAAATAGTGCAAAGAAATGAGTTGATCTGTTTCATCCTATCTGTAAGTACACAAAATTACTCAATTACTCTGTCAGGTAATCCTGCCCTCAGTAGAATTAAGTTTGTTAGCTCCTTTAGTAAAGTAGCATTAGCTAAAATGAGAGAGCATTATATTCCATCTATCAAGCTAATCTACTGGGCTAATACGATAATCTTGGAATGACAATTTGTGGAAGATCCCTAGGAAGCTATTTCTTTTCTTTTGCTCTTTTTATGGGAGTTCTAGAATAAATATGTGAAATATTCAACAACTGAGAAATTATTAAAAAAAAAAAAAAGGATTAGTAAAGAAGAGTATGACTTCATCATCTGTGGAATTAAGAAGAACATTATGGCTTAAAAATGAGCATTTTGTTACTATTACTGGGATGTTTTTTATACCACATTTCAGAGTGTAGCCAAGGAAGATTGGACTATTGTGCTAATAGAAGAGGAAAATATGTGAGATTTTATGAGTGCAAAAGAATAAAGGAGATGTAAATTAAATATCCTCTTGCTATCATGAAGGTCGATCCCTCCTCTGTGCCTGCTCTGCACTGCCATACCTGAGAATGTTGCAAATAGAAAATGCAAATGCCAGATTTGGAGTTGCCAGATTTTACTTCATGGGATTTGGGTCAGGCCTAGGTGATTGCAGGACGGAAAATGGTCTGTAACAAAACATTCTGAGTTAAATCAAACCTAGAAGCAACCACCTCTATGGGAAATGCGCTGTGGGGATGTGGATAACCCCTCACAAATCCTTGCCACAGATAGACAAACACTGTGTCTCAACTGGCAAATACAAGTGATCTGTTGGCTACCCCTAGTGCATGTCTTAAACTTTCTAAAATGCTATGGGTAAATGCCCTCTTGCTTTAGCTCTTCAGCCTGAGAAACCTGCAATAGTTTACATTTGCTACTTGGGGTGACAGAGAGTGACTCAGACCCCTGACTGTGCTTCAGCCCTATTGCTATAGAGGGCCTCTTCATCTCCTCTTCTTCTGTGAAGTAACCTAGACAGCCAGCTTAACCTTCAAGGTGGCTTCTGGAGAGTTAGGAGTGGCCTGGCTGAGTTGATCATTCTTTGAAAAATGGAAAGTGAGATCCATCTCACCTGGCTGTAGTGACCTAAAAATTAGGTGTTATATCTAAGGCAGTTTGACTCCCTTTTATAGCCAATGCAGTGAGGTAAACACCCATGGAGGTCAATTTATCTGACCTGACTAGAAAAGACCAATTGACTTCTGGCAGTGCCTGTTCCTCTCCAGCAGAAAAAAAAAAACAAAAAACAAAAAAACAAAAAACAAAAAACAAAGGAAGTCTGTGGTGACCAGCAGATGTTCTGCCTTGTCATCTCCCTACAGCTTTGTGGAGGTATCAAGATATCTTCATCGTGGCAAAGCTTCACACCTCCACCACTGGTACACAGCTGACCACATACACAGAGAGCCAATTCAGTAATGCTGTTCTCCAATTAGATCACTTAAGCTAATATATTTCTTTCAAAATGAGTATCTTCAGTATAATATGTTGTGTACAGTATGTAATATGTTGGAGAAATTTGACTGTGGTGTAGTCATATAGGACTTATAACCATAGTCTAGCTGTATGTGCTCTATACATGTAGCCTATAGCCTTTGTGAATGTGGAGAGTAGATGGATATGTGGAAATATATTTTATTCACCAGCAGTATCTGGAACTTGTTGAAATTTTTATTTTCATTAAACATGCAAGAACTCTCTGTACTGTGGTGTGATCTGAATGCATAATTTAGAGGGAATATTATATTTTTTGTATTTTGTGAGGGTTGTTTTCTTCCATTCCTGTCTGGATTTTATTAAATCAAATTTATTTGTACAATTAGCCACTTCTAAAGTAAAGATGCAATATTTGCACTTTTTTTTTTCTTAAAAGCAACACTCATCATGTACTTAGAAAACTTTTTAAGACTTTCATTAGTCTTTATGAATCAGCTGAAGTAAATGTTTAAAAAATCTGTAAAGTAGAAAATGTTAACAAGGGATTTCTTGCATAATGTGTTCAGCAGGTCAAATTAATTACAATAAATGTGTAGCATCTGCACAGATTTTTGCAGATGAAATCACCGAGTCACAGCTGCTTACATGATTTTGAAGGTTGTTTGGTAGGATTCCATGCTCCCCATCTCTTCATTCAGCCAAGCTCTGTTGCTGCCCCACTGCTTTCTTCTGCAGTGAAATCCAGCAGAAAATTTGTATTAGTTTTAATATAATCCCATTAGTGTCAATCAATAACATGCTGCTTCAGACACCCCTGAAAGGCAGTTATAATATACAAGAGTTTTATCAAGTCAGTTCTTAGTGAAGTTTACTTTAAGATGAATGTTTTTGCCGTAGAGACAGCAGTTTATGAATATTTATATCACAGTATATAATTGCAGTGTTTAGTGTTAAATTCAAAATGAAGATACAGATATGCACCATAAAACTCTTCCTTCCACAAAGTCCACTGAAGTAGAAAATCATTTTGAAGCCAAGCAAGGCATGATGAAATAAAACCCCTTGACTGATGCTCTGGATTTTTAAACTTGCTTGAGTGTTATGTGACTTAGTCAAATAATTTCTTCAGCTTACAAGTTATGTTAACAACATAACTGAAAAATATAATGATGTTTGGAAGGTATGCACATTTTAGTGCATGTGTGAGAAGCATTCACCAATGTCCTATAATTATTTATCAGGTATTTCAAAGGTCTTTTGATTTGTCAGGATAATATGTCACTGTATGTCATGTCTGTTTCAGTGTGTTAGCATTTGCAACTATTTTGTTTTGTTTGTGGGATGAACCGATTAATGTAAACCACAAGACTAAAGGAGCATCACCACTATTCTGGTGAAGAACATAAAAAAAATATGTAAGAGATTGGTTAAATTTTATTGTCGAGAATTGTATTAGAATGAACTGGAAATTAAAATGGAAAGAAAGAGAGAAAAAGATCTGCTTTCTTTCTTCTTCTTTTCTAATAAGATAGAATGAAGTGAAAAAGCCAAGGATCGTGGGAAGGCAAGGAGCTTAGCTATGTACTTGCTGATGGAAACACTGTGTGCACTATCACAAAGTGCTTGTACTCTTTGCTTTAATAAAACCTAACAGAAGGAAAAAATCCTTCTGGTCAATGTGTAGAACCAGAGAGGGCATGCAGAGCTTGACCACAGCTGTGCCATGTCATTGTTGAACTGGAGAGGGTCAGCTTCTGTTTTGGGATCAGGAAGAACACCGTGGGCCAGAAATGGATGCATGTTGTGTCCCAGGACCCAGCATGGCGTGGTGCCTCCTGCTCAGTATGTGCTGGGAGCTGCGGGGTTGGGCAGCACCCGGGGTTTTCTGCTTGCATCCTTGCAAGTTGTCACACTGCCGCTCAGTCAGCCGTGCTATGTGTTCTCACTTGGCAAACGGACCCTTAAATCCGACATGACAGATGACATTTTCCATTTTCATACTTCTGAGCTCTGCTCCATCTTTGCTGAACCTTCACTCATGTCCCAAACGTGGGCTTGTCAGAGGTCTTTGTGACAGCACTGTGGTTGTACCACTGAGCTCTGCAACCTGTAGGCTGGTCAGAAATGGCCAAATTTAGCTGTGGTTACCTGGTGTGCACACAGAGGAGTTTGTGTGGCAGTGTTATGCTGCAACATGTGCTGGCACAGAATTAGAAGAGCAAACACCTATTTTGTGGTTGCAGCATTCATGAGGAGATACCAGAAAGAGTGTGTGTGACAAGGCAGAGACGTAAAGTGCTGCTAAGTGCTGCCTGTGTGCCTGAAATTATCTCACTAACGCATTCCACTATAAAGTGCTGATGGCAGGGGAGCAGGGTTATGTATAGCCAGCTGGTGGGGAGTGGCAGGGGTTGCTTTACATACACAGAGGAAAGCACTGGGGGTGTTTCTGGTTTCAAGAATTTGAAGGAATATGAAAAGAAACTAATCAGTTGGGCATTAATGATTAAGGATGGGCCAATTTGTTGTTCTGAGGCAGCTGATGTGCCTTAGCAGCCAAAGGCAGTGGTTATGTGTTTTCTCACACAGAACTGAGCTGGAGGGCCCAAAATCAGCTCATGTCTCCAGCCTCGCCCCTCTCTTTCACCGGTGCAGGCCCTGCTTGCTTCCTCCTGTGAGGGAAACCCATGAGCAGAGGCAGTGAGGCCGCCTGAATGCTGCTCTGCACAGATGTAGGGCTTCACAGGAAGAAAAGAACACCCACAGGAACTGAACTGCTGGGAACCCGCAGCGGATGGGTGGCTGTGATGGCAGCAGCCCACCTTTGAGCCAACACGCCTGCTCCCAGGCTGCTGGGAGGGGTATGACTTGAGGCAGCGGGGATGCGCACTTTGTCCATGCTCTCTATTCTTGCACTATGTAACAAGGAGGAAATGTATGTTTGGTCCACCCAGCCCTATATAAGGACACACGGCACTGCGCGGGTGGCTGGTGAAGCACAGAGAGAGCCACTAGAGGGCTCAGAGCTGCTGGCTGCACACAGTGGCCACTGGTGGCCTCCAGTTGGGGTTCAGCCATCCCCGCAGACTGCATGGGTGGGGTGTGGCACGGTGCTCACCTCATGTACCATTACCAGGAGAAATGTCATCTGCAGAAAATGTTCAATGGGCTCGGTACCTCAGTGCATTCAGTCCGTGGTGCATCTCAGCACCATTGGATGCTGATCACAGATGCAGGATGTGAACCATCAGTAGAAATAAATAAATAACTAGACAGATACTCATTCTCCCACTGAATGACTAAAAGCAATTGCTGTAACACGCCTCCTTTTCTGGGATAGTGCCTGGGCCGTCATCTGCTGAGTTTGAGAGTTCTAACACAACGTGATGTGATACAATATGCCCTTAAAATGCCAAAAAGCTCTCACATAAACAGGCTGCATGACCTGATGTGCTCCTTTTTATTTGTGATATTTCTTAAGTTGTAAGTTTAAAGTGCGGTGCTCACAATTTATTTCCTTAGAATCATAGAATGGCCTGTGTTGGAAAGGACCACAGTGATCATCAAGTTTCAACCCAATGCCATGTGCAGGGTCGCCAACCACCAGACCAGGCTGCCCAGAGCCACATCCAGCCTGGCTTTGAATGCATCCAGGGAGGGGGGCATCCACAACCTCTTTGCACGAGGATTATTGTTAGACAGAGAAGCATTGGCAGCGCATCGTCTCGTCATCGCTAAACTGTGAAGACTGGGTGCTTGTGCTCATTTTGATTTTAAATATAATAGAGTTGATTTTCTTTTCTGAAAGTAACTTCATAATGAAGACATCACAGAGTTAAAGAATGCCAAGGAAACTAAGTTTTACAACAGAAGTAATGAGATCTAATATTGTGTGTCCAGAGAAGGACAACAAAGCTGTGAAGGGCCTGGAGTAAAAGTCTTGTGGGGAGCAGCTGAGGGAGCTGGGATTGTTCAGTCTGCAGAAGAGGAGGCTCAGGGGAGATGTTATTGCTCTTTACAACTGACGGAAAGGAGATTGTGGTGAGGTGGATATTGTACTCTTCTCCCAGATAACAGCAACAGGATAAGAGGTAATGGCCTTAAATTGCACCAGAGGAGGTTCAGGTTGGATATTAGGAAAACTTTCTTCTCAGAGAGAGTGGTGAGGCATTGGCACAAGCTACCTAGGGAGGTGGTGAAGTCACTGTCCCTGGAAGTGTTCAAGAAAAGGGCATTAGTCACACTGAGGGACATGCTCTATAGCAGTCAAAGGCATGGGCTGATGGTTGGACTAGATGGTCTTACTGGTCTTTCCAACCTTGATGATTCTGTGATTCTATGATTTCTACTCTTTAAATAAAGTGAACAATGAGACATGTCTTGTATTTCACTTCCCATAATAAAATATGTTGTCAAGCATAGTATTTTTTATTAAATCAGATGATATATTTGAATTAAATTAACACACTTTCAGACAAATAATTCTTGCCTCAGTCTAATAAAATTATATCAACATGAAATGTTTCTAACCTTGGGTTTTTGACACTTCTTTGCCAGACCTGATGGGGATGATATATACTCAGAAGTTCCTTTGGTTTTAGTAAATGTTTTAGCAAAAGCATTACTTCTTTCTACAGCTGTTGCTCATCCTGGATTTTGGAACATCATATGTGCAGCATTACTATGGCAATTGTTTGCCATAACATTGATTTTTTGTTGCTTCATAGGCTCTAAATATTAATTTAATATTGATATTTTTCTCATTATTAAGTTTAGTTCATGATCAGTAAAATACACATTTTCGTGTATATATACTTTTTTTTCCCCCTTAAACCTGAGTAGATCTTTCTTGTTTATAAAAAATAAAGTGACAGCCCTCGTGAATTAACATTTTCTTCTTGAACAAGGTGGTGTGATCTAAATGTTTATGACATAATATAATTTATTATCAGAGCTTTGATACTGAAAAACCTCAGATTAACTGCAGAACATGCCAGGCTTTCATCCTGTTGGAAGATGCCTGCAGCTTAATCACAAAATACTACACATGATCAGGATCCCAGACTGGGACTTCTGGTCAGGTGGCAGCCACAGAATCATGACTGGAGCTGCCAAGGTCAGAGATCTATGGGAACCTAAGCACAGATTAAAGAATAAATGCAGCCCATTACAAGAGCAGTGCTACTATCAGAGAAAAGAAATGCAGATTTCTCTCCGACGTCTCTCCACGTAAGCCAGTAAGAGCAAAAGAAACTCACTCTTAACAAATGACTCTATTACTGGTCTTAGGAGATGGAGACATCCTCTACCGTTGCTTCTCAGCATTCTGACGGGACCGTGATTCAGAAGGAAATGTGTCACATAGTGAGTCATCAGCATCACTACCTCCAGCACCTCTTATCTCCCAGCTGAGAGCTGACAGTCACTTCTGAGAAAGCGAAAGCAGCAGATATCATCACTATGAGGCAAAAGTGTAGTGGAGACGGTTCAGCTCTGTAGTGTGACCTCTAAAACCTTTGCACTCTTCATTTCTGTTTATTTGTAAGAACAGGGAGCTGCTTGAGGTGCAGTGTCAGTTCTCAAGAAATGAAAAGCTAGAATAGTATTTATATTACATTGGTGCCATTATCATGATAACAATCAATTGTGTTTATGAACACATTATTTCAGACTGTGTATCTATGATCTATGACAGGAGGAAAATTGGAAAATCGCATGTCACTTCTTGATTTTTAATATATTAAAATATAAAAATACTTCTACAGCAAAGAAGTAGTTTGCTAACAAAGACAACTGGAAATGAAGAAGGTGAGCCCATCAAAAGAAGCAGTACCTGAAAAAAAATCACATCTTTTGGGGAAAATCTAATGCAGCAAGAGATCCCATATTTTGTTTTCATTTCCCAAATAAGTATTTCTGATTTGAATAAAGGTTTTGAGTTTTAATGAGGGGAAGATTTCTCTCTCTGTGTGGGTCTGGGACAACAGTTGTTCTGTATTACTGTTGTCTTCATGGAGCCTGGAAAATGAATGGGGGTTGCTGGGCAGTCTAGGGAGGGAGAGATGTGTGGCTGTAGTGCGACCTTTGTCATACTCCTCTTGATCTAGAATAGAAAAAGAAGAAGAGAAATTGAGAAAAAGGGAAGATGAACTTTTACTCCTACAAAGGCCATTCCAAAAAGAAAAGAGATCATCTACAAAACCTTCTTTCTTCTTGACCTCCCTTACAACTGAAGGTGTATCATGCTTGGTGCTCTCTGAGGAATGCCTTGGCATGTTCTGCGGTATCATGTCCCCACAATGCACGCCAAGTGTGCTAGCTCCATGGCTTTGTAGAAGAAAATTCCATTTGGTAAACAGGCTGTGCAGAGCTGCTTGGCCTCAGAGCCAGGGAAAAGTTGCCTGCCTTGTCTTAATGCAGCTGCAGATGGTGCGAACAGACAGGACAGCGAGCTGCAGAAGTGGAGGGGTGCGCTCCTCCTGCAGCCACAGCTGTGGGTACTGACTGCCCCCTCTCAACCTCCTCTTTGAGACCACCAGGAGGTCCCCTGTGACTGCTGCATTCTGATGGATCTTTCCAGCATGGTTTCTGCAGAAGAAGGAAACACTTAGAATTGTCCATTTCACTAAGAAATGTCTTGTTTTTTTATGTTGATGTACTTTGTATAAATAAAAAATATATATAGTGATTTACATTCATTTATTTATATACTCTGGAAAAAAAGAAGCAACTCTCTTGATTTTCACCACCTGAGAGCCAGAACTCTCTCTTGCTGCCCTGTGCTAATGTTTTTAATTATCAGCCTGCCTTTGCAAGGTGCCACAGGGTCTTTGCCTTCTCATTTCAAGCCACATCATGGTGCCACTGAACAGGAATTGGTGCTGCCTGAAAGAGGGCTGAGGTCAAAGAGCATGATCAGAAGTGCTGTAGTTCTGGCATCAGGCATCCTTGCAGAGTTAAAATCGCATGACTAAAAACACCTCCTGTAATCAAGAAGGCGCATTGTATGAGGCTGCATTCCTGAAACATCAGCAGTCCCATGGTGTGCTTCAATGAGACCTATCATCAACCAAACAAGCAGATAAAGGCTTCTGATTTTCTAATTAAAAGAGTGAATTTATCTTGATTCCCCATATGCTAAGGGAGGTTGATTAGTGAAAGATATAAGGGATTAAAACTTTGGCTGATTATAATTAAGACTAAATTATTCATTGCAAATAAATTATCTGACAAGTTGGCCATTATCCTTCTCCTGAGCCAATCAAACCTCAATCTAAAGTTTTCAATTTCATACCTATTTTGCAAGTTATTTCCAAGTTAACTGCTGAGGACACTGAGAAGGCAAGCACAGACATGGGTGGTTGTCCATCAGTGTAAGTTGAATAAGTCTGGAAAAGGTGAATTTTACTCCACATCTTAAAAAAATACAAAGATACACCTTACACAACATCCTGCACAGCTCTCTTACAAGTATATTTTATGTGTCTCACTAAAAAGACATTGAGATTTAAAAGAATTTATATTCAATTAGAAGAAAGGCATGCAAAGAGGTTTACTGCTGTTTCTTTGTCTTTTGGCAGAGGTGGTTTTCTCAGAGAAGAAAAGTCTGCTTGATAAAGGTGAGGGGGCCAGGGCAATTAGAGGCTGCAAGCTGGTGGACAAGAAGTTATGGACTTTCCCAGGTTTTTCATGTAGTGCAACAACACTGCAACAACAACTTCTGTTCTGTAAAAAGACAGGCTGCCTTCACTGGGGAGCCAACACATGGAGGCATTAGTTCTCAATGCCACTGTGCTCAGCTAAATGCTTCAGGTTGAGGTGGTGCAAAAGCATTTTGTGGTGCCAAAGGTTTAGAGGAACATGTTTGTGTCACTGTGGGCCACAAGCAGATTATCCTGAAACTTCAAGTACAAGTTTACAGGTTTAGCAGCAGGGTTGAATTTAATTTTTCAGTGAACAAGGAAGAAATGATAACTTGGAAGATTCATTGCTTTTGTCTGTTTGGGTGGCGGTTTTGTCTTTTGGGGAATTTTCAGGATGGTTTTTTTTTTTTTTTTTTTTTTTTGCATTTCTGAGTCATGAGATCAGAAATGCTGTTTGGATTCTTCATACTGATTCATGACTGTTATCTGAATTTTCATCAGGTTCTTGGAGGTTGTTGTGCCTTCAAACCAAAACATCTAGTGAAATGCATCTTTCAAGGAAAAATATCATCCAGTTTGTTCATAATTAGAAGCACATTTCAAGAAAGCAAAACCTTTTATTTACCTTTCAAAAATGAACATCATTTTTCCAGATGTCCGGAAGGATTTGGAGTTTGAAGCCCAGGTGCACCAAGTATGTTGTCAGGTAAGAAAGTTCTGTGCTACTGAGCAAGGTTGTGGCTATTTGGATCAGGATCTCCTTTTGCAGTTCTTCTGGACAAAGGAAGGTGTAAGCAGCAGAGAAACAATGCAAAAGAGCCAACTATGGTGTACTCAGAGTCTTTTTGCAGATGTCTTCTCCAGGAGAAAGGGAAAAAGAATGGCTAAAAGGGGTGCTGTGTGCAGCAAATACTGTTCATGTAAATACCGCAGGTCCCAGGTCAACAGCTTTCTTGGTTACTTGACTACCAGGACACAATGATGTGTGGACACACAGCATGACCACAGCACAGCTGAAGCTGAGTGAGCCATCAGCCTGATCCAGCCATGTTCCTCACATGGCAAGAGATTTCAGGTCAAGCAGCCATGGCTGCTGCTTCTTTGGGCTCGAAGGTGGCTTTCTGTGGTATGCTGAGGTTGGAAAGAGGCATTGCCAGTCCGTGCAGGGTTACTTGGTGCAAAATCTTGTTTTGCCTTAAAGGGGATCAGTCTAATGAGTGTACTCTGTTGGAGCTGCAGAAACCTGTGTACAGTCCCTGTCCTCTAAGAGCAGCAAATGGCTCGGGGTTGTAAGCATGGCGTCCTGCAAAAAAAAAGGAGAAAAAGTAGTCCCTAATGACTTCACACTGAGAGTGGGAATGTTGAAGAGTGTGCATGAGCTGAAAGGAGAGGGACTGATGGAGTCAAGCACGGCGTGCAGAAGTCTACCAAGCATGGACCATGAAACAAATAAAAAGGCCATATGCATATACCCAGGCTATCTCAGGTCTTGCCAAAGGCTGAGAATTGACAGAGGCAGAGGTTTTGTGGGCAAGAATGCTCTTTTTCACTGATGGACCAAATGGAACTGAAGAAATTATACTTCAAAGGTCAGAGTGTGTGTAAGAGAGACACAGAGAGGCAGAGAGAGATGAAGAGATGAGCTGAAGAGAGTTACGGGGAAGGAAACCCTAGAGGAGGGTGAGAAGAGGGGAGGGGTATCATGAATAATAGTGACTTACAGACTTAAGTCACAAGGGATGCTGGATGTGGTGGGGAATGAATGCAGAGAATGCACTCTGTAAATCTATAGGACTCCACTACACTGATTTAAGCAGATAAAATGTGTGAGCTGGAGGGACCAACACAGAGCTGCAGGTTGCCCAGACCAGAACAGGCTCACAGCCACACAGAGCAGTGCTGGCTTCTAGAACACAGCCATGCAGGGAATGTCCAAACAGGACAAGCGAAGTAGCAACATCACCGTAACAGAAATGAATGAGGAAGGTAAATCTGTGGCATTTGTACAGTTTTATGATGGTTTTTTTCCTTTCATATGTGAAGATAATTTCACTTTTCTTGTAATTATGATTTGGTCTAGCAATAGCATTTCAGTGTTTCCACCACTGGCACACAATTGATGTATACCATCCACAAATCTTCCCAGTCTACATAAGTGTGTGCTAGGACTATAAATGATTTTATTGGAAGGTGAATTCCAAATGCTGGGTACATCCAACAGACAACAAACATCAAAATGGATGAAAAAATATTTTTGTTTTTAATTAGTATATCCACTTGTTTTTCTATGAGAATCTCAGGGAGGAAAGGCTTGTGCGAAAATCATAACTGGGCATCTCTTTTTCTCATGAAACACCAGCAAAAAAGAAAATCATGCTGTACATAGTGGCAGGAATGACTACCAATCTTTTAGTTTCATTCCAGGAGATGGGTTGAGAAAGTAGGATCCACAACCGCTCTATTTTTCTCCAGAGAACTGTAACAGTACAGCATTCACACGCACAGCACACATGCATGTGACATGGCCCTTAAAACACAATTGTTAGTTCTTTTCCTTGCTGTGGGTGGGTGAAGCCCCAGTGTTCATAAAATGTCTCTTATAAAGGAGAAGTGAAAGACTATTTGCCCAGATTAGAGAACACAGATAAGGAATTATTCAGAGCTAATTCAATAGCTTTTCTTCTCCCCAAACTGCCATAAAATGCAAAATATTTGATAACACTGTAAACTAAAAATTATTGCTTACACTTCTCTATATGAGTTTGTTCAATTTACTGCTGTACCGTGCTTTTGATAGAATCTGGAATTGTAACTGTATGTTACAAACAATAAATTCTTAAATGCATTAGATATGATTAAACTTATGAAAATAATCACTGGTAAGCTTAGTAACATGCTCTTAGCACTAGGGTTTCTTCCTTCCCTCCAGCATAATTTTTTTTCCATGGTATCGGGAAGATCTACTACTGAAGCTACCCCTGAGCCACAACGTGGAGGCCACATCATTGTACACTTGAATTAAGATATTTATTTCCTGATGACTAGTGCAAATTTGGACAACATCATGCATTTCTTTATTTACAGTGGCAACAGATTGAAATAAAAGGTTGGCACTCACACAGTTCTGTAGGTAATTAGAACCAATAATAATGACAAGATCACCAGCAATGTTGAAGTGCATCTCCCCAAATCTTGCTTACAGAAACCGCAGGGGATTGCATAAAGCTACTTGTAAAGCATGAGCTTGCCCAAGAAGTCAAGCCTGCAGCAGTTACCTCCTGTAGGCAGTAGTGCTTCTGTTTCAGCTCAGAACTGGATGATTTCAGCATCCACTGACCTACACTGCTCTTAATCTTATCAATGTGATGGTTTGACAACCAGGAGAGATAGATGCAGGAATTGCTTCCATGCAGCCAAGACAGGTGATGGGGTGGTCAGACCTGAGGATCTGCACCAGAAGAGGGACAAATGGCATCCATACATCCCAAAGACAATGTGCAGCAGCTGATGGGTGGGAAGGCCAGTGAGCGCTGAGCTGCCTGGTGTGGCAGTGCAGCCCTGGCACAGGCCTTGCAGCTAGGATAGGTCCTTTCAGTGTCTTGTGGACAGTGAGAGGCCTCTCCTACAGCTCATCCTTCTGAACACAGCACAGCTTTGTTAGCCTGGTACAGAGTCCTTGTTGTCAGGGCTCCATCAGCAAGGCAGCTTCTTGTCAGTGTGCAACATGACTGACTAAAAAAATACCAAAACAACCACAAAACTGGGGCCCCCAGCACAAAAAGGATGTGGAGATGTTGGAGCTGGTCCAGAGGAGGGCCACAAAGATGATCAGAGGGCTGGAGCATCTCCTCTATGAAGAAAAGCTGAGGGATCTGGGCTTGTTTAGCTTGAAGAAGAGCAGGCTCTGGGGAGATTTCAGTGTGGCTTCTAGTACCTGAAGGGGGTTTATAAACAGGAGGGAGACTAATTTTTTACACAGTCTGATAGCAACAGGACGTGGGAAAGGGGGAAGGCGTGCTTTATCTAAAAGAGGACATTTAGATTAAATGTAAGAGGAAATTCTTTACTCAGAGGGTGGTGAGGCTCTGGCACAGGCTGCCCAGAGAAGCTGTGGATACCCTATTCCTGGAGGTGTTCAAGGCCAAGTTGGATGGGCCCTGGGTGGCCTGAGCTGGTGGGTGGCAGCCCTGTCCACAGCAGGGAGGAATCTGAATGAGCTTTAAGGTCCTTTCTAACCCAAACCATTCTATGATTCTATAATTCTATATCTACCCTCAGGATGCCATTGCAATGTGACTCATGCCAGACATGTGCAATGGCTGATCTCCTCATGCTGTGGTCCATCCTGGTGTGGGCTTTCCGGCCCAGATTTCATCCAGCATTCTACTCGTGTGCAAGCACAAAAGGCTAACAAGGATGTGGCAACCACAGCTTGCTATCATGAAACTTTCACCATACTAGCAGTGCTAAAAATCTTAACATCATCACTCAGGATGTTCCACATTTGAATTTAAACAATGGTTTATCATGGTGTTTTTCTCCCTAGGAAATATTTCTCTTGAACCAGAGAGGCCAAGCTCACTGTGAGACTTCCAGTCTGCCTGCAGCTCACAGTGGCAGCACTAGCCTGCACTGGGGCTGGGGGAACACCACTGCTGTATGGCTTTCAGCAAGTCACCTTGGCTCTTCTTCCTCATCTCCTTTGTCTCTGTCCTGTATGCTGTGACAGTGATTGCTTGGGAAAGGTCTGTCTCCAGCTATGTACCAGAAACCTTGATCTCTGGAGCTCACACGAACTCTTCATGCTGGTGATTTGGAAACAAACATGACTTGTTACTAACGAAACAGACATAACATAATCAGCATGAAGACAGAGGATGTTGGAACTACTGTTTACATTTTAATCACTAAGAAAAACTTCATGTTAGAAGATCATTTTCTTGCAGATGATTAATCCTGCTCTGAACAATGCAGGGTTCTTTCTGAAATCTGCTTAAAAATATATGTTAGGATCACAGTTTTATGCCTAGGATCTTCCTATTTAATAAAATCTTGCAATCAAGACAAATTTTCCCTTCTTCTGATGCCGACATAACATTTCATAACTAGATTTATCATACAGTGCATAGAAGAGAGACCTTCCTGCATATTTTCCAAACAGATGTCCTGAGCAGAAAATCTTCATGTCTGTGCTCAAACTTGTTTTTTAATGCACACCTCTGAAATATGGATAAGGAGTAACACCAGGGCTTCCCTTTGAGGGAGCGGCTGCATAAGGAAGGATGTCCTAGCTTGCATGGAACATCCCAGTACAGTCCCTTGGGGCACCTTTCCAGGCAGCAAGTGGTTCCTTCTCTGCACTGATGTGCAGTAGGGCTGGAAGCATATTCTAGAGTGATGAATTTTTAGATAGCTGAAGACAGTGGTGAGATGGATCCTATCCCTGGCCTTCAAGTTTATTTGACCTAACATCAAAGGAGAAGAATAAAAAGTAAAATATACTTGAGTACCAGGTGCCAGTATCTATAATAATGTATTGTTTCAACTATCACTGGGAAGCAGCGTTTCACTGCTGCGTGGTTATAAAGGCTGTTGCATCCCCCACTGACTTGCTACGAGCATGGCATGCCAGCTCGAACCAGCAGTGGTGCCTGGGCAGTCATGCTCCTTTGGGTCTGCTCTTCTGCACACTGGCACCTTACTTGAACTGGTATTGGGCTCCCTGCACCCTAACTAGTGAGGCAGTGAAGAATTTCTTCATGGAGAGGATGGTCAAGCACCGGGATGGGTGGAGTTCCCATCCCTGCAGGTGTTCAACAGATATGTAGACATGGCACTGAAAGACATGGTTTAGTGATAGATTAGTGATCTTTTAAGTCAGGATATTGGTTCAGTGTCATGTTCTTGAAGGTCTTTTCCAACCTAGATGATTCTATGATTCTATGATAGTGGAGCCCTCTGGCT
This sequence comes from Phasianus colchicus, assembly GCF_987193195.1. Taxonomy (NCBI): domain Eukaryota; kingdom Metazoa; phylum Chordata; class Aves; order Galliformes; family Phasianidae; genus Phasianus; species Phasianus colchicus. The sequence continues at coordinate 36,461,713 of NC_143436.1, forward strand.
GTGGGCTGCATGGCAGATTATGGTTATAGCAAGCAAGAAGAGTGGCATGACATTGAAAGAAAAGTCATGCTAAAGGAGGTAGGTGTATGGTCCCCAAGAACCATGTCTAAACATAAAAGTGAGAACCAGCACACACCTGAGCAGGACAGGCTGTACATACATAGCTAGCTTGCTTCTAGTCCTTGCAAATTATGGAACTACTATACTAATAATATACTAATATACTAATAGCTAGAGAAAAACAGGTCCAGGTGGCTCCTCAGAGCTGTGTGGACTTGATCACCTTCTAAGTTGCTCAGTCACTCACTACATGAGCAGCAAGATACAACAGCCTTCTGTACTATGAGTTCAACATGATCTGCTGTGCTGTGCTACAAGCATATACATATCCACTTCTGACAGTTCTGCTTCAGAGGAGACAACTTCTGAGAAAGATGAAGAAAACAGCTTCGCCCTGTAACACCATGCAGTCAGAGTTCATTTGTTGTGCTCATTAACACTAACTTAGAGGAGAGCACCTTTTTTTTTTTTTTTTAAATAAGCCTGCCTGTCAAACATGAAACGCTGTCAAAACACAGTGAGTAGAATTCAGCACTTTCCAGATCCCCAAGTTCTGTTCCCTTGCCTAGCTGAGACCTGTTGTAAGTGAAATTAGTACTTTTATCTTAGATTTTGTGATTGCTTTCTCCAGGCTGCTGGTTATATATTTACTGAACTTTTTTACAAAGCTCTTGTAAAAGTTTTTACTTCCTAGCTTAAAATCAACTTTTAATTATGACAGTCTTAAACACATCTGTTTATGTTTTTATCAGTAGGAAATGTAGCTTAGTGGAGAGACTGTTCTGTGTCATCCATTCATACTGACTGCATCACATGGAAAAGTCATGAAAAAAAACAACTCAGCAAAACTCCACACATAAACTCACCCCAAATAAAACACTGTCTTTTAATATAAATTAATAGTTTCAAATAAGAAACAAACCTCCTGAGCAGGCAGCTCTCCAATGACTGCCTGCAGAAGCACTGGACTCCACTCCTGAGAGCTGAGATTGGACCAAGTTTCCCCATCACCAACTCTGCAACTGCTCTCTAGAGATAATCTTGCTTGGTGATGTCAGTTAGCACCTTCTTGGGCACATATTTCTGTTTCTCTAGTGCTTCCCCTCCTTTGGAAAATATATTCTCAGCTGTAGCATTATTATCTTTTTTTAATAGGTATCTCTGCCACCTGATTTATCTGCCTGCTTACTAGCACTATGGCAGAACTCTTAGTTACAATACAGCAGCATGAACAATCTTATTTTTAAAAAACCTTACATTTTTGTTCCATATCATTTTACAGAATTGGCACATTTAATTTTGAACGTGGGTTTTTTTTTTTTTTTTTTTGTCCTGGTGCTCTGGTGCAATTAACTCTGAATTACACACTGAAGGGAATATGGCAGAAGGCTGGGATAGAGTTTCCTGATAGTAAAAATATGAAAGACTGAGATAAAGATACCTCTGCTCTCAGTATTCTCTCCTGGAACCTACAAACTCAGCAGATGAGAGGCTATCTATGTGGATACCTTGTGATGCATTTTAACACTAAAACACTAAAAAGTAAAAGAGCTGTACTTCTAGGGCTTCCCTTGCCAGCAGTGATCCCTGAAAAACTCTGTAGGAATGAAAAGATAGATCAGGACAGTACCCCTTCCCCCTTCCCTTGCCCCTTCCCTTCCCCTTTCCTTTCCCCATTTCCTTCCCCCTTCCTTTCCCCTTTCCTTTCCCCATTCCCTTCCCCCTTCCCTTGCCCCTTCCCTTCCCCTTTCCTTTCCCCATTCCCTTCCCCTTTCCTTTCCCCATTCCCTTCCCCCTTCCCTTCCCCCTTCCCTTCCCCCTTCCTCTCCCCTTTTCTTCCCCCTTCCCTTCCCCCTTCCCTTCCCTTCAACTAGAAATTGGAGACTGACTTGCACAAGTCAATATAACTAACCAAATCCTCTGAAATCTAACTATTTGGAGCTCTATTTTTGTGAAATACTTAAGAATCAGAAGTCTAGTGTAAAAAAAAAAAAGACACCTTCGTGCTACTATGTCTGAAAAAATGCTTTAACACACCTCTGCGGTTAGATCTTTAGTATCAGATTGGGGTAAGATAGACACACCTTTATTTTTGTGTTAAAGAAATATTTTAAAAAATCAAATAGGCTGTATTTATTAAAAAAAAGAAAAAAGAAAAAAGAAAAAAAACACCAAAAAATAACTGCTGTGTTCTTCTAAGGCAAAGATTAATTCTTAGCTGTGTAGAAACCCCATAGTCTTGCTCCAAAGAATGCAAACTGACATACATTTGAACATCATGTAGCAAGGAAGACATCTGTGTAAAGCTCCCATTCCCAATTATGAATGCTACACAGTTGTGAATTCAGCAGAAATCAGAAACCTCTGAAGAGGTTTTTCACTCTTTTGCCTAATTAAATGCATCCTGCAGTCAAGGAGTACTACCTTCTAGCTCCGCCTGTTTCTGTCAATGGGCTTACACCCTAATTTGTGAAAGGAAAATACAGCTTGGTTTGCCATCACTGAAAAGCTGTTAACTCTTGCACTAGGCAATTGCACTGCATTTGCTTTTCCAGAGGAATAGAGAAGGAAAGATTCTTAATGCACTCCAATGTGCTTTTTGTTTTTTTCTGAAAGTGACCCACAATCCTGCCTATTCATCTTGTTCTGCCTCCATTCAGGGCTGAGGATGGTGGTCTTATTACAGCAAAGCAAATGGAGCACTCTAATGGTGTCCTGTGTGCACTCTGGCAATTCCTCTTCCTCCCACATCTGTGACTGCATTGCCCACCTCCATCAGTGATGCTGAATGGGGCCAAAGAGCAACTAAAAACTTTCTGGGGCAGGGATTAAGGAACACTGCAGAGGCTTGCTAGTGAACACACAGAGCCACAGTGATAAAGCATTTGGGGATTTCAAATGCATTCGTTTGTCTTGGTGCCCTCTTTCCAAATGTTCATGTCAGTAGTGCTCCAGACAGACGCTGCATGCGTTCAGCTCTCTCTGGATATCAGTAGAAGCAATAGCCAGCTGGAAATTCAAATGAAGATGATAATGCTCATGGACTTGAAAAGAAACACAGAACACTTGACTGCATGGGCCTGCAGCACGCAACATGCTGCAACACGGCTCTTCTGTAGCTGCTGCCATCATGTATGTCCTTCACCTGTGCTGTCATATGCAGAAGTTTGCAGACCAACTCCTACAGATGTTCTTGTATTGATTAAAAATTGATGTGCATCAGCCTAGTTTGTAAAATACATCAATAAGTATAGAACAAAACACCAACCAAAAAAACCCCACCAACAAAAATGGGGAAAAAGGTTTAATTAAATGATACTAAAAGTAACAAACGCATATCTGATTGTAGATGAGGATTCACACAAGGAAGTCAAACTACACAAGGTTCAAAATGGATTAGAAGCGTCCACATATGATCAGCAGCCATTTAATTAAATGAGCTCAGAACACTTCTTCAATTAAATAGGTGCAATGAGGCAAAACAGGCCTCACCACCATAGAAAAATATATCAAGTCAAAAGTAGCCAGTGTAGGAACACAGCATGTACAGCCTAATACATTCTCTTTATCAGCTTCAGAGATTATTTTGAAGCATTAAAATGCTAGCATTTACATTAAGAAAACAAGCAAGGACAAAACAAGTTTCACCAACAGAATTCATGTCACAATTTATACAATCTGAGATTGCTATTTAGGCAACAAGATTACTAAATAGGCTAACCAGTCTAAACATGATTTTTTTTTTTTTTAATAATATTTTCTGGATCTGTTGAAATTTAGAGGCTTTTTGTTGCATAAATGCCAACTGATTTGCATGTGAATTCCAGCCTTGCAATGGACACAGAAACGCGTCCTCAAGGATGCACTGACAAAGTAAGGTGCTTAGTTTACTGGCAGGAAATTCTTGGATATCCTAAATCTTAAATGATAGATTCATAGAATCATTTGAGTTGGAAGAGACCTTTAAAGGCCATCTAGCTCAACTCCCCTGCCTTGAGCAGGGACACCTACAGCTTATGACTTCTCTTTGGGAAATGTAACAAAAATTAGCTTTCTGAAAAGACACCATTAAAGTGTAAAGTGAAACATAATGCAATGCTTACAAAGAGTTGGTAAGACAAAAGAAAAACTTATTTAACAACGCCTTTTAAAGTGACATGACATCTGTGCTTGGTTCATAGGCAGTGGCATTCAGAAGCTGGTCTCCCATCTTAGGTAGAAGACTGCTCTTCCAACTTCAGAAGCTTTTGACAGACACATCACCACAGGTACCAACGTTCCTGTGAAATCCAAGTGTTATGTAACCAACTGAATACTTATTGTTGTGTTTGGAACTCCCAAATCAAACTTGACTGGTAATAACTGTGTGAAGTTACTGAAAGAAGATGACTATTCCTGGCCAATTTTTTGTTTTCATTTTTCAACTACATGATTATTTCCTAACAAAACAAAAAAAGAATTACCATTAATGGAGGGAGAAGCCAGTTGGCAAATATCATGGACCTCGATCTGTAAACACTCGCATACAGGCTTAGCTTTGGTGCTGTTCATCGTCTCATTGACTTCAAAGAGATTATTTGCATTATGAGCATTTTGTGCATCTGCACTTGCTGTACTGGACCCATATGTGACATCACCATGTATTTTCACGGTGATAAACTAAAAACTCGTTGTATCATCTAGGTAACTCGTCCATTTTAATCATAACGCAGGCAGCGCAGCCTGTGTGTCCACCAGGACCTCACCAACACAGGAGATTCAGACTTTCACACAGTTTCACTCATCAGGTTCTGGACACAGACCCCTCTTAGGCCATCCCGCATCTCCAGAAGAACCAGGACATGTTTTCCGCACTTGTCACCAGGCCGTGCTGCTCCCCTGGGGGTACGTCTGTGTGACCCCCCGGCGCCCCGGCCTGGAGAAGGGGCGAAGGCCCCCCAGCAGCGGTGCCGCCTCTGCCCTCACAAAATGGGCGCCGAGCGCGGCAGCGGCGCAGCCCCGCGTTCCCGCCCGCCGCAGGCCCGGCGGAGCGGCGCGGCAGCCCCGTGGCCTACGTGCCCCGCCGGCCCCGGGCGCCGGGCCGCGTCTCCCGCGGGAGGCGGAGGGAGCGCGGCGGAGCGGGCCGCGCTTCTCCTTCCCCCTTCTCCTCCTCCCGTCCCCGCAACCCCGCGTCGCTCCGCAGCGCCGGGCGGCGCGGCGCTCTCCCCGCCCCTCAGCGCCGCAGCGGGCCGAGCGGCGGCGGCGGCGGGGTCACGGCGGCGGCCGGGTCAGAGGGTAAAGGTTGCTCCCCCAGCATCCTCCGTGCTGGATACTCAGCCATCTTGGATCCGCGGGACAAGAAAATTCATGCGGTGAGTCCGGCCCCGGCCGCCCCCCCCGACCCCCGCCGCCGCCCCGCTCCCCGCCGCAGCCCTCCCGCGGCCCGATGAGGGGGGGCCCGGCGGCGGCGCGGCCCGCGGCGGGGCTCTGCGGGCCCGGGGCCGTCCCGCCGGGTTTCCGTTTGCTTTTGTCTCCGAGGGGAGCGGGGGGGACGCGCGGCGCCCGAGCCCGGAGCGCAGCCGCAGGCCCGGCCCGGCCCGCCGCCCCCCGCCCTCCTCCGCGCCCGCGGCCGGCGGGGGCCGCCGGGAGCCGCTCCGGGCCCGCCCGAGGCCGAGGCCCGGCCGCGCTCGGGCCCCGCATCCCCCGCGGCCGTCGCTCCGCCGCCGCGGCCCGCTCGGCCCGTTCGGGACGGCTCCCGCCCGCCGCCTCTCTCCCTCGCCGGGCCCGTCCGAGGGCCGCGCGGGCTCCGTTCCCCCCACCCCCCCCGCGCCGCCGCCGCAGCCTCCCGCCGGGCCCGGCGCTGGTGCGGCCCGGCCTGTGCCGCCTGCCGCCGGGTGCCGCCGGGCCCCGCTGCCGGGCGGCGCCGTGCAGCCGGGGCGGCCTCGCGGCCTGCGCCGCCGGGCCTCCAGCGAGTCCCCGGGTGAGAAACGGGGTGAGCCGGGGATACCGTCGGCCTGCTTCCTTTTACAAATTACATTTTTTTTTTCTTTTTTTTTTTTTCTTTTTTTCTTTTTTTTTGCGTGTGTGCGCCTTTTACGCTCTCCTCCTGGTGGCGGTTAAGGTGATGTGTAAACAGGTTCTGGTATTCCCTCAGACGTGTTGGTAAAACAAACTTGAAACGGAGCGATCCCCTGCAAGAATTTGCCTCCGTGCACGGTGTGCTCGGTCCGGCCCGGGGGGCGCGGGGCGGTGGGTCGGGGCGGGAGCCTGCAGTGCGAGGTGTGGGGCTGCAGCTGTGTTCCTGACAGAAGCAGGGGTTTGTTTGCACGTACTACAGGTTGGAATTCCTGTGTTGTTGGCGGTGGTGGTTTCTTTGTAATTTGTTTTCTTCAATGAAGTTGCAGGTAACTTTGTTTTGGAGGTTCTCTAATGTGAGCTGGTGAAAACTGGCGTTAGGCGTGGAGCAGCCATAAGTCTGTTTCACCAGAGAGCTTGTTTCCAACTTTGCACAGTGTTATCCCTAGAAGACAATCAGAACTGTCTGCGTCTCACTCTTGTTCACGTGTGTGTATGCATGCGACTCGCACAGGTGAAGGTGGTGTTCCTGCTCCCCTGCACACTGACCCTGTGGTGCTGGGGGCTTTGTCAGAGCCCCTTGGCCTGGGGTAGGGAGGTTGAGATGCTCGAAGTGCTGTCGCAGCACTCTGCAGGAATCCTCGCCTTTCTGGAAACT